>NC_045622.1:31068520-31396734 GCF_009829155.1 Mustela erminea
CTTCTACAATCACTGTCTGATTGTGCATTATCTCATCTGGAAAAGCAGCTCAGATGGAAAGCAAGCATTTTATTATGACCACATTCAAATGAAGCACAGAAAAATGAAGCTCAGAGAGATATTATGCCTCACCAAAGGGAAACTAGATGAGCTGAAGAAAGAATTGTGATCTTGACCTCTCTCCTGGTCCAGTTCCCCCTCCTCCTTTAGCTCCATGTTTGCTTAAAAGTTATGGCCTCTTCCTTTCTAAAGTGGGTCAATTTGGAAAACAAGAATTCTCTATTCTGAAGTGTTGGGGAGACACTGGCTGCCAGTCAGGCTGTCTACTACAAAGATTTAACCCCTGTGAAACTGTTTTCCAGAATTTTCTTAAAAAATGCAAAAAGCTTGAGACAGGTATTTGTAGTAGTGTTGTTTTCCTCCAGCATTAAATAAAAGTTTTGAAAGCCTGGTATTTGAAACTATGTTTTTTCATCCTTGCTGTATTTCCCAGCAGTCCTAGCAACATGGAAGATTCTCATTTGTCATTTTGATTCTGCACCTGAGAATACACACCTATTATATTTATATTTTATAATGCATTTTTAAGCCAAATCACATGATACAACCAAGAAGCCCAGTGCTCCATTAGCCTACTTCTGGCATATGGTAAACAGGAAAATTATCAGTCTTGGTGGAAACTTTATTCCTTCACTAGGACTTAAAGAATCAATAAGAATCTATAACTTTCCATGAGAGTTACTGCTTCTGAAGAAAAAATTAAAAGTCTTTTAAGAGTGTTGTACTTTCAGGGAACCTGGGTGGCTCAGTGGTTAAGCTTTTGCTTTTGGCTCAGGTCATGCTCTCAGGGTCCTGGGATGCAGCCTGGTATTGCATCGGGCTCGCTGCTTAGCAGGAAGCCTGCTTTTCCCTCTCTCTCTGCCTGCTACTCTGCTACTTGTGATCTCTCTCTCTGTCAAGTAAGTAAATAAAATCTTAAAAAACAAAGAGTGTCGTACTTTCTTGTTATTGCAGTACCTTATTTTCACATCTATAAAATTTAGGTGACACCTATTTTCCACAGTTGATATAAAGAACTAATAATAATAATGATACTATTACATACTATTTAATGTAACACTAATAATATATGAGAAAACTTATAGTATCCCCATTTTACATGTCAGGATATTGAGGTTTAGAAAATCTGGATTTAAATCCAGAAAGTGCAACTTCAGAATTTAACTACTATTCTATCTGAACTCTAATTTAAAGTAAAACCATCATTACAGGGGGGCCTTTAGAAGAGGAAAAAAACCCAAGCAGGATAATTCTATGAAAATATAAAGATATAGATAGAAATGTAATATCTAGATATTAGATATTACATAGCATATAATATGTAAATGTATAATGGATAATAATATATAATAAGTATGATATATAAATATATAATGTAAAAATACATATATAAATATATGTGATAATGTAAATTATAATAGATATACATTAATACATAATATATAAAGGTATAATATAAATTATAATAGATATACAGATAGCTAATATATAGTAATATATAGATAATATATAGTAATATGTAGATAATATATAGATATGACAGATATATAGATGCATAATATATGTGGGTATACAATGTGATATATAAAATATAGTGATATATAGTATAAAATACTCATCCAGAGACAGAAACTTTCTTTTTTTATCTTTGTTTATTTTTTTATTTTTTATTTTTTAAAGATTTTATTCATCTATTTGACAGAGATCACAGGTAGGTAGAGAGACTGGCAGAGAGAGAGACAGAGAGAGAGAGAGAGAGGGAAGCAGGCTCCCTGCTGAGCAGAGAGCCCGATGTGGGACTCGATCCCAGGACCCTGAGATCATGACCTGAGCCGAAGGCAGCGGCTTAACCCACTGAGCCACCCAGGCGCCCACTTTGTTTATTTTTTTATTAAGCTCTTTACCTATCATTTATAAGGAAAGAAATAAGCAGATTACACACAGTTTCTTCTGTTGAAATTGGAAGTGGCCCAGAAATCTATGTATCTGAATGAAACTATCAAGAGATCAACTTGCATTAGACTTAGAGCAGAGTCACAACTCAACAGGTCTGATGTCTCCTTTTTTTTCCTTCCAGTTGCTACTCCTCACCATATAATTGTTCCAATCTACTCTGTAATAAAGAACACCATACTATGAGGAATTTGAAATTTCCAATAGTTTATTCTAATAGATCTAACCTATATTTCAAGAAGTGTTTGTCAAATTTTACCTCAGCATAGTACGTGGCTTCTCTCGCTAGGATGAAGCAGCAGCAGAGAAAACTCCTCCCTCAAGATGATGCTCGAAAAACTAAAACAAAAATAGAGATCAGGACCAAAATGTTCAGACAACAGGATTTCAGTGAAGTGTTTTGTATTCATAAAGACCTGACAATACTGACTACAATTGGTGCTATACCAGAGGATTTGAACTAAAAGAATCTGGACAGTGGGAGGAAAAAAAAAAAGAAAAAGTTGTTTTGTTTTGTTTCTGATGCCCCTGTGAGCCAATTTTAGATGACTTCTTTTAAATGTTCATGTTCTTGGGGCACCATGGTGGCTCAGTGGGTTAAGCCTCTGCCTTCGGCTCAGGTCATGATCTCAGGGTCCTGGGATAGTGCCCCGCATCGTGATCTCTGCTCAACAGGGAGCCTGCTTCCTCCTCTCTCTCTCTGCCTGCTTGTGATCTCTCTCTCTCTGTTAAATGAATAAATAAAATCTAAAAAAAAATGTTCATGTTCTTCAACACTTCCTAGTCATATTCAATCATCCTTACTTCACACACAGAGCCAATATTTCCTTTGCCCATTCATTGTTCCAGATGAAATAATGCAACTTCCTTTCCACACCTTTAGATTTGGCTGAGCTCTCCTGTTCGTTAGCAGCTGCCCACACTCAAAACTCTGCCAGATTTTTTTTTTTTTAAGTGGAACCTGTTTACTTGTAAGGTAAATGAGGAAGTTGTGTTCGAGACAAGAACCTCAGATATTTGTTAAGAATGTCCTCAGCCAACAGGACCTATTCTTCAGCTAGAAGAAAAGAAAAATTGAAGACCTCCCCTAAAATTCACTGAAACAAACCAGTACCCATAAGTAGCATCTATGGTTATGTTGTTTGGTCCAACAAGCTTTTAACTTTCTGAAATATTTGCCATCATTTTGAAAATACGTTTTATACATGAACACTCACATTCCCGGCATCTCTTTAAAAACCAGAAAACCTAAGCCTACATTTTTTACATAATAACAATCATTTGGAGCTTCAAAAGTACTGTGTACTCCATCACAGCTCTACTTGCCTACTGCACATCTTCACATCTTTATATTACACTGATGAACTAGCAGGTATTCTAGCCTGATACCCCTGCTAAACCATACTGTTTCGGCCCCACCACTGTCTGATGCTTCTATCCTTCATCTCTTCAATTTTCTTCATAACAAAAATCTTCATAACACACTGTAAGATGACTATTATCTCGATTTATCTGATGGGGAAACTCAGGTTTACAGATAAGAGTTGCACAAAATTGGGGCGCCTGGGTGGCTTAGTCATTAAGGGTCTGCCTTCAGCTCAGGTTATGATCCCAGGGTCCTGGATCAGCCCCGCAACCAGCTCCCTGTTGGGCAGGAAGCCTGCTTCTCCCTCTCCCACTCCCTCTGCTTCTGTTCCCTCTCTCGCTGTGTCTCTCTCTCTCAAATAAATAAATAAAATCTTTAAAAAAAATGCACAAAATTATACAACTAGGTCTATGGCTTAACCAGGATTCCAGCCAAGTTTTCTGATTCCAAGCCCAGCCCTATTTCCATTAAACTATAATTCTTGTGAGCCAGTGAATCTGTAAGAACAAAATGTCCACAAGTATAAGCACACATATTGAAATATAATTTGCACTTACAATTAGCAAGTCAAAATGTTATGTAAAGATAATGAGATATATTTCTTCCTTGATAATGAGGGAATTGATGTTCTGCACAACTGCAGACAGCAATATTGGATTGGAGTCTAGGATGTAGGGTGTCAGTCCCATCCATAACACTCATTCATGTTGTCACTCAAAAAAGTCTCAAAAAGGCTCATTTCTATCTGGCCATGACATTTCATGGTCAGAGGCCTTCTACAGAGCCCCTCATCTCTGTCAGTCCACTTTCCTTCTATTTTCTCCTTGGCCTTTCTGTCTACAATTCTATCTTGTCCATCTGAAGTTGAGCAGCCTCTAGAAAGTGAGAGGAGGAGAGTACAACGGAAGCATATATTGTACGGAACGCACTATTTCTAGTTGAACGGTGTTGCTATGAGCTATTTGCTGCAATGATTAACTTCTTAATCAAATTCATTGTATCTCATGGAATTATAAACAAAATTCATTATGAACAAAACATTTATTATTAAGGTTAAAGTCTGCAACTCTATAATACGTAATTGGATTGGTGATTTCAGCCACTAAACATATGACTAGGCAGAAACACAGACTCAGTAAAGGTTTAAATGTGTATATTTATGTACCATACATATAAATGTTAAGTCATATCTCACAAACATTAGAGCTTCTGGTTCCTTGAAAAACACACATGAAATTAGCAGTACTTAGCCACCACGTGTGTTAAGGGTGTCCTTTCTACATGATTCCTATTGTTTAATTCTGCAAATGGTTTGGTTTAATGAAATGATGAGGAGGCAGGATATTTCATTTGACTGACTGTGAAAGAAACTCTACTACAACACTTAACCAAATGATGGTTCTCATAAAACAGAAATTTGGAGTTAATCCATCTTCCATGATGTCCTAAGCTCCGTCTTGCTTTTATTTTTATGGGCACAAAATGATTGTTCCACTTTCAGCCTCCCATCCATTTTCCAAGAAGGAAGAGTAAAAGGAAAAGCACAAGGAAGAAGGGGGTAGCAGTATCACTTATTATAAAAACAAAAATTTCCCAGAAACTTCCTATTTATCACTTCTACTTATCTCAGTGGCAGAAACATGTCAGAAACTCCATATTGCAAAGGAGTCTGAGAAATAGACTTTCTCAACTATAGAGTTTTTCAAATCCACATTTCTATTATGGAAGAAGGGAGATCAGAGTTTGGATAGGCAACTTATACAGAGCACTTGCCCTGGGCCCATAGAATATGGTTTTATAGAGCTCACAGTCTAGTGGACCACTAATAGTTAATGGACAGATGCAACCCAGGCACTCTTCCAGTGAAATTATAATGCAGGATACTAGGCAGGGGATAATATCCAGAGTCTATTTTCTGAATGTAGCATACCCTAAAGCCATATATATACTCAGCCAGAGAACAGAGCTCTCCTTTACATGTGAGGATTATACTAGCTAGTGTAAGTAGCTAATCATACCTACTTCCAAATTGCTATGTTGGAAGCTTCTGGCCTCATGGAAAGCTACTAGGGCAGCTCTTGGACTCATAGCATTTATATCCCTTCTCCTGAGAATCACTGTTTCCAAGATCTGCAGGTCTGCAGAAACCCAAGTTAATTAGTTAACATAAAAATTCAGCCACATCTAACACAGAACAGAGATTTTAAAGAAATTGGATATTTCTCTTTCATATAATAAGCAGATGGTCTATAAGGATGGTAGTTCTGCTCCATGAAATCATGCAGGGACCCTGACTTCCATCTTGTGGCTCCATCTAATCTAGAGAGTATACTTATCTGTGTAGAGGTATAAAATGACCTATCTTCCAATCAGCAAGATGAAGGAATGGAGGAAAGTAAAAACTTGTCTCCTATCTTTAAGAACCAACAATGAAGTTGTATGCATTTATCCTCTTACTTCGTTGACTGAAACTTAGTCACATAGCCACACATAACACCAAAAAGGCTAGAAAAGGTAATCTTTCTTTTCCAACTGCTATTTCCCTAGCTAAAAGTTAGGGTTTCTTTTGCTGTGAGAGAAAGAACAAGATTAGGAACAATGGGAAACAACCAACAGTCTTCACTGCACTCAGCTATAAAGCAGAAGAACTCAGGTATTTCCAAAGCGATGGTCCCATAATTATTATTTCAATTGTCTATCTCTACTAAACAAAATATGTCAAAATCTAGTAGCATAAACCCATTTGTTATTTATCATAATTTTATGTCAGAGTTTGGGGAGATTCATTCTCCTGCCCACAGAAGTTCTCTGGAATTACACAGACCTAGCCTCTGGCCTCTATTAGAAGGTCAAGGATGGTGTCACTCACATATTTCGTATTTTGGTGCTCCTCTATGTGGCCTCTCTCTTTCCCTCACATGGCATCAAATAATTGATTAGACTACTCCAAACTGCTTTAAAGCATAGTAGCTGGCTTCCCCCAACTGCCAAAACTGTTATAGTCCAAGAGCTGCCACAGCACTTCTACCACATTTTATTAGTCAAGGCAAGTCATAAAGCCAGACTAGATTCAGGAGAAGGGTTAATAGCTCCAGTTTTGATTCTTCCTTGTCCATCCCCAGCCACAGAAACTAGTTGGTCCTTAAGTAATCCCCTGCTGTTTTCATTAATCAAGTTTTTTTTTTTTAAAGTCAGTTAGCCAGCATATTATACGTTGTTAGTTTTAGATGTACTATTCAGTGATTTATCAGTTGTGTATAACACCCAGTGCTCACCACATCACATGCCCTCCTTAGTGCCTATCACCCAGCTATACCATGCCTACACCCAGCTCACCTACTGCAACCCTGTTTGTTTCCCAGAGCCATGAGTCTCTAGAGAACTCTTTAATCAAGTTTTATAAATACTAATGAAGTCAACTCTTTTAAAACTTCCAAGGGGCATTTTTTTGTTTAAGGCAATATTTCTCACCTAAACAGAATTTATAGCTATCTATTAGTTTAAAATCTATATTAGGAAAAAATGGTTATCACCTTAAACCATATTTCATAAATACTGTTGTGATAAGGCTAAAAATAAAAGACCTAGTCATAGTCCTAGATTTGAGTCGATTTTTTAAAATTTTTTTAAGATTTTATTTATTTATTTGACAGAGATCACAAGTAGGCAGAGAGGCAGGCAGGGTTGGGGGGAAGCGGCTCCCTGCTGAGCAGATGCTGAGCATCCTGGGCTCAATCCCAGGATGCTGAGATCATGACCTGAGCCGAAGACAGAGGCTTAACCCACTGAGCCACCCAGGTGCCCTGAGTGGGTTTTCTTGAGTAAATAATATTAAGGTTATAGTTGGGCATAGCAAAATTTATATAGGGGATACATGACACCTGAAACACTGGTTTAGGGAAAAGAGCATGGAAGTTGGTTTGAAAATTCTTAGTGCGAGTCTTAGCTCTAACAAGAACAATCATTAAACCTCTCTAAGTCTTAAATACTATACTTATAATAAAATGAGATGATTATATTTCCTATTTTGCAAAATTTAGAGAATTTTAAAAGCGAATTCATATAAAGTTTAACTTGTAAAAGTTAAAACACAATGTAAGTTTAGGGACTTCTAAATAAAAACTTACCTTCTCTTTCCTAGGCTCAAGCAGGATGAAAATAGGACACCATCCACTTAGAAAAATTAAATCATCATTTAGAACATCATTAGAACATCAAATTCCTGGAAGGCATCACATTCCCTCGGGACATTATGCATATCTCAGTAGGCAGGGGCTAATCTTCTTGATTTCTGCAATAATATATTCAGAAAAGTAATAATCACCACAGCAGTAAACATAAGAGGGTAGATGTTCAAAGCCATTTGAGGAGGGGATATTTATCTTGGCCAGTTGGGATAATCTTAGTTTCAATTTCACCTTCATTTCAATATTATTTTTGCTGTTCCATTGGGCTGCGCCTCTCTTGTTTACTCAACCAACATTTTCATACACACACACGTACACACACACTCATCTCTTACATTGGCCCTGCTCCTCTCTTCCCTCAAAGCTCAACTAAAATCTCATATTTGAAGACTACAGATTCTGAAATTATACTTAATATTTCTAAAAAATTGCTTATTGAATGAATTTATCTGGAAGCACCTACATCAAATCGTCTCCCAGAAAGCAAGCTGGAGTCTTTAGGTTGGACTCTAAAGTTAGTTTTGGAAATTAAGAACATTGTGTCTTTTTATACCCACTGTTTGTAAGCAGATGAAACTTTGAAAAACCATGTAAAACATCCTTGAACACATGTTTTTATATTTTTGTATTACACATTTCCCAAAACTGGATTACTGGAGTCCAGCTACTGGGGTCATAGGATATGTGTATTTAATTTTGTTTATCAAATTTTGCTAAATATTTTCAATCAAAATGTTGGAGTAATTCACAGACAATTTACAGGTAAGAGTTCCCATTATCCTGCAACCTCAGTAGAACCAGATGTGATCTCCATAGTTCTGCCAGTCATCCAGTGGAAAATGATATCTTATTGTCAGCTTAATCTGCATTTTTTAAAATAATGAGGCTGGACATCTTTGCAAGCACTTATGTTCATTTCCTCTTCTTTAAATTGCCTTACGGGGTCCCTTGATCTTATTTCCATATTATATTCCACCAGTTAATTCGTAAGAGTGGTTTTGTATATTAAGGATATCACCCTGTCTCTTGTGTTACAAATATTTTTTCCAGTCTAAAAGACATCTTTCAACTTTATGATGTGTTCTTACTGTATAAAATTTAAAAATTTTATGTCATTAAGATTGTTCTTTCCTTTGAGATTTTATGGTTTCTTGCTTTAAGATGGTCTCCCATACACAAACTCCTGATACTTATTCTAATTTTTTTTTACTTAAATGCAAGGATTTTATAAATTCTTCTATCAATCTATTTTGTATAAAGTGTGAAGGAGTTCTAATTTTGTTTCCTTCCCTTTTGACAGCAAATTATTAAATCAACCTAACTTATTAAATTTTATCATACATTGTTTCTCCATATACTTAAATATACTTTTTTGGCTTTTTTTAAACTAAATACTTGCTTAATCCAATGATAATACTATAGTGTTTTAATTTAACTTAAAATTATATTAATAACATAGCATAAATGCCCTCATTTTTTTCTGTCAAAAAAGCCTTGGCCCTTTTTTTTCTTGAACACTTTTTTTTCTTGAACACTTTTTTTATATAAGCCTCAAATCATTTGTCTATTTCTAAGAAAAAGAAAAGAAATGGAATTTTGTCTAATTTCCATTAAAACTAGAATTAATATATGGTATGTTGGCATTTTTAAGTATTAATTCTTACCATCCTAGAAGGGTTTTATTTTACATCTTTTCATAAGTTGTTCCTAGTTCCCTAACTTTCTTGATATATGTATTTCTATGGATTTCATTCTTTTTTGCTGTCATAAATGTGATTTATTGGTTATTACCAAGACAGAAGATCTCTTAATTTCCATATATTAATTTATAGTCATACACCTTACCAAATTCTCTTATCCATTCTAATAGATTATTTTGTCTGTTTTATGGCAGAGTCTCTTGGTTTTCTAGGTACATAATCGTATTTTTTGAAAATAAAAAAAATATCTTTTTCTCTGCTTTTTACAAGAAATAAACCAATTATTTCATCTTACCAAATTTGCAAAAACTTCCCACACAGTGTTGATTAATCATTAAGAGAGAAATCTTGTCTGTTTTTTAATTAAATAGAAAAAGACTCCAACATTTTGTTGTTGGTCTGAGGCAAACAGTGTTTACAAGTGTGTTAGTTACCACTTCATTGCCTTCAGTTCCAAAGAGATTATACCTGCTTTATGCCACTGAGGGTAGAGCTTGAAAACATTTCTCCCTTGCCACTTGGTACAACATTAGACTTTGTCAGTTGAGAGGAAGAGGGACACTAAGCAGATCAGGTAGGGGCAGCCCAGTGGCATTCATCTCTATGTCCTTCCTCATCAGCTTGCACTACCCAGCTAACTTTTCTTTTCTTTTTTCTTTTCTTTTTTTTTAAGATTTTATTTATTTATTTGACAGACCGAGATCACAAGTAGGCAGAGAGGCAGGCAGAAAGAGAGTGAGAAGCAGGCTCCCCGCTGATCAGAGAGCCCAATGTGGAGCTCAATCCCAGGATCCTGGGATCATGACCTAAGCCAAAGGCAGAGGCTTTAACCCACTGAGCCACCCAGGTGCCATCCCCCCCACCCCCCAGCTAGCTTTTCTGCCACAAGTAGTCAGTTTCCTGCAGTTCAGCTCCAGCCCTCACTCACTAGCAAGTTTCTAACAACTGGACTCTTGTGTGTCCTGTGATAGCCATACCATTTATAATAAGGTCTGTATCTCACCTTCAAGTGGGCTTTTCTTAGTTTTTAGTTCCCTTGAACTCTCCTGTTGTCCTATAGGTAGTAGTTGCTTCCACCATGTGCTATCTCTATATTTCTAAGAGTTCCATGTGAGGCTCTTTAATAGTCACTATTCAGGGGCGCCTGGGTGGCTCAGTGGGTCAAGCTGCTGCCTCCAGCGCAGGTCATGATCTCAGGGTCCTGGGATTGAGCCCCGCGACGGGCTCTCTGCTCAGCGCGGAGCCTGCTTCCCTCTCTCTCTGCCTGCCTCTCCGCCTACTTGTGATCTCTCTCTGTCAAATAAATAAATAAAATCTTTAAAAGAAATTAGTCACCATTCAGAGTTAACAAATCTTTAATTTTAACCTGTTCTACTTACTAAGGTCTTTTCTTTTAGCTACTTTGTACACAACAGCCAATTTGGTACTCGTTGTGTTGCAGAGGAGGTAAGTCAATGTGGAGTTGGAATTTTTGAATCATCTTATCTACGCCTCTCCTCCTGGAAAAAAAGTGTTCATTTATAGACATTTACTATACAACCTAGAGAATTCACACCTCCCATCCCCACCACCTACATCCACCCTTGAAACTCAAGTTGAAGCCCCTGGATTTTATAGGAAGAATTAAGTAATCAATATCCAAGTCTTGATTGGTGCCTGTAGTGCTCCCAAAAAGAGGAATAGCTTAGGCCAAGTGAGTCCACATCACCAAATTTACTAATCAATTCCAGTTACTCACTCTACCCAGTAATTTTGGCAGCCTTTTTCAGCCTTGATAACTCTGCTCACTGTCTTTATTGCTGATTCCTTCCTCAGCAACCTACAGACATCTGAGCCCATATGAATCCTCTAAATTACTCATTCAAAATGGTCATGTCATGTCACTCTGACCTCTCAAATGAGTCATTTCCTTGTTCTGGCCTTGTTCATTTTTTCTAGGGTTTATGAAACATTGTCTCTCTAGCCCCATTCTTGCAGTGCCTGACTGAACATTCATTTGAATTTATCCTTCCATTTCAGTCTTCCTAATGGTAAATCTGAGTACATTATTCTCCTCCCTTAACCCTCCCTACCTCCTCAGATTGGTCTTCATGCAATCAATTCTGTTTTTTAGACTTTTTTTTTTTTAACCTCATTCTGTACTACTGCAATCACATCAATGAACCCGTGCAAGCACCCAATTTTGCAGCCTCTTAGAACTAGATCTAATCCATCAGAAACTTCATTCTGTGATGTTCTATCCTTTAGGATTTACTTAGGATATTTCTTTCTGCATATAAAACCTCCTCTGATCATCTCTGCCTTACTTTCCCCTCTAAGTTTTAGGGTTATTGTGTGTTCTTCTCACACTTTGTGCCTCTACCACACTTACCTTCATTCATGTCTGTCTCCTTCATTGAAATATGAACTCCTTAAAACAAAGACCATGTGTAATTCTTTTTTAAAAGCTGAGAAACTAAAACAGTGCTTGGCATTATATTAGTTGAAAGGATGAAGACATAAAACAGGAAAAAATATACAGTGGAAAAAAGACAGTCTCTTCAATAAATGGTGCTGGGAAAATCAGACAGCTATGTGTAGAAGAATGAAACTCGGCCATTCTCTTACACCATACACAAACATAAACTCGAAATGGATAAAAGACCTCAACATGAGGCAGGAATCTATCAAAACCCTAGAGGAGAACATAGGCAGTAACCTCTTTACATTGGCCACAGTAAGTTCTTTCAAGACATGTCTCCAAAGGCAAAGGAAACAAAAGCAAAAATGACTTTTGGGACTTCATCAAGATCAAAAGCTTCTGCACAGTAAAGGAGACAGTCAACAAAACAAAGAGGCAACCCACAGAATGGGAGAAGATACTTGCAAATGACACTACAGACAAAGGGCTGATCTATAAAAAACTCCTTAAACTCCTCAACACACACAAAACAGATAAGCACATCAAAAAATGGGCATTAGACATAAAGACACTTCTCCAATGAAGACATACATATCGCTAACAGACACACGAAAAAGTGTTCATCATCATTAGACATCAGGGAGATTAAAATCAAAACCACATTGAGATACCACCTTGAACCAGCTGAAATGGTCAAAATTAATAAGAAAGTAAACAACAAGGGTTGGAGAGGATGTGGAGAAAGGGGAACCCTCTTATGCTATTGATGGGAAAGCAAGCTGGTGTAGCCAATTTGGAAAACAGTGTGGAGATTCCTTAAGAAATTAAAAATAGAGCTTCCTTAGGACTCTGAAATTACACTGCTGGGTATTTACCCCAAAGATACAGATGTAGTGAACAGACCTGCACCCCAATGTTCATTGCAGCAATGGCCACAGTCGTCAAACTGTGGAAAGAACCAAGATGTCCTTCAACTGACGAATGGATAAAGAAGATATGGTCCATATATACAATGGAATATTATGCCTCCATCAGAAAGGATGAATACCCAACTTTTCTATCAACATGGATGAGACAAAAGGAGATTATGCTGAGTGAAAGAAGTCAAGCCCGGAGAGTCAATTATAAGATGGTTTCACTTACTTGTGGAACATAAGAAATAACATGGAGAGATGGAGAGGAGAAGAGAGTTGGGGGAAATCAGAGGGGGAGGTGAACCATGAGAGACTGTGGACTCAGAAACAAACTGAGTGTGTTTGAGGGGAGTGTGTGGGGGGTTTGGTGAGCCTGGTGGTGGGTATTAAGGAGGACACATATTGCATGGAGCACTGGGTGTGGTACACAATAAATTTTGGAATACTGAAAAAAAAAAAGGATATATAAAAACAAACAAACAAACAAAGAAATAGAGCTTATCCCAGCCCTCCCCTATCACCCACTTTATTCCTCCCCTGTCTCCAACTCCTCTATTTGCCTCTTCCTCTGTGCAATGTGGAATCCCAGTCTACTGCAGGGAGCTCCACTCCTTTTAGCTTCTTACCTCAGCCAAAACATGGTTGGATGATAACATACTCCACCAAATTACAATTAATTCACACTTGTCTTTCTCTATATCCAACCTATCTTCTTTGTCATCGCTTCTGTGATTTTCTGGGTTCATAATAGGAGCCATCTCTGCACTTACACTTTTAACATTTCATCATATAACTTCTTATTGACTTTTACTTACCTGTTACCCATAAACCATGGTCCTTTTGAAAGGATAATATCTAATTTACTCAAGATTTCCAATGACTTGCACAAGTCTTGGTACACAATAATTGCCTTTTGAGACTGGTTCAAACACTCATTGAATTTTTCTATTTTCTCCATAAAATTCTGACAAATGGTCAGTCATCCAAATCCATTTGAACACTCCCTACAATGGAAAGCTGTTTCTTGAGTTCTCTTTTTAGAATACTTGATGATAAGTGTTAAGACTTATAAGTATAAAAAGATATTTGCAAATGACATTACAGACAAAGGGCTGGTTTCCAAAAGCTATAAGGAACTTCTCAAATTTAACAACCAAAAAACACATAATCCAGTCAATAAATGGGGAGAAAACATGAATAGTCACTTCTCCAAAGAAGAAATACAAATGGGTAGTAGACACATGAAAAAATGTCCCAACATCACCAGCCATCAGTTGGAAATCAAAACCACAATAGCTATCTTAGACCAGTTAGAATAATGAAAATTAACAAGACAGGAACAATAAGTGTTGGTGTTGATGTGGAGAAAGGGTAACCCTCTTACATTTTTGGTGGGAATGAAATCTGGTACAGCCAATCTGGGAAACAATATGGACTTTCCTCAAGACGTCAAAAATAGAGGTATCCTACAACCCAGCAATTTTATTACTAGGTATTTACCCCAAGATATAGAAATAATGAAAAGAAGGGGCACATGCACCCTAATGTTCACAGCAGTAATGTCCTCAATAGCCAGATTGTGGAAGGAGTTGAGATGCCCTTCAATAGATGAATGGATAAAGAAGATTTGGTACATATATACAATGGAATATTCCTCAACCATCAAGGAAGGATGACTACCCATGATTTACATCAACATATATGGAACTGGAGGAGATTATGCTAAGTGAAATAAGTCAAACAAAGACAATTATCATATGTGGAACATAATAGCATGGAGGACCAAAGGGGAAGGGAGGGAAAACTGGGAAGAAATCAGAGTTGGAGACAACCCATGAGAGACCCTGGACTCCAGGAACCAATCAAGGTTACAAAATGGAGGGGGTTGGGGATGAGGTAACTGGGTGACAAAAACAAAATGTAAAAATGTTCATAAAAAAATGGCTTTCTTCTATATATAAGAAAAAAAAAAAAGGAAGACACGGAAAACAGACCAAGACTACAACTGCATTATCTAAATCCTGAAACAGTTTACAGCAATTGTTCCTTTGCTAGTGAATTTATTCATTTAGTGAAAGGGGCCAAGCCTGGTGTATACTAAGCTCAGGTGTATTCCTTGAGAACTTTAATGACTAGTTATATGTCCTGTTCACAGATCCCAATTTAGTGGAAAAAAATATGAAAGTATAAGTCTTGAATAAAAGCAACTTAAATTTCAAAAAGGAGATAAGGTAGTCCCAGTTCATGTCACAATCTTGTGGCTAATTTTGTTACCATTTTCATTTTTTTTTTCATTATCAACTAAACTTTATACTTTATTTGGATATCATCAGTTTTTCCTTTGGTGTCTTCTTTCTTTCCAGGATCTAATCCAGGGATTCCCATTTCATTCAGGTGTCTGGTCTCTCAATTCTCCTTTTATCTGTGACAGTCTCTTATTTTTCATGAACTTGACAGTCTGGAGAAGTCCTGACTTAGTATCTATCATATAGAATAGCCCCCATCCACATGTGTCTGGTGTTTTTCTTATGATTAAACTGGAGATACAGGTTTGGGAAAAGAAAAGCACAGAGGTGATAGGCTTTTCTCGTCACATCATATTATGGATTACAAGAAAACCACATGGTATTACTGATGATGCTAACTTTTATCGCTTGGTTAGGATAGTATCTGACAGACTTCTCTGTCAAGTTACAATAGCTTTCTATACTGTATTTTTTGAAATTAATCACTAAGTATAACAGACAATTCCTCAAATAGGGTAAAGTTAACTTCTATGACCTACAGCAAAGAATAATAAAATTCCAATTATTTGGAATTCTTCTCTAAAGAATATCTGTCTCTTCCCTATTTTACATGTGTTTATATAAATGAAATTTATTGTCTTTTCTATCAGTATAGATTCATGGATATTTTATAATTTGGGTCATAATCTAATCATCTGATACATTACTTATTTTTTGCTCAAACCATTTTAGTTTTGGTTATTGGGAGCTAGTTTTTATTATTTCTAAAATATCAATTATTATAAGGGATTCCATCCTAGGTTGATTCCTTCCAACCCAACATTCTCAAACAGTAGCTGAAGCATGATGATTTCTAATACTTATCCTATCAGTCCTTTTCTGCTTACTCATACTGGAATTTATTCATATTAGTCTTCTTATCTCAAAAGTCTTGTGTCATGAATTTATTGCTTCTTCTAATACTGAGGAAAGTTACAATCCAGTTGAGCAAATCAGGTTGTATATTCAGTGGCCCTATTATTAATATATCAGGCTTAGTTTCTGCAAGGTGATTACTGCTCTCCAACAAACCACTTAGCACAAAATACATGATTCTATTTTCTGATCAGGAAAACAAAATTTTAGTAGAAGTCAAATAGTGATCAAAAGGGTCACAAAACTAGTAAAAATCTAAGAATGTATTTTTCATGCTGATACTTCTTCCATAACACATTTGTAAATTCTTGCAATCATATTTTCAGGTTAGCCTGGGTACCTGTTATATTTGATATTCTGTTTGTGGCTTATTTACATCTCTCTCAGACACCTGCATCATTAATAGGTGCCAACACTAATATTTTCCTGATCTGTCATAATGCTGATTTCTCAGGAAAGGTCCAATTATCAGGAAAATGTTATTAATTCTATGATTTTCCACTCAGCCACACTCGAAATGACCATTCATAGTACTTGAAACTTTGTTTTTTCTCCATATGAATCCAAGACAGTTATCCTCCAACACAGTGGCCTTTGAAGAACAAAGACTAAATTAAAATGTGCTTACATAGTTTATTTTTTAAGTAATTTAAAATACAGTGTCAACATACATCAAAGATACTGTGGCAACTGAAATTAGGAATAACGAGGTTATTCACATATTTTTGTACATATGTGTGATATATACACAAAATGCAGACAAATACAGAAACACCGCAAACAATTCAATATGATAATTTACTGACAATCATTTTCATCATATTTATTAATCTGTCATGTTAGTGGTTACACAAAAATTCCTAGTACTGAAATATATATATGAATATTCAATTTTAATATAAACTATAATACTTCAAATTTTAACAGTATATAAATAGGATTCTAAATTTCTTAAAAACGTCATCTTCCCTGCCAAATTCCCTATTTATTTGTAAAGGTTTTAGCTCTTCCTGAAGTCACAGCCCTCAATGTGGTGATATCTCAGACTTTAAGCATCAATCATGTATAGTTAGCATTCTCTGTAAAAAGGTAAATGAAGATGCAAAGCCATATACAAAACTTCTAACATGGTGCCATGTAGAAAACAATACACACTTTTAATCTAAGAGACTGAATGGATTTAAGGCAAAGTTAGGCTTCTCGCAACCCCGGAAGGGTAAAGACCAAAGGAAACACTGCTGAGAGATGGCCGATGGTACGAAGGGGAGAAAGTGGTCACGTAATTAGGTGGTGTCCGCACCTTTTCCTCCCACTTAAATTCCCAACATGGGCCTATACACGAACATATTGGATGATGGTTATTAATGCTTATAATAACTATAAATGATCCCTGCCTTTTGGGACTCCTCAGTAAGCACACACTCTATTTCTCCCCAAAACACTAAGAAATGTTCAACCTCTGAACCTGGCATCTCTCTTGAGGGCCAGGGAGGGAAGTGATGACCTACTGGGTTCCCTAATGACAGCTTCTAAACATTCATGTAGAACATTCAGATCAGTTTTCTGCCAATGGCTCACTGCAAGTGCCATCAACATTCTTATTTGAAATTCCTGACTTAAAACAGTGGATGCAGCTGCCATAAAAAATGAAAAAATCTTATTTATTGATCTGATCTTTTAAAAGTACATGTAACTTAAAGCCAGAGTTCATCAAAGATTACTATCAAGTAGAACTTGCACATTTGCAGGGAGATTTGGGGGACAATACATGGATACAGTGAATGTATCCACTCAGTCTAGTTGATAAATACCTGGCAGTAAGTCTGTAGCTCAACAGGAGACAGCTGGGACATAGACTATTTGTAAATTTTTTTTTTTTTTTAATTTTGAAAGGTAACCAAAAAAGATAGAAACCAAAAGTAAATAGCAATTTTTTCCATAATGGGAAACCTTTACTCAAGTGCAAAATAACTTCTGGACAACAGTAAAGTCTTTCTTTTCTTTACCAGAAGATATGATTTGGGGGTCCTACTCAGTGATGTTATTAAGTCATATATAGTAACAGCTGCAAATTACAAAGGTCTTGTTACAAAGAACAAAATCTGACTGTCAATGGTCTTATTGACTTATAAGTCAATAAAGCAGAATTCAAATTGGAGCTCTAAATGCTAATTAAGGCATCCTGAATATATAATTGAGGGGTATACTACAAATATAGTTGTTTTAAAGAAGGCTCTGAAGGGCTCTTCTACACCAGAATCCATAGGAATGATACACTTTCTAATATCAGAAACAGGCACAGACCTGAAGAATGAAACTGGGAGTAATGAGGTGAATGAAGTTATCATCGCAGGATTATGGTGCAAGACTTTTTTTTCCCTTACAACCTAGATGATTTTGTTTTTTCAACCTGGTGGATTTTTAAAAGGCATGCTGCAATATGTAAAACCAATCATCATATAGTAAGAATAATAAAAGTTATGATGTATCTTTATTTTTCCTACTTGGGAACTTGCATAATTTGAGATTATAAAGTACATTTTTTTCCCTCCACCATCCCTAAAAGAGCTAGCCAAGAAGCCACTGTTGAGAAACTTGGTTGCACTCGTCTACATTACAAAGCAGAGAACCAAGATGAGTACAAAAACCACTCAAATCCAACAAGAAGGAAGGGCATTTCTTCATACTTCATAGACTTCACAGGAATACAAAGATTATTTTACTTTTCATACATTTACACATAATATAAGAAAAGTTTTCAGTTAACTGACAGTTTCCATGAGCTTGATAGAGTTATGGCATAACAAAAAAAGTCACCTGTTAAATACATAAATGTTTTGTACTTGGAGATATTTTCATATAGACCCAAAATGATTAACTTAGATTTCAATCTCTTCCTCATACTGATTGTAACATAAGTAGTGTTTAGCATGTCCACATTGTGCATTCTGAAAGTGTGGATGTGGTAATTCTAACATATATCTTCATACTGTTTCTGAAAAGCCAAGGTTTCATTATTGAAATGCAGTTACAATTTTTAATGTGATCCTGTTTTAATGACTGCCATTACCTTCTTGTGTAATTAATATTCTATGTAATTTAGAGCACATGTCTTGATTTTCTCAATGCTCATAAACGCCTCATCTGTAGGAAACTTATTTTTAAGGAAAAGCAGCTTTAGTCTGTCTGCAGTATATGGCCATAACTTATAAATGTAATCATTAGGAAGGAAAAAGGACCATACCCATAAACTGCAAAAAGTACAATTTGAACAAACACTCATACTTCTATTTCAAAAAAGGGACCATAGTAAGAAATGCCACAATAAATGCCTCACTATGAGAAAGAAGAGCTGGGCTTCTCATCCACGTCTTATACAGCAAAACCTTTTTAGTTCCTTACTGATCATCAGTGGAATTAGCTCTCAGACAACTCAGAGGAAGGAACACTCTGGTCTGTGTTAAACTAAAATAAAGGCTGAGATTTCTCTATACAGCAGCAAGTGAAGTAGAATTCTGAATCTTTCTTTGGAGTCAAGTTGGTCTTTGAAAGAAAATCAATTTGCCATTAAGAAGTTTTAATCTAGTAGGATGCCAGATGATGGCAAGGGTGTTTAAACTGAGAGTGTCATAGAAACTAAGGGATTGGTACATCGGAAAAACTACCTTCTGTTCCAGCAGAGGGTAGTTAGGGTGTCAGCAATGCTATTATTACTAGTAAGGACCACCAAGGATCTAGAGACCAAAAAGCTCTAGCAACACCTGATTATAAGTATACAAAGATCAACACAGGAGGTAAAAAATAAACATTTATCAGATTTTTTTCATTATATTACTAATTTTTACAACATTAAATATTTTTCATTCCTTTATTTCAATGCACTGAAACTTATTTCTGCTTGTGATTCTGCCTACTGTTATTATTTTTAGGTTCTAATCTAGTATTCCATTTTTAATTTTTAAAAGCATCAATGCTCCAAGGCATGGTTGTATATATATGTGTGCACATATAATTTAACCTGTTAACTCTAGAAACATTCATTTAAAGTAGAAGAAATTGATACTACAGATTATATTATCACATAAAAAGAGTTTTATGCAGTCAATACCTGAGTGTCTGTACAGTGGAGAACTCCGAAGTAACAAGTAAAATATCATGGCCCAGTGAACCAGTGCTGTGGCAGGCTATGGTGAGTAACCAGCTTTTTGGAATCTTGAGAAAAAAGGCCACATGGAGATATTTATAGATATAATATGGAGATATTTATAGAAATACGGAGATATTTATAGAAATAATATTTTAGAATAATTAAAATAGAAATAATAGAAATAATGTTTGATGCATGACCAGATATTGGTGTTATATTTAAATGGGTAGTAAATACCTATTACTATGTTCTATAAATTCAGTAAATTCTTAATAAATGCTATAAATTGAAGTCATAAAAGAAAATCATGTACAGCTTTTATTCCTGCCAAAGATGATAAAATAATTTTAAATTCTGTGGCTCAACATAATTTAAGAATCCTGTATCTTTATGTTTGGTTTCTATTGTAATCAAGGATAGAATTAAAAGGCATAGCTTCTCGACTAGTGTCTTTAAAAAACATCTTTATCATTTGTACAAGAATTTCTCAAAAGCCAAAATTAAAATGAGATAACAATAAAATACGTTGACACTTTACAGTGTTACCAGTAGAATTCAGGCTGCATGCCTTAAAACTGCACTTTTTACACTGTTTTCCTATTATTGTAGTTATATTTTGTGATGCCACTATAATGCCCCTAGTAGATGATATGTGCATGACTTATCATGTTAATGTAGTAAAATTATATGTTATGTGTTTTTATTTATATGTTAATGTAATAAAATTTCATAAAATCCCCAAATTATAAAGATAGCTTTACAAAGCCTCTTAACCAGGTGTCAGCAAACCATGACCCGTGAGTCAAATCTGGCTTGCCATCAGTTTTGTATGGCTCATCAGCTAAAATATTTCTATTTTTAAATGGATTTTAAGAAGTTAAGAAGGATGACATGCAGGACACATAAGAATTTTGATTTTCAAATTTTAGGGTCCATAAGTAAAGTTGTATTGGCACTAAGACAGGTTCATTTGCTTACTCATTGTCTATGGTGCTTTCTGCTACAATAGCAGGGTTGAACATTGTGGGGAAGACCTTCAAGGTCTGCAAAACTCCCAAATATTTACTATAAGACCTTGACAGAAATAGTCTGCTAATCCCTGCTATGCCCATAGAAGGTGTCTGGAATGCTGAATGGAGTGTTTATATTGAAATCAGTGTATGACTTAACTGGGTTTCATTTATAGACATCATATACATTATTCTTTTTGAATATCATCTACTCGGTAAACAAATAAAAATAAACTTATGTTAAAAAAACCCTTATTCCTTGAAATGTTTAGGACCAGCAAAACAATCATACATAAAAGAGGTAAATTCTTAAGAAAAAATAATAAATGAACAATTTAAATTACATTTTTAAGTAATGATTTCAAGGTACCTCAGAGAATGCCAGGCAGTAAAGGACATATCTAAAAATCCTTATAGCAAATTTCTAGTTTCCAAAATTCTGGGATATAGTACTTAACACAGTATTTGAGATTCTACAATTGTCATGGAAGAGATAATTTGCAGAGTTACTTATTAGAAAAAAACACGTGGAGAAAGATTTTAAAATAAAAAAAGTCAAGATTTAAAAAAAAAAACAGCATAGTAAGCAATTTAAGCATTTTTTTTTCTTTTCCATTTATAGGGGGCTACATAGTCTGCCGGTGTACAAACTGATAGAAATTTACTTTTCATTTAGTGGGCTGATTGCCATATCTGTGTCAGATAAAATCATAGCACTTATTATTGTTACCATGGATACCATGAAGATACTGCCATCCACTAAACAGTATTAGAGGAAGACAACATAATTTTCTGGAACTAGTCCTGTTTTGCCTTCATAAGTTGCTTTCAACCATCCTGGTTCCACTGATGGGTACACTGATAAAAAATTTTTAAAAAAAGTAAATGTCATTCAATCAAGATTAGCCTCGAATAAGTATATACATAAATAGGTAAAAATCCACATTAGATTGCATGTATATACTCAAGTTGTCAAAACAATGTCACCACCTCTTTAAGACTGGAAATGTCCTTTGCATTCATTAACCAATCTCTCCTCCTCCCCAATCCTTCCCATCCTTCTATCTTTCCCATTTTCCCCATCACTTCTTCCCTCTGCCTCTCTAGAATACACAAGAAGAAATGGAGCTGCAGAGAAATTTGATGCACTCACTTGTACAGGTTATGAGAGGCAGCCTGGGCTAGATTCTGAGTCTGCTGGCTTCTATTTTCACTTTTTTTCCCTGCACTATTCCTTATCTTCCCAATCCATGATAGTGAACTAAAGTGAAGGGAATCGGTATACTTACCATTGGAAAATATCGCCCCCTGTGGAAAGGAAAGCTCGTGGCTGTGTTCTGCTTTACAAGAGTACATGGCTTTGGCTTGGCTGAAAGAGCAAAAAGCAATTTATAAAACCCACAACACTCAACTCAAGTACATTTATACTTAAATTATTCTTAAAAAAACTGTATTAGTTTTTAGTGCTAAGAGTATGATATACATAAAATACACATGTAAGTACGCATAAGAGCATTTTTCACAAACTGAATATACTGGTGTAACCAGATCAAGAAATCAAACAATAACAGCACACCAAAAACCCTTCTTGTGTTTTCAGGAAATATCCCCAAGGGTAATTAACTTGGCTTAAAACAGCAAAAATTCGTTTTAAAGAATACTACTATTTAATAGTATCCTGGCAAACAGACCATGTTTACACCTGTATAGAAATTCATAGGTACCCTAAAGCCTTTTTTTTCCTACTTTCTTTTCAGACCCCAAAATTAAAGGCCTACATAGTATATTAAGTAAACTAAGTGGGCATGGTACAAGAAAAATGATAGATAAATTGATGATAGATGGCAACCAACAATAGCCTCATTGTCAGGTAGATTTTGAGGACAGAGGAAAGCTTTGCAAATCAGAGTCTATATCCACCTCCTAAAGTAAGAAGCCAACACTCATATGAGAATTCAGACTCAATGCAACCAGATACTATAGTTTCTTAAAAGAAGCCGGAATTTCAGAGTTTTATATGAGATCTATTTTAAAATATTTGAGTCTACACTAAAAAGGCATCAACTGAGGCTGCTCATCAAATCACCAGTCAAGTCACCTTTAATCTTCAACATCCAATTACCTTGGCAATACAATGGGCAAGTTATCCTTTCTCACCATCTCCATCACAACCAGAGTGAAAGCTAAAATAATTTCTGGTGTCACTCACTAAATGGCTTGCTAGCTTTCTAAATCCTCTAGGCTTCCTATTTTGTCTCTTTACAAACCATTCTATACAGAGCAGCCAGGAGGCAGTTTGAAATAGGTTCTGATGATCATGTCATGACTGCCTTATTTTCTTGAAAACAACCCTTCAACTGGTCTCTAATTCTAGCCTTTACACTATGCATAATCAGGTACCAGTCAGTATCTCCGCTTCTGTACCTGCCTCTGCTCACCGACTATACTCCAATCACACTGACCTCCTTTCACCTCCTCAAACATGCCAAACTTCCCTACCTCAGGACTATCAGGGCTTTGTCCTGAGATTTTTCTTTCTTTCTTTCTTTTCTTTTTTTTTTTAAGATTGTATTTAATTGACAGAGAGAGTGAGAGAGCACAGGTAGGCAGAGTGGCAGACAGAGGAGGGAGAAGCAGGCTCCCTGCTGAGCAGAGAGGCCAATGTGATCCTAGGGTCCTGGGATGAAGGCAGATGAGTTGAAGGCAGATGCTTAACCAAATAAGCCACCCAGGCACCCCAAGATGTTTTCCTCTTGATCTTCACATGGCTATGCACTTCTAGTGCTTAGTTAAATTCATCTTAAATTTCACCTAGTTCATCTTAAATTTCCTAAGCTTTGTTAAAGGTTAGATCTTCCTGACCACATGCTGTAAAAGAGTTGCCCAGGAAACTATCATACTCACCTGTTTTAAGTCTATATGGTGTTTGTATCTGGTATTCTCTTGTTACTATTGATAATTCTATAATCTCCTCTCCAGTTAGAATGCAAGCTCCATGAATGATGCTTGATGGTTGGTAACTCAGTATTTGCTCAATCAATGAATGGTAAAAAAGATAATATGCTCTGGGTCTGTTTTCTACGCAATGAGTCCTTTTAAGACTAAAGGCACCCTGTCCTTCCTTCCTGAGGTCTCAGTACTTTACCTGCAAAGAAGCATCAGCAAGCAGTGTTTGCTATCTATAGCTCTCTCGAAGAGCAGTTAACATTGTTATTTCATTTCCCTGTTGGAGCTAGATGCTGTGTCTTATTCCCTTACATTTCCAGAATGAGACTAGGTCATTTATACTGGAGTTCCCAAACAGACATCTGAAAATCAGAAAATTAAAAATTAGAGAAAAATTGTGCTCCTACCTCCAGAGTCTAGTTCATGAGGGATGTCTCAGTCTATACTTTCAGGAAGTTTGCTAGGACAGACTGCAGCAGGCAGATTTAGAAATGACTACTAGCCCAGTGCAACATGGTCTAAAGAAGAATTGAGGAAGTACAAGGCTCTACACTAAAAAGCCATATTGGGGCACCTGGGTGGCTCAGTCAGTTAAGCAGCTGCCTTCATCTTGGGTCATAATTCCAGGGTCCTAGGATCAAGCCCCACATCGGGCTCCCTGCTCAGTGGAGAGCCTGCTTCTCCCTCTCCCTCTGCCTGCCACTCTGCCTACTTGTGCTATCTCTCCATCAAATAAATAAAAAAATATATATATATTTTAAAAGAGCCATGTATATGTGTGTGTGTGTGCATGCATGGACATGAATGCACGTGCATGGGTGTGTTGGTTTACAAGGATGTGGGTGATGTGGGTATAGGGGAAGAGGATGATACCAAGTTAGGAAGATTTCTAAGAACCAGAACATGGTAATCTTAAATAGAAAGAATGTAGTTTTTCCTATAAATCTTCCAATTAATTATGATCATTTAATCTAATATAATTTGGTATAATTTGATCTGATATAATCTGATGTTTGATGTAATTGAGAGTTCCAGAATCATTTCTCAAAAAATATCAAATCTTCTAACAGCAAAAATTTCCTCTAATATTAAGTCTTACTGCTTTGAATCATTTGGAGATGCATAAGGTAACAATTTTCAGTCACAGAAATCACTAAGATATAATAATCCTTACAATGATATAATTTGTAAAATTATACTCTAAATGCAACCAAACTATTTTTGTTAAAATTCAGACATGAATATTCTCTCTATGGTATTTTATTGGATTGGATTGGATAGCAAGGGGGAGGCATGTAGAATAATTATATCACTATATAAATGGGATATTGTTAAATGTGTCAAAGATGCATAGCACAAAATATTATCTATCATGACTTCTCAATTATCTGTGCATATGACTAGACAGGTATAATTTTCTTCTGCTGAGATCTGTAACTACAGGTGTTAACTCAGCAGAGAGCTTTGATGATTTAATGTAGACATCTGTGACAGTGAAGTTTTCTCTCTAGGTGCTAATGCTTCCTCTTTTACTGCCTTGGTATATTGAAGAAGATGTGAAAATAACACTCACCTATTGAGTCTCTCTTCAGAAGATCCTAATATCTTTTGGAAAGAATTTTGAAAATCTTGCTTCTTATTGCATGGGAGAGTAAGATAATGGCACTCAACATCCTGAAAGCCATTTCTTCCCTTATCATCCAGAGGATGATCTATTCACAAGACCTATTCCTAATTCTAAATGCTATTACTGATGAGTAGACTTACAGAGATTTGACAGGGTGAGTGTGCAAAATTCACAATGCTTATCTTAATATAAACAACATTTTAAAATGTCACCTAATCAAACAATATTTTCTGGAAAGCCACTTAATGTTACACACACACACACACACACATACACACACATAATTTTTTTATGAAGGAAGGAGAGATGAACACAGATATAGTTAAAAAGATGCCAGTAACATATATAACATAAAGATGTAGTGACATATGACAAACTAAGTCTTCATCAGAAGATTTAATAAATTAACACACACCGATTCAATAAAGCACTAGGTAGCTACTACAAATAGTAAGGTAGGTGGAAGAACCCATGACATGAAACACTGCTAGCACGTAAGGCAAGTATTTTACAAAAAAAAATTTGTCCTTGCAAAATCCCTAAATTGCTCGTGACTCTTTACAATAAAAACTGCAGTTGCTTTTTGGTCACTGGTCAGAGATTTCTTAAATGAGTCATATGTTCCTTTCCTAGGCTTTTGTTAACAAATGCTGGCGGTTTCTGGTTTTGATGTCTGAGTATTGAATGCCTCAAAGCTAAAGAACTCCCATGGGAGCTTGTAGAGTTATAGTTGCTTATGTCAAAGGCAGATGTATTGCAATTCTATTGAAAATGAAGTGAAAACGTAATTTTTTTTTTTTTTAAGAGAGAGAGAGAATGCCCACATATGTGTGAGCAGGCAGAGAAGAGTTGAGGAAGAGGGAGAAAGAGAATCTCAAGCAGGCACCATGCTCAGCTTGGAGCCTGATATGGGGCTGGATCTAATGACCCAGACATCACGACCTAAGCTGAAATCCAGAGTCTGATGCTTAACTGACTGAACCACCCAGGCACCCCAGTAACTAAGTCTTTTTAAGTTAAAAATGTGTATTTTAGAGGCACCTGGATGGCACAGTGGGTTAAGCCTCTGTCTTTGGCTCAGGTCATGATCTCAGGGTCCTGAGATGGAGCCCCACTTCGGGCTCTCTGCTCAGCAGGAAGCCTGCTTCCCTCCTCTCTCTGCCTGCCTCTGCCTACTTGTGATATCTGTCAAATAAATAAAATCTTTAAAACAATGTGTATTTTATTAGTTTAACAATTTTGTTGAATATCTTTCCTATGTTGGGCACCATGTTGGCATGAAACAGTGAATACTACCTTCAGGGTTCCTTTTCTATGTTTACATATAAACTAGTCACATAAACTATTTGCTTCAGTTTCACAGAAAAAGGTGACCCCTAAATGCTAGAGGACTTGTGATCATCAGGTAATGGGTAATAAGAGTTTTAATTTTGAAAGGAAAGAGGTATTTCCTTGGTTCATTTTCTATATGTAGAAATGAAGTCCAAGAGAAATTAAAGTTACAGCAAAGTCAGGCTAGACTCTACATGTCCTGATTGCTGGTCTAGGACATTTGCATATTATCTACGAAGTCTCTTAATAACACTGAAAAAAATCACTTCTGTTACTGATAATTGTTGACTGTTAATAATAGTGAATAATCACATTTCTGTCTTTTAACAAAAAGTGTTGCTATTATCACCTTTACTTGCATTAGCTTATTCACGTTTTTTTTTTTTTAAAGATTTATTTATTTATTTATTTGACAGAGAGAAATCACAAGTAGATGGAGAAGCAGGCAGAGAGAGAGAGAGGGAAGCAGGCTCCCTGCTGAGCAGAGAGCCCGATGCGGGACTCGATCCCAGGACCCTGAGATCATGACCTGAGCCGAAGGCAGCGGCTTAACCCACTGAGCCACCCAGGCGCCCCAGCTTATTCACGTTTTTAATAAATTCATAAATTTTTAAAAATTATTCAGTTTAAGTTTCAAATATAGTAAATATAAATAGATATGACTCCTATAAACAAAAATTCTTTGCGGGTCCTCAATGATTTTTATTTTTATTTATTTATTTATTTATTTTTAAAGATTTTATTTATTTATTTATTTGACAGAGAGAGAGAGAGAGAGAGAGATCACAAGTAGGCAGAGAGGCAGGCAGAGAGAGAGGAGAGGAAGCAGGCTCCCTGCTGAGCAGAGAACCCTCGATCCCAGGACCCTGAGATCATGACCTGAGCCGAAGGCAGAGGCTTAACCCACTGAGCCACCCAGGCGCCCCTGATTTTTATTTTTAAAGTTTCAGAACCATGGTCTTAGATAAGATGAGGTGGGCCAAAATGTTAACAGTGGCTATATTCAGGTGATGAAAACAGAGGTGGTTTCTCTTCCCCTTTTTGAGTTGATTATTTTCTACATTCTTTAAAAGAAGAAAAAGTTGCTATTCTGAAAAATCATGGATTCTTTTTTTGTTTTTGCATGTAGCACAGTGATTAATCTTATTTGAGTCTAGCATGTGTCACTATGTCTAAACCAGTGACAGCCTTCTTAAATCTCAAACTCCCTGGACATGATGACTTTGTTGAGCTTTGCTTTGGTATTTTGTAATCATAAACAAAACACTGGTTTGAAATTATGATAACAGAAATATATGATTGCTTATGAGCTAAGTAAGCACTCCTAATGCTCTTAGTTCTCAAGCACATAATTCTCAATTCAACCTTCAGAAGATATTTATATAGCTTGCCTAAATTACATTACTTTAAAGAGGATCTTCCTCTCTGCCCAAGTATAACTAACACTGAGATAAAGGCTTTATGGGTATCATTTTCCACATGCTTTTATAATAGTAAAACAGAGTCTAGTGACATCTGGCTCTTGAAGGAATTTCCAGATTAAGGAGAACAACTGTAAATAACCAATGTCTGCTTAGGGATATGCTAGGTACTATGACATTTTTCTCTATTCAAATGGTTCTCAAATTTTTTTTTTTTTTTTTTTTTTTTGTACATAAGAATCACTTGAGAAGATTGTCAAAAATTCATACTCTCCAAGTCTCAGTCTCAGATATTCTGGTTTGAGAGACTGCAGCAACTCAGGAATCTTCATATCAACAAGTCTTACAGGTCAAGCTCCCTTGAAGAGTGGCCCCTTGTACTCCACTGAATCTGATTTCTTAAAGATTTCCAGTGATGTCAAAGAGATTAAATGATCCTCTAATGATCACCTTGGCACTTTTGCTTCTACCACATTGACCAATACTTCTGATCATTCATTCAGATTCTTCTTTGCTTGAGCTTGAAATCATTTAAACCATCCACCAAAGACCAATGCTCAGCCATTTTTCTTTTTTTTTACTCAGTAAGCTTCACAACTGAGTATCCTTACCTTTATTTAAACAGTGTAACCACTGTGTGGAAATTTCTCAAATGGCACAAAACTGCATGCCCTCTCCTGGTTCCAGCTGCACATTTCTTCCCTTTCCTTTCCTTTTTTTTAAATTTTATTTTATTTATTTGACAGAGAGAGTGCACAAGCAGGGGGAGTGCAGGCAGAGGGAGAGGGAGAAGGAGACTCCCCACTGAGCAGAAAGCCTGATGTAGTGCTTGATCACAAGACCCCAGCCAGGATCTTGGCCTGAGCTGAAGGCAAAGCTTAACAACCGAGCCACCCAGGGACCCCAGTTGCACATTTCTAACTCCCTCTCAATGTTCCTCAGGCTCCTCAAACACTATGGCCAAAACTTTCCTTTCCCTCCTATGTACTTACAAGTTGGAGGTCAGAAACTAAATTATCATTCCTTTTGACAGTCTCAAAGACTTGGAATTTTCTTTACCTGTCTTTCATTCCCAAAGTATTGAAGCAGTTGTACAATCCTTCTCTGATCCATAAAATTCTCCTTATACTTTTTCATGCTTTTGTTACTGCCCTAATTAAGGCATTTTAAATATCACCATTCCATCTTTTTTTTTTAATTTTGTTTTTTCAGTGCTCCAAGATTCATTGTTTATGCGCCACACTCAGTGCTCCATGCAATATGTGCCCTCCTTAATACCTACAAATGTTCTCTTCTCTTTATAACCTCCCAGAAAAGCCACCTGAATGAACTGTTAAGTATGTCCATGATTAGACTACCCCTTTGCCCAATGACTCAGGTTCTGCAGTAACTCCTGGAGGTGTTACTTTCCTGTTATTCATAGCAATCCACTGAAATCTCCCACTTGGTGTCTTTCCCAAAAATGACTAGTCATCCTACTACCCACTACTGGTTCTATCATTCTTCAGATCCAACTCAAAAGTAACCCTGAAACTCCTTAGAAAGAAAGCAAAATAAGCATTACAGGAGGTTAGTAAGGAAAATGCCCTCAACTTCTATGGGTTTTTCATGTGTATTTAATGGTATAAAAGAGTTATCAGGTGGCTGTTAATAGTTAATGATTAAGTAACACTGATGTATTAATTAGAAGCTTGAATATCTTAAGCAAGCATTTTAAATAGTAACAATAATAGTTACTATAATAATAGTTACTATTGTACACCATCTACAGAGAACTTACCGAGTACTTCAAATACATTACAGTGTACATTTACAACAATTTGTCAAAAGAATTATGACCTTCGAGGTTATTATAACTAGGAAGTGGTAGACCAAGAATTTAAACATGGGTCTATCTGACCCTGACATAGGTTGTGTTCCTTGGTTCCTGACTCTTGGTGAAAAGCTCTGACACTGTCAAAAAATGCTATGGAACTGTTGACAAGTAAAGACTCCAACCTTCAGTGCACTGAGTGAGCTCTACGTTTATGCTGGCAGCCATTAGAAGTTGATTTAGAGTATTACCTAAAAGCATATTAAAAATGCATAAGTTGATTGTTGAACCTCTGAGTATATGACAGTGTTCTGATTTACTTCATTACTAGCTTCTTTTCTTAAAGCTTTGAAAGGCTTATGTCTGATCACAGAACCTTGAGTCCTTAACAGATTTAGAACTTCATAATAAAAGGGCTCCATCTAGTGGAGCAATTTAACTGTATCAAGACAGAAGAAGCAAAGTTAAACCCCTTACACTGAGGGCTTAAAAATGATGAGTTTCAGAGAAATGATGTTTACTCTGACATGCACAATACCTAGTTTTCACCGTGCCTTTACAAAAGGGAAGAAGGTTAAGATACTATGGATGGAGGTAAAGTAAATGCAAGTACTCTGGGATTTGTTCCTAAGTTCAACACATTGACCAATATCCTGGTAAGATACCAAAGTAGCTCTACTCTGAAGTCATAAACATTAATACCCAAAGACCCGTGCTAGGCCTTGGGGAAAAACAAAACAAAACAGAATTTGAAGGTCAATGTATCCCTAGTAACTAGAACAAGCCTAACATTGCATAGGTATTTCATAAACACTTCCTGAAAAAGTCCACATACTTTAAAAGGTCAATAAAAATTCTATGGTTGAATAACTTTTAAAATTTTAATTCCAGTATAATTAATATACAGTTTATATTAGTTTTAGATGTACAACACAGTGGTTGCATAAATTTTTAAAATAACTATATAATGATAACTTCGATTAACAGTGATTCCTTTACTTCATAGCCTTGAATATCCAAACACGGGAAGCTCAAAATTGCCTTTGTACACCCAAAAGAAAAATCAATGTTTATTCTCCAAGTGCACTATTTATATGCTCTTTTTTTTTTTAAGATTTTATTTATTTATTTGACAGACAGAGATCACAAGTAGGCAGAGAGGCAGAGGGGAAGCAGGCTCCCTGCTGAGCAGAGAACCCGATGCAGGGCTCGATCCCAGGACCCTGAGATCATGACCTGAGCCGAAGGCAGAGGCTTTAACCCACTGAGCCGTCCAGGCACCCCTATATGCTCTTTTAATAGCAAGCACTTAATGAATGACTCAGACCTGTTGCTGATGGTAAAACAAAATAAAACAAAAACAGGCATACCAATATACTAAAAAAAAGTCCATCATTTCAGGCATATTCGAATTAAAACCCAAAGCCCACTGCGGATGAGATCAATCTGGAATAGGAGGAGAAGAAAGCGAAACCTTTGAAGCAAAAGGATTATTAGCAGCAAGATGTAATAACCCATCTCCTTTTAACAGAGAGGAAGGTAAATCTGGGAAAACTGAATTAAGAACTGTATTTTTTTAAAAAAGGGGCTTGGGCCAATCAGCTCTACAGCAACATAGTGGCCATTAAGAATAAGCACATTTTTCAATGCTGTTCATAAAGTTTCTTCCAGAAAAGTTCTGTAACTTTTAGAAGTCAATATACTTTTGAGGTGCACCTGGTTGGTTTAGTCAGTTAAGCATCTGACTCTTGGTTTGGCTCAGGTCATTATTTCAGGGTTGTGTGATCAAGACCTGAGTGTGGCTCTGTGCACAGCAGGGAGTCAGCTTGAGATTCTTTCTCTCTCTCTTCCTTTGTCCCCCGCCATGTGCACATACACACACACACACTCTCTCTTTCAAATAAATAATAAATCTTAAAAAATTTTAAAGAAAAATAATATACTTTTGAAAACTTTTCAGGAACTGTCATCAAAGGTGTCTTTGCTGTGTCAAGGATTATGGCAACTTTATCTTTCAGAAGACTTGTTTAGAACCCTTCCTTTGTGAAGATTTTAGTAAATGAGGCACACTGGAACAGCCTGAAAGGCTAAATGCTGTTTACAGACATGAACCTTTTTCCCTCTGAGAGACAGTGGGTGTGGATTTAAACATCTGCAGACCCGAAGGTCAGAACTGTCAAAGATGACCCACTATGTCAACAAAAGACAACAAAGTCATCCACTATTTTATTTATTCTCTACTTTAAGGGTTTTGAAAACTTACCGCCCAGAAGAAACCAGCTTAAGTGAACCAACATTTTCAAACAGTTGGGCTTTTGCTGCCACACTGAAAAACAATTTTAAAAATGCAAGTTTCATTAAAATCAAATCATTCAATCAAATCAGAAAATCATTTAGTTCAAAGTATAATTTGGGGTTATCAGTTAACATATCCAGAAATAATTAGTTAGGAACTATCTACAAAATTTAACCTGAATTTTCATTGTTTTAAGCTTTAATGTGGAAGAAATTTTTAGATCTAGTCTCCAACTCACAGAGTACCAGATGTAATAAACCTATAGCTACCTCCCCTGGGGATCTTACTGTCCTCATCTTTTCTACTTCAGAAAACTGTAGGAGCAATGAAAAAGAACATTTTCTCCCTACTCAGCTTCTGGCAGTGATATTGACTCCTGTGGAGCCTCAGTTAAGAATCAAGTCATCAAGACAAAAGAACTGCTGTTCATTTTGATAGTTAAGACAAAACTAGTATTAAAAGGTTTCTTTCTTTCTTTTTTTTTTTAAATATTTGAACATAGTTCAAATATTGAACATAGTTCATAGTTTTAAGTTAAGAACACATTACCATATGTTCTCTGCTGAGTAAAATTTTTTTTTTTAAGATTTTATTTATTTATTTGACAGGCAGAGACCACAAGTAGGCAGAGAGGCAGGCAGAGAGAAAGAGGAGGAAGCAGGCTCCCCGCTGAGCAGAGAGCCCAATGCGGGGCTCGATCCCAGAACTCTGGGACCATGACCTGAGCCTAAGGCAGAGGCTTTAACCCACTGAGCCACCCAGGCGCCCCTGAACATGGTTCTTAAAGTGAAAAGAGAGACCTTGGAAAATATGGCTGACAAATACATTTGTGGATTCAAATCTTATTTCAAATCACAGGAAGCAGGGCATGATCTATTTGAGAAACTGAGACTATATTAAGACTAAGGGACCCTGGGGTAATTAGAAAAGTTTATATACTTACTTGAAGAGAATATCAAATTCTGTGAATGGTGTTTTAAATTAGATTTTTAAAGTGTATCTTATTTCTTTAATTGACAAACTTTTCTTCCAGAGCCTAGCCAGTTGGTAACATGAAGAGTCATTTTACACCTAATACAGAATATATATTCTCTCAATGTTAATTTCTACTTCATCAGGATAACTATAAAACAGAATGAAATCTTTTCTTTCCCTCATAAATGATGAAATTTATATTCTCCGATCTCCTCTGACATTGGCTTAAAATTTATTTTCCCATAATGACTAGAACTATACACACTGTGCAGTAGACAGATTTATAAATATAGCATTTGTCTACATAGTGGTAGTTGGATTTCTGATCAAGAGAGATAATATATGTCAAACATAGTCTGTAATCAAAAGGTTCTTGTCAAAGAAGGTGATGAACAAATGCATTTAAGATACTGTTCCTACAGAAACAGGCTTAGCAAAATGTCTTACTGGACTTTCAATGAATAATTAAATGGGCTCCTTAACTTTCCAAGTATTCTCATTATTTTGAAAATGAGGTTTCTACTACCTACTGCGGAGGGACCCAAAGGACATTAAGAGATAACATATGTAAAGGAGCCCATATAATACCTCATATAGCATTTGGAAAGCTTAGTAAAAGTCAGGAAAACAAAATGAAAGGGTTAAAAACTTTCATTTTTAAATTTTGCTTACTTCTTCACCCAAGTTCCCATTTTTTCTTTGTCCCCTTCCTATTTATAGCTATGTACTCTAACCTATCTTTACACTTCTGGGTCTTTGGATTAGAAGTACTCTCTTTAGCCTTCCATGCTCTTTGTTCTCCATGAACTTGTTTAAACCCATGAACACTCATGTAGCGGAGACAAATGATGGATAGGAGAGAAAACAAACCCTCATAATGTAGATAGCAGTTGTATTTCTAACAAAGAGATGGGGAGGTGAGATATGGGCAGTTGGCTCAGCTGAGAGGTAGATGTCTAGCTTTTACAGAATGTCTAGTTTCAAAGCCCAAAACTACTAGATTATATATCTATTCTCTGTCTTTAAATTAGGCCATAGTTCTGCTTGTAAGACAAATGCTTGAAATGGTATGTGTGTGGAATATCTTAAGCATATACTCTAATGTATATGTCATTTGTAGAAGAGTACAGGGTCCTACAGAAGTTGACTGTTCCCGCACTATAGATGAGGCATTCATCTGTGGCACCCCCAAGGGTTCTTTTGGACATACTCAACTCCTGTGTATCCCTGGAGATACACCAAATATAAACTCTCTCACTTACACAGAGCCAGGTCGCTGGTAGCCATTGCTTGAGGCGGTGTCTAGCCTTAACCTCCTGCACATTTTTGGAGGCAGGTCTGGGTTTGGCGGGGCTTTGGGTATCTCTTTGGAACCTATAGAAGTTAAGCTTTGAATGGATCCGCTGTAGCTCTTGCTTCCTAAAAAGAAAACCCAAGAAAACAGGCAAGGTGCTATCAGACAAAATAACAGCAGTAACACAGTACATGCACATAACAAAAGGAAGCATTTTTCTCTAAGCCCAAATGAGAAGGTTCAGAATGTTCTTTGAGCACAGCAGCCCATCACTCAGGGAGATCACAATCTACAGTAATTACAAAAACATCACCTCAGAGAGATGGAAAGATCCACGAAAAAGTCACAGTGCACAGTTTTAAAAATCTTAGCTCAGGAACAGCGTTGTTAGCCCCTTCACCATTAACTTTTCCCTCCTTAATCATGCTGAATAATCCAGCAAGTGATACAGAGACAATGACATTTTACATAAGCTCAAATCTGGTTTACCTTCAGCTGCAGAGATGGATCTGAGAGAGGAAGCTGAGGCTCTTTTCAGTCCTGAAAGCCCATACAGCCCCTTCTTGACCAGGTCTATAGGTGGGGAAACATCCCCTGGGCTGGTGACCGAGGCAACACTTTGGCAATCTGATTCTGCATCTGTTTTGGCTGCATCCTCTTTAGAACTTGATTCAGGACTAGTTGTCCAGAGTCCAAGATTTTTCTGTCCATTGGAAGGTGATGGGGATACAATCCAAGGAATCCCTCCAGATTTCTCCCTGGGCTGGCAGGAAGCAGACTTGGTTGTGCTGTTTTGTTCAGAGGAGTGAGAGGAGAGTGACTCAATGCTCCCCATGGGTGTGCTGTCGGGGCTGCTGCTGTAAGAGTCACCTGAATGGGAGCAAGAAAACAGGAGTGGCTCTCTACTAAGAACAACACAACCAAAGCCTTTCCATTCTCCAACTCACATGTGCTCAGTGGCCACCTGATCCCATTGGAATGATAGGCCGGTACCCCATATGGAAAACCATTGTCAGTTCTGGAGAACAGCTTTAAAACATGCATTTCAACCTAGTGAATGCATTTTTCAATACTATTCAAGGAAGATTTTATATGTAACCTGATCCTATGAAATAATGTTACTTCTTGAAGGATTAGTGAGCTGACTTGAATTCAGACAAAATTTCCTTCTGGGGACACCTGGGTGGCTCCATTAGTTAAGTGTCCAACCCTTGATCTCAGCTCAGGTCTTGATCTCAGCATCATGAGTTTGAGTCTTGCATTGGGCTCCATGCTGGGCATGGTGCCTATTTTAAAAAAATTGCTTCTGAAAAAGAACTCCCAAGTAATAGAAATAAGATTCTTGGATGACATTATAGGAGATCAATGAGTGGAAGAAGGGATGTTAAAGAGAAGTTTCTGCCTTTTTTTTTTTCCTGATGTTAGGTGACTGAGTTATAACGCGTCTGAGCCCTCCTTCATTCAAAGGCACCAATCATATCAACTGCAAATTAGAAACTGTTAGTATTTTTAAAAGAAGGGACTTTTCCCCTTTTCCTGCCAAGATATAGCAATGTAAGAAACTGCCTACTTAACTGAATTATTTTTTAATGTTCCTAAAAGTAAGATTTAAGAAAAAAAAATCAGAAAAATTGTAATAAAATATTCAAACATATCTCAATTAAAAATTAGTGTTTTCTATTAAATACTAACTATGAGAAAAAACTGGGCGGCTTGGGACTATAAAGTAAAATGAAACAAGCTTAACACACACTGTGGGCTCAAGCTGCCACCTACTTTGCTCTGGGCTTGGTTCAGAACAGAAAATTAATGATAATGTGTAATGTGTTTTCTCTCTTAATTTCTTTTCTCTCTCTCTTTTAGACACTTTGATACCCAAGAGATGATGCTTTAAGGACATAATGTGAAAAGAAGAAAGAAAATGACTGCTTTAGCCAGACTTTTCTTGCTTTCTTCTCTACCACTTTGACAATAGGACAAAACCTGCTACAAAGTAGCACTCGATGTACTTAATAGCAGTTGCAGGAAAAAAGGGCACTGAGCAAACGATTTTTTTTCCTTTGTAGCAGTAATGAATTTGTTTGTACAAAGTACTTTGTAACTATACTGACAAAGAATATATAAATGGGAGGGGAGTGTTGGGGAGACAGTATCAGTAAAATCACCTATTTATTTCTACCTTAAGGTTCTTAAGGTGAGGTAAGACTAAATCAAAGAATGAAGAAAGCATCTCCCTACAGCAGGCACACTTACTATCAGGTTCTGCCAGGCACGGTGTATACCTCCCTCTGGGCTTCCGGGAACCTGTGGACAGGCAGATTGCTCGTGTCCTTCGGGATCCAGATCGAGACTGAGGCTGAGGAAGAGGAATGTTTGGGTCTGGGGCAGTATGAAAAATCTACATACAAAAAAATTAAACAAAACAAAATAGCGGTCAATCAAAGGGGAGTTGCCACTTTCATCATAAAATGGTATTTGTGAGTTAATAAATGACCTTAGAACTATATGCTATTTAATCAGCTTCATGGCAAGAGATGCTTGATACAAAAAATATCCTACTGCAATTATAACTTTTTCTTTACCACTTACACTGAGTAATGTCTGTTCTCTGGGTTTTCTTTTTTATCTTCCCTAGTTTCCCAACAATGAATTTCAGAAGATTTTCCAGTAATTTCAAATATGAACAAATGTCTGTGTCAAGACACATAGACTCTAAATACTGTGGTATTTTCTTTCGCCTTCATGCTGAACATAACCTGAAGGGAAGAGGCTCATTCTGTATCATCTCCCCAGCCAAGCAGTTCCTTGCTTCTCAGGAGAAGGTACTGTCATATTGTTGGCCCTGAACTGTCTTGGAACATGACAAGCTGCAGGGAGAAGTCTGAACACAGCTACAGGATACAGCTGGGTGGTTGTGGATTGTGAGTGCTTGCAACCTTAGATAAATGAAGGATATTCGTCTACAGGCACCAAGAAGGGACCCAGGAAAGGAGAGGGCATAGTCTTTCTCTCACAAGGACTAGACCTGGCATAAATTGGATCACAAATGTTTTGAGTTTTAATGGCTGGATTTACTTAACAATCCAATCACTCTTTCTCAATTTCCCATTCCCATAGTTATTCTAAGATCTCAATCTTGTCAAAGAAACTAAGTTTAAAGATCAGAGAGGACTTCAAGACTGTCCCTGGAATTCTTTTGCTTTATTGAGAACATTATTGTGGCTATAATTCCAGGGAGACAAAAAGGTTAAAAATAAACTTAATCACCAAATGATTCTAACAAATTCTCTGAGTATGAGCAAACAATTCACTACACAAATACTAAAAAAGAGAATCTTGAGAAGTAAATGATGTAAAAGGAAAGGAAACCATTTACCTGGAGGATTCTGAGAAGCACTTAAAAACTAACCAAAACTAAATGGCGAGGGGGTGGGAGGTTGGGGGAACCAGGTGGTGGGTATTAGAGAGGGCATGGATTGCATGGAGCACTGGGTGTGGTGCAAAAATAATGAATACTGTTATGCTGAAAAAAAAAAAAAACTAAACAAGAAAAAAAGAAATTAAAGTCCCCATGAAGATGCAATTTACACAAGGGTGCCTGGGTGGCTCGGTGGGTTAAGCCTCTACCTCTCTACCTTTGGCTCAGGTCGTGATCTCAGGGTCCTGGGATCCAGTCCTGCATCAGGCTCTCTGCTCAGTGTGGAGCCTGCTTCCCCCTCTCTCTTTCTCTGCCTGTCTCTCTGCCCACTTGTGATCTCTCTCTCTCTCTCTCTGTCAAATAAATAAATAAATAAAATCTTTAAAAAAAAAAAAGAAGGAATTTACACAAAATGTACAAGACTAATACTTTATAAGAATCTGAGATCACTAGGAACCCATAGATAATACAAATGGAAGATTCCTTCTTAAAAGCAAAGTAGAAGATTTGATACTTCCATATGAAAATCCAGCCTACCTTTTCATAGTGCTCGATCAGAATTTCAACCACAATATTCTGAAATTTAATATTCATCATGGCAGCCACAGTTTCTTCTTGTGCTCTCATGAGAGTTGGGCCAAATATAACACCAAGGTTAGAGACAGTCATGAGATTTTGTTGGCTGTGTAGTGATACTCTGCAAAAAAAAACAATAAAAATAACACAAGTTGAATGTTTAATAATTACGCAATGTTCTCATTTACCAAATTTGTGGCATAAATAAAATGCAAAATATGCCATGATAGGTTAGTTTTTCTAAGTATTCAGGTTCAGCCACTCCCAACTGGCAACTGTGGGTATAGCCTAAAAAGACAGAAAAAGTTAACAGCTAATTAAAATAATTACAAAGCTTAATTAAAGGAATAAATCTTGAGACCTTAAATCAAATATAATCACCCTAGAGAGATTATAAATTGTTAGGGATTCTCCAGGGTACTACAATTCTTCTAGAGCAAATGGTTAAGATTAGATTGGTTGGAATCATATTCAGATACACTAAAACATATTATTCAGAACCTAGTGCCAGGCATTTTCATAGATATTATTGCATTTAATCCTTCGAGGAAGTCAGTTTTTCCTATTGCATAAGTATTAAAAAAAAAAAAAAAGCAAAACTGGAGTGCCTGGGTGGTGCAATCAGTTAAGTGTCTGACTCTTGGTTCTGGATAATATCATGATCTCAGGGTCCTGGGAGGGGTCCTGCAATGGCCTCTGCATTGTGCACGAGTCTTCTTGTCTCTGTCCTTCCCTCTCTTCCCCTGCCCTCTACCCTTCTCTCTTTCCCTCTCTCAAATAAGTAAGTAAATTTTTTTTTTTTTTTTTTTTTTTTTTTGTAAAGCAAAAATCCTAGGGTGAAAATGATGTACTCCACGTAACAGCAAATTAGGAAGAGATGTTATTTCAATTCAGGTCTCCTGAATATAAGTCAGGGATTTCTTAAGCTCCCTACATAAGAGAACTGGCCAATGAATGTTTCTAACCTTCCTTTTTCCATTCCATCCATCCACCCATCTATCCTCTCATCCATTTAAAATTCCCTGAATGCCTCCTTAGTGCTGGGGCTGTATTAGGCAAACAGTAAGAAAAGATGGTATGGTATAGCATCAGTGTTGGCTTGAAAATGAAAATGAAAGAAAAAGCCTCTGGTGTTATTGACTTTAGCAAGTTACCTTACCCCAGGAACTACCAAAAATGACTTTGATTAATTAACTTGGAAATTAGATATATTCTTTTTTTTTTTTAAAGATTATTTTTGAGAGAGTGCATGCACATGGGAGTTGGAGGAAAGGCAGGGGGAAAGAATCTCAAGCAGACTGTCTGCTGAGTGCAGGGCTCGGTCTTAGAACCCTGAAATCATGACCTGAGCTGAAATCAAGAGTCACCCAGGTGCCCCAATTGCTATATTCTTTTTTTTTTAATTAATTAATTTATTTTCAGCATAACAGTATTCATTATTTTTTCACCACACTCAGTGCTCCATGCAATCCGTGCCCTCTCTAATACCCACCACCTGGTTCCCCCAACCTCCCACCCCCCCACCGCCACCTCAAACCCCTCAGATTGTTTTTCAGAGTCCATAGTCTCTCATGATTCACCTCCCCTTCCAATTTATCCCAACTCCCTTCTCCTCTCTAACTCCCCATGTCCTCCATGCTTTTTGTTATGCTCCACAAATAAGTGAAGAAACCTCATTCATTTGATCAATCTTCTAGGTTAACCACTGCCTTTTCTATCTTATTTTTAGACACACTGTCAAAATACAAAGTTCTAGAAAGAAGCACAACACGAGATTATGTTTATACCTAAGTGTGCCTAACTATATTCCAGAAGCAAAAATAAAATTTTATGGAGAATCCAGGATTTTGAATATTATGCATATCCTAGCATAGGACAGGAAGAACCGACTGTCTTACTGACTGAATTTTTCCATTGTACCTGAGAAAGCACAAACTATGAAGCTCATGGTTAGAATAGGAAGACATTTCATTCCAAATTTTCTTTTTACAAAACCAAATATTATATATACATGTATTTATGTATATGTATTATAATATATATTATAATACATATGTATATTGGTTGCTTAGTATGTATCAGAGCATATACTAAGAAAGTAGTATGTAAAGTATATCTGGATTTAAAGCTTGGATCCATCCAACTTCTTAGAAGCTGGGCAGCAATCAGCCAAGTTAGTACAATCTCTAGGCTCCAGTTTTCTCATCTATGAAGAGTAAGAACCCCTATAGGGTTGATGAGATTAAATAATGGTCTAGGAAATATGATCTCAAAACATTAATATTCCTTGTAATTAAATTGGCTTTAGTCACTCTTGCTAGAATATGAGCTGCTGGTAGTGTGAGTAAACTGGAATGATATTAATATTAAACTCATGAGGAAAAAATTTGGAAACCCTAAAAAGAATTAGAAATCAAAAAAATTTGGTTTTGAAAAGGAGAATTTATGACTATGTTGCTCAGAAGATGGAATAGTTGGATGAACAATTTTCTCTTCATTAAATTTCGCTTCTGCTGAGCTAACTCAATCAATATAAACACTTATCACCCCACATTTCAGCTATTTCTACACCTCATTTCCTCAATTTGTTGTAGGGAACAGATATCCAACTGCCCTTTTAAATATTCAAAGTTGGAGTTGAAGAAGAGACTGCAGATAGCTGTTTTAAAGACAAAGAAAATGATTCTCAGAAAGAAGTAATGGTTTATATCATGTCTCAGAGTTAATTAATGGAGATTTGGAATCAATCCTCACTGTTTCTTTAGATAGTGACCAATACAGATCACTTTTAAATTCTCTTTTCTTCAGATATATTAAGGTTGCCAGGGACCATGAGTGTTATTACGTGTTTGTAGTTTACTTAAGTCACTGGTGATGTGAATACACATTTCAATAATACTGCTCAGTCAATGGGGATCAACTTTTTGTAGGTTCAGGAAAAAAGCCAGGAATGGTGGTAAAGGATGGGCAAAAGAATTTTAAGCACTCTTCTATGGCCAGATATTATTCCTCCGTTATTCCTGGTACCAAAGCCACACACATTCATTATAAGGGGGAAGTCTGAGTTCATCTAACATTCTGGATAACTAAATAAAAACCTTTTATGGGACATTCATGTATCTTTTAAAAGCAGTTTCAGGGGTGCCTGGGTGGCTCAGTGGGTTAAGCCGCTGCCTTCGGCTCAGGTCATGATCTCAGGGTCCTGGGATCGAGTCCTGCATCGGGCTCTCTGCTCAGCAGGGAGCCTGCTTCCTCCTCTCTCTCTGCCTGCCTCTCTGCCTACTTGTGATCTCTGTCTGTCAAATAAATAAATAAAATCTTTAAAAAAAAAAAAAGGCAGTTTCAAAAGGCTTTGCTAGAAAATTAGCTTGAATATACCAACAGAATGCCCATTATGTACAATGTGGTTAAATTTCATAAAGAGGTTACACAATTCAAAACATAATTCAGGACTAAATCTGACCAAGAATCCTTCTTCATTATTTAAAAGAGGTATTGCCATATGCAACAGTTAATAATGAACTTGAAATGATGCTATTCCTAGTGGATTTCCTTCTTATTTCAAGGGAGAAGAGGGCAATTCATATTATTTTATCTGCAGGTTAAGATGAGACTTATTAAAATATTACGTAGTACTCTTTCAAATGTGCTGGCTCAAAGTAGCATAAACTGGGTAACTACTTATAGTAAGCAACTAAGGAGCAATCATTTAATTGTGAATCTTGCTAAGATGGAAAATATCCTTATTTGTATATGAGCCTGTAATGGAATTCTTAAGTTTAAAACCTAAATTTGGGGGGCACCTGGGTGGCTCAGTTGGTTAAGCATCGATTCTTGGTTTTAGCTCAGGTCATGATCGCAGGATCGTGTGGTCAAAGCCTATGTCAGGCTCTGTGCTCAGTGGACAGACTGATGGAGATTCTCTACCTCTTCTTCTCCCTCTAGTCCTCCCCTTGCTCTCTCTCAAATAAATAAATAAACTTAAAAAAAAAAATCTGAATTTGGACTTTTGTTTACAGTAGCATGGTAAATGTATGTGTGTGTGTGTGTGTATGAAAAAGAGAGAAACTTTAGGCAGATTTATGAGGCCACAGTACCTACATATTTGTTCAAACATAATTCTAGATGATTCTGGGAAGGTATATTTTTGTATAAAATTATGATTTAAATCAGTAGACTTAGAGTAAAGCAGATTATCTTCTATGTGAGCAGGCCTCATTCAATCAGCTGAAAGTCTTAAAAAGACTGAGGTCCTCTGAGGAGGAGGGGATCCTGCTTCAAGACTGCCTTAGAAAGCAGCTGCATTGTTAACTCTTCCCTCAGTCTCTAGACTACCAGCTGCCCTGCAGATTTCAGACTTAGCAGCTTTCACAATAGTGCAGGCCAGTTCCTTGCAATAAATCTCTCTCTCATATACACATACAAAATACACACACACACACACACACACACACACTCTCTCTCTCTCTCTCTCTCTGTCTATATATATATATATATATATATATATATATATATATATATACACACATGTATAGCTACATACACATACAATCATCCTATTGGTTTTGTTCCTCTGGAGAAACTTGATTAATATGATACCTATTTATCTGGATTTTTAAATACATATATGAACTACTAGCAGAGTCAGAAAAATCTTAGAGACCAAGTAATGCTATGAATTCAGAGAAAGACATTAATATTAGAGTGGCAATTTGACCTGGCAAAACCTGTTGACACTAGTCACACAGAGAACTGATCCTCAGACTTAGGGCTTATGATGCATCTAAAGGAACCAAGGGGAAAAAAATATACTCCTTCATATATTGTTAAGTTGACATGTAAGGTTTTTGTCATGAGTTTAACAGTTGAAATTAACATTAGTTAATCCTTTGCACAGTGTAAACATACACAGAACACACACATTTGCACAGATATATCTTAAAAATAAAGTGTCACATCTTTTTTAAAAGCATATTCCATAGACTGATTATAATTATAGTGTTGCAGCACCATGATACACTTTTGAAAGACATGAACAAGTAGTTAGGTGAACAACGTAAATCAAAGAATTACTTGACGAGGTGTTTTATTAAGATGTCCAGCATCTCTCTGTTTTTTTCTGGTAGTTTGTGCACCAGTGCATGTACAGCTTCCACCCGGTAGTTTTGGTCATCAGATTCTATAACATAAAGGTTTCAAATGTTCAAGTTTAAATCGCATTAAAATGTGTAAATAATCTAATAATTACAACTTAATCTAAACATTACAACTACTCCCACCTTCATGCCTTATAAACATTAATTCATGCAGTAAGTATTATCACTATCACTGGCTTAGAGAAATTGAGTGACTTGACCATGGTCATGAATTTAGTTAAGTAAAGAGGTCAAACCAGCCCGTTCTAGCTAATCCAGACCTGTGCTTGTAGCCACTGAACTTCCATACATCCATAACTCATCACCTTCTTTTTTTGCTACAGAAGGACAGAATCAAAACTTCATCAATGTGAGTGATCACAGGAATTGTTACAGACGGCCTAACGTGCCAGGCAATATAATATACTTTATCACACAGAAACTTCCTAGAGACTCCTTCAGACAAAGAAAGAAGGCATTCCTTTCCAAATTTTATAGATTTAAAGACAACAGGGAATTACATTTCTGAAGTATCAGGACTGCTATGCAAAGGCCTAATACATTTGAAGCCCATGTTGACAATGGTAAATCTGAAAAGTAAAAAAACATCTAAAGAAAGCCAGGCAAAAGCCAATACGCTGTCATGTCAGCTAGAGAAACATCTGACACTTCAGAATGAAGAACTTATTTACATGTTCTTACTATAATAAATTCTACAGTGACTTCCTACCCTGCCAAGCCCTTTCCCTAAAAATGCACAAAAGGAGGTGAGGAAAGAGCCTGGCTCAAACTGGGCCAACACAAGGGCTCCCAGAGGTTGGAATGGAGATAGCAAAACTATGATCTGTCTGCTTACATATGTGGAAAGGCGTATCATGTAAGACCAGGGTTGATGTGACCAAATGTGCTCCAAAGCTAAGAAAATCCGACTGGAAAGGGAGATACAAATAAGGCAGGTATGCAACAAAGAACAGAGAGGAGAGACTCTCCTAAAATTATGGGAAGAGAAACATCAATTTACATTTCTGTAGCTCGTAGCTGTAGGCCTGTGAAAGGCCTGATCCATACTCTGGCAGGGCATCCTGTGAAATGCCTTGTAATTTCTGGGTAACTTCCCTTTTTGACAGAGCTGAATTTCCAAATAATTTCTAATTTTATTACCTTATTATCTGGTACATGGGATTATCCTTGACCCAGACAAAAGATGAATTCTTCTATAAGAATATATTTCAATTACCATGGTAGTGAATTATTTATTTGCCATGGAAGTAGAGAAAAATAGCTTACAACCAAATGTTTCTATTAAAACAAGCTACTTAAGCTAAGTGGCTCAAATACCATTTGTTGTAACACAAAATTTCTGTAGGAGTTCTAGGGTAGAGTAAAAAAATTGGCTTGTAGTTCTGACTTTGCCATCAATTTACTAGTGTCCTTGGACAAAGTTACTGGCCCACTCAGGGAACTAGTCAACAAAATGAGAGGTCAGCTCTACATTTTCCAAGTTTTGTTTATCTAATAAGGATAGATTTTGATGAAAAGAATATAGAGTGGTGAGCTTTCAGGAGAAAGGTAAGTGGTATAGCTGTTTATGAGATCATGTGGTCAGTCATGAATGCTGGATTGAAAACCAAGGTCACTCAATGTTATCTGACACTTATCAGCAGACAATATTTCCTGTGACATTACAATGTTGTGATAATAAATTAATTCAACTGCTTTCTTTCTTGGGACTGTGAAAAATGCTTTGTACAGTCACACCTCATACATCTTAACAATGAAAGGCTAATTCCTAATTGTTACATGTTGTGATGGGCTCAGATGGCAACCCAGCACTTTGGTCTCAATGTTTTAAAAGTACATATTTCTAATTTCTTAGGTTACATGTTTTCACTAAGTCCCTCTCCACGATTTTTGAATTTAGCCTATCTATATATATTCCATTATAGCAATTATAGACCCAAATAAGTGACATAGATACATAATCCTTATCAATAAATGGGGGGGGGGGAGGGATTGATGAAAATGCCTGTTACCTGCCAAAAATACCTGACTCTTCTCTTCAGGTTTAGGAATATAGTGTGTTAAGTATGAGTAGGTAGCATACCTGACCGCACATATTTGTAGTCTTGTCTGTTTAACCATAAAGTTGCTCTTATAAGAAACTAACATTCATCAGTTGAATAAAATGTAACTAAAATAATTCTTCTTATCACACCAGTCACCCCAAGGAATTCTTATTAAGTGGCAAAATATTCCATTTCATTCTGCAAGTTTTTTAAAAAAATCAAGCTAAGGGCACACTTGATTCCCTTTCTCTATTTCTCCTATTCTCCACCACCACCTCTCCTCTGGCAACCACCAGTTTGTTCTTTGTATTTAAGAGTGTTTCTTTTTGGTCTTTTTCTTTGTTTTATTTCTTAAATTCCACATATGAATGAAATAACATAGTATTGCTCTTTCTCTGTCTGCCTTATTTTACTTAGTACTATATTCTCTAGGTCCAGCCACATCATTGCAAATGTCAAGATTTCGTTCTTTCTCATGGTTTAGTGATATTCCATTGTGCATATATACTGTATCTTCTTTATCTGTTCATTTACTGATGGACATTTCTGCTGTTGCCGTGTCTTGGCTATTGTAAACAATGCTGCAACAAATATAAGGGTGTGCATATCTTTCTGAATTGGTGTTTTCATATTCTTTGGGTAAATACCCAGTAGTGGAACTACTGGATTATATGGTAATTCTATTTTTAATATTTTGAGGAAACTCCCTATTTGTTTTCCAGAGTGTCTACAACCAGTTTGTATTCCCACCAGCAGAGCAAGAGGGTTCCCTTTTCTCCACATCCGCACCAACACCTGTTGTTTCTGGTGTTGTTTAATTTTTCTGACAGGTATGAGGTGATATCTCATTGTAGTTTTGATTTGTATTTCCCTCATGATAAGTGATGTTGAGCATCTTTTCATGTATTTACTGTCCATCTGTATGTCTACTTTGGAAAAAGATCTACTCAGGGCCTCTGCCACTTTTTTAATCAAATTGTTTTTGTCATGTTGAGCTGTGTAAGTTCTTTATATATTTTGGATATTAACCCCTTATTGGAGATATCATTTGCAAATATTTCCTGCCATTCAGTAGGTTGCCTTTCTGTTTTGTTGATGATTTCCTTCATTGTGCAAAACTTTTTTCATTTTTGGTGCAGTCCCAATTATTTAATTGTGCCTTTTATTTCCCTTGCCAGAGAAGACATATCTAGGAAAATGTTTCTCCCATCAATGTTAAAGAATTACTGCCTATGTCTTCTAGCTTTATGGTTTTTAGGTCTTTAATACATCATTCACAAATAATTAGTTTACAAACCATACTGTCAGCTATTAAATATCAGATTGACAGTTTCTTAAGCAATATGTAGGACAGTCTTAACTAGTTGGTTTAAATTTACACCTGTAAGTGATATAGCATAAAATTACATCAATCATAATAAATCCAACAGATGTGTACTTACTAACTGCAACAATAAAATCTTTGTGTAACTTGTAAGTCATCAATGGTTCTGCAAGACATCTACAATGGATAAAGAAGCAGGCATTAGAATGACAATACTGTTTTATTTCCCCTGAACTTTCAGTGTTTCTTTAAAAGTTGGGTATTAGGAAATAAGATCAAGTCCTAGGAGGGCCGCTCTAGGCAGTCCCAGAATGCAGACCTCAAAAGACACAAAAGCCTTATAGCAGTTCTTGGCACAACTGTACTAAAAAGAGGAGGGATTTTTTTCACTTTGTGAGAACTACTGAACCATAATAGCAAAATCTCTCTCAGATATGGGGACAATAGTTAAATAAAAAACAAAGACAAAACAAAAGACAACTTTAGTTTCAATTAAAAAAAAAACCATGAAAACACCACATTTAATATGAAACAAAGTATTATTTAGTATTCATAAAATATTGTAGCCTCTTAAGTTTATTATTTGAAGTAGAATGTGTAAGCTCCAAAACACTATATATAAACATAACTACCTTATGTTATTTCACCTGAAATGAAGAAATTATTCTTTTTTTTTTTTTTAAAATATTATTTATTTATTTATTTGACAGGCAGAGATCACAAGGTGGCAGAGAGGCAGGCAGAGAGAGAGAGAGGGAAGCAGGCTCCCCGCTGAGCAGAGAACCCGATGTGGGACTCGATCCCAGGACCCTGAGATCATGACCTGAGCCGAAGGCAGCGGCTTAACCCACTGAGCCACCCAGGCGCCCATGAAATGAAGAAATTATTCTAAGTAGTGATGTTCATGCACAGGAGCTCTGAGAAATCACATGGCAACTGCCCAAGGAGGCAAGAGAGACATCACAGGCAGAATAGAGTTAAACTTTCCTCACCTGAGGTAGTTTTTTAGTCCACTTGTTATTGTCTTATTATCCCACAATTCAATATCAATGTCAATATCAGGAGGGGATTTGGGAGCTGAAAAGATTAAAAAATTCGGTGTTTAAACTATGCAATTCAAACATCATTCACACCATAAAGAAGATGGACACAAACGTAAGTAGGTCAAGGAGAGAGAGACACTTATTCCTTAATGTGCCAACAGTTCAGGATTGTTGTTTGTGCGAACTGATGCAAATCTTATTTTGATCCTTTATAAACCTCAAAGATTTCTTGTGGAATAATAGGGTTCCAATCAAATTGTTGTTAATTGCTAACATCACAGAGCTCTTACCATCAGCCAAGAATACTTCGAAGTATGTTATATGAATTAACAATCCTCATAGTTCTCAATGAGGCAGGCACTATTATTATCCCCATTTTATGAATGAGAAGGTTGAGGCACAAAAGAGGTTAAATAAATTACCGGAGGTCACGGAGTTTTTAAATGGCAAGTCAGGATTCCAAGTTAGGCAATCTGAATCCAACATCCATAAATCTCACTGCACCTCTAGTTAATCAAAGGACACTTGCAAAAAAGTCCAATATTATAAAAAAGACCCCTCCTAAATTCTGATTGTTCATCTATTATAACTGAACATTAAAAGCTGAATGCAAATATTAAATATTACTTGAAAATATTCAAAGATAAGTAATAGTATAATTCTCAAAGAAAGCTATGGTTTGGATTATCTATAATACAAAAATTAAGTAACCAGTTCATCCAAAACTTACAAAATGTTGTGTTCATGAGTTTCTGAACTTTGGAGTTTACTCCTCCTATTCGGTAGAGGCCTAAAATAGTGATGCCTAATGAAAAAGAAAAATCACAAGAGAATGGTTTGAGACCATCAGCACAAGTACAAAATGTTAAAAACTTCAGGCATATACCTATACTGAATTTGAAAGCTACTTGTCCAGTTTTGCAGTCTAACTTCAGCAAATCTACCCTGGAAACACCCACAACACTTATTTCTCAGAGAAGACACTGAATAGTATCCAAAAGTCTTTCAAATATCTTCAAAGTAGCAAAAATTCATTTATCACTGTTCATTTACCACTATTTGAATGCAAAAAGCATTAAGAAGGGAAATGATAATCAGTATTTCTCATCCTCTATTTCTTCAGACATGGAGTCCTGCATGTTGAAGAGTTGGAAGGCATTTACATCTTCATTTTGAAGATAAGGAAACAGATTCAGAGAATTTAATAAATACATTTAACTTCTCAAAACTTCTATGTGGCAACACCAAAATCTGAGTCTAAGTTCACAGAATTTCAAAGCCCAATATAAGTTTTGCTTTAGACAAGTTTTCCTGTAATTAAAAGAATGTAAAATGTACCTGGAGTGGGCTTCAGGTGAGAGGTCATGACTAGAGAGAGGAAAGATGCTAGAATTGTGACTGACTGAAATCACTGAGGGAAAGAATACAAGGAAGGAGGAAGACCAGTTCCTTAAGAATCTTACCCCACTAAAGCCTGAAAAAAATCAAAGATGTGCTTATAGTAATAAAAAACACAAAGTCTATCAATAAGAAGTAAAGAAAGCCTTTATGAAGAAAAATCATTAAAAAGAAATACAGGGTAAACTATAGTTATTTGTATACTTAAGTAACTTATTCATTTATATAGTTGTTGAAGTTAATTTCATGAATTTTTGAGAGGTTTCTATATAAGAATGAATTATAAGAACTACATAACAGTAATAATGTACCTGTTAGACAACACTTACCTCTTGTTTCCACAGCTTGAATGCATTTTCTCACAAAGTTGAACCCTGCTTCATTTAAGTACACTGAAAATAAAAGAAAATCACAGTAAGGATTACCCCGTAGTTGGCTCTGTTGTTTTAGTACTTAATGCACAGTTTTAGTTAGAGTCTGAATTTTTTTCGGCGGGGGGGGGGGGCGGGTAGAAGTAGAGGGGTTCACAGTCACCAAAGTTACCCTATAAACTTGACTCCTTAGAAAACACAGATCCTGTAAATGTGTTATACTGATCCTGTCCATTTCTTCTAAAATCAGCATTATCTTTCGTTAGATGTGTTTCCAGATGATAGAAGCAAATGTACTAAGAAAAAAACCTTTATTGTGTTGGTAATTATATTGCAAAGCTATTCACATATTCTTTTTCATGGTATTCTTAAAACATTATGAGGTAGAGAGAAAGCTTTGTAATCTTACAATGGTTCACTGGGCTGCTGAAAACTTCACTTTATTCTAAGATTAAGAACCAGGATTCTAATACAGATCTTCTGAATCCAAGTCCAATATTCTTTCTCCTGCATTTTTTTATCATACGTAAAGTAATTCAAAATACATGTAGTTCACCAAAAATCTCCCAAAGATCCTATATTATCAAATAGCTATTTATTTTCATGGCTTTTGCAAGATTTTAAATCTGTTCTAATTTTCTTAAATTTTTGAGGCCAGATCAAATTAGACTGTTGTTTGTTTGTTTTTTTAGGATTTAATTTAAGAATACCAAGTAATACCCTGAGGAAAAATTCAAATGTTTTATTGGTTCTATAATAAAAATTTTTATCACACGTGGGAGAAATATATTTCTTAATATTCTCAAATAAAAATGAAAATAATTCAAATAAATACAATTAAAAATGGTTTCCAGTTAAAAATGGTAGATTAGAAGGAGGCTGGAAGAAGGTGGAGTAAGAGGATCCTAAGCTTGCCTTGTCGCATGAATACATCTAGATAACACTCAAGTTAATGTACGTAGCCCAGAAAATGAAGACTGGCAAAGCAAACTCTACAATTAAAGGCAGAGAAGAGTCCACAACAAAGAGGGTAGAAAGGGTGAAGACATATGGGGAGCAAAACAGAGGTGGCCATCTGTGGTCAGGAGGGAGCCACAGGCACAGAGAATCATGAGAAACAGACTAACATACCAGGAAACTCACACTGGAGAGATGAATCCTTCTAACATATGGCTTTAAAAGCAAGAGCAGCTGAATTTATTGATTTCTTACAAGTAAGAGGGATTCAAAACCTAAAATCTTAAAAATCAGCTGGCTCCATTTTGGAAGAGCCCTGAGGGCAATAGGAAGATGAGTCCTGCCCTGTAAAAGACAACATGACAAAGAGCCCTCCAGATATAAGGTAGAAGCAGCACTTTGAAAAACACCTGGGATGTATAGTAGGGAGAGTTATTTACTCATCTCAGAGCATGTCCAGAGGAAGACTCTTTCAGGAACAAAGGAGCTGGCAGGTGACACTGCCCTCCCCTACCCTTCAGTATAAACATACGGTCACCTGCAGAAACCAACAGGAAGTTCACTATGTAATTGGCTTACACTAAGCCCCACACCCTAGTGCTTTGGCAGAAACCAACAGGAAGTTCACTATGTAATTGGCTTACACTAAGCCCCACACCCTAGTGCTTTGGCACATGCACCCTTTCTACTCATGCTTGCATCAGTCCCAGCACCGCAGGCTACCTCCTCAGAAATACAGTGCAAACCTTGTCAATACTTCATCTTCCCACCCATGCATTTTGCAAAACTGTGGTTCTGGCAATAGCAGCTGTAGACGCTGTGGAAGTTCGAGGAGCACCATGTCAGAATTGCACAATCCACTCACAAGGAATGCCAGGGTTCTGGAAGCTACAAGTATCATTCATACGCAGAGTACACCTTGTTAAAACTGCATACCACATCCCCACCAGGGACAAAATGCTGCCCACAACAGAAAAGAAAGCCTCTGTCGAAAACTGGACTGAGGGAAAAAGCCATCAGAAGAAAACAGCAGAGCACATGAAACATACATAGGAGACACTACGTGAAGCATCAGGCTCTGGGGAATAGGGGAAACTGTACTGCAGGGCACTATAGGACCTCTTCTTCATAAGGCTGCTACATTCAAGAGGAGGAGATCTAGCTGACTTTCTTGACACAAAGAAACAGACACAGAGAGTTAGGAAAAATGAGAAGACAGAAGAATATATCTCAAATGGGGGGAAAAAAAAGACAAAAATGACAGTGAAAGACCTAAGAGAATTGGGTAAAAATAAAATTCCTGACAGAGAATCTAAAGTACTGATCATAAAGACTCACTCTACTTGAGAAAAGAGTAGAGAATGTACTCACTTTGTAAGTGAGACACTTAACAAAGAGATAAAAAAGGACAAATCAGAGATGAAGACAACAACAAATGAAATTAAAAATACACTAGTTGGAAAAAATAGCAGGCTAGAGGAAACAGGAATGAATGAGCAACCTGAAAGAAAAAAAAATCATGCAAAATGAGAACACACTTAGGGAACTCAGTGACTTCATCAAGTGTAATAACATTTCCATTATAAGGATTCCAGAAGAACAATAAAAGGGATCAGAAAATTTATATGAAGAAAAATAGCCAAAAAGTTTCCAAATCTGGGGAAGGAAACAGATATCTGGATCCAGGAGGCAGATATCCCCCCCAAAAAATCAATCTAAGGACATCAACACCAAGACACAAAGTAACTAAAATGGCAAAAACTATTGATAAAGAATTGTAAAGGAACAAGAGAAAAGAAGATAGTTACATACTAGGGAAATGCCATAAGGGATTGCAGTGGATTTTTCAGCAGAAACTTTGGAGGACAAAAGGGAGTGGCATGATATATTCAAAGAGCTAATAGAAAAAAAAAAAAATGCAGCCCAAAATACTCTTTTCAGCAAGACTATCATTCAGAATAGGAGAGATAGTTTCTCAGACAAACAAAAGCTGAAGCAGTTCATGTCCACTAAACCAGCCCTATAAGAAATATTAAGGAAATACCTGGAGTGGAAAGGGAAGACCATAAGTAGGAGTATGAAAAGCAGGAAACACAAAAGCAGTAAGAATATGTATATCTTTAAAAAACAGTGAAAGAATTCACAAAATAGAAGAATATATACCTATGATATATACCAGGTATATGTCATATACCTGAAACATGGGGGGGAACAGTAAGAAGAAAGAATGAGTTCTAATTTAAGTGACATCTACTGAATATGAACTGCTGTATGTAGAAGATGTTCTACATGAACCTAATGATAACCAAAAATCAAAACACAGTAACAGATACACAAAGAATAAAGAGAAAGAAATCCAAGTTTATCAATAAAGTCAGCAGAGTGTGAAAGAGAGCAAGAGAAGAAAGGATCACAGAAAAATTACTTTGAAAGTAAGTGGACTAAAAGCTCCAATCAAAAGATAGAGGGTGATGGAATGGGTAGAAAAACAAGCCCATCTATATGCTGCCTGCAAGAGACTCCTTTCAGAACTGAAGACCCATGCAGATTGAAAGTGAGGGGCTGGAAAAAACATTTCATACAAATGGAAGTCAAAATGAAACCAGAGTAGTTATACTTACATCAGATGAATTACACTTTAAAACAAAGACAATAGCAAGAGAATAATGATACTATATAATAACAAAAAAAACAAAAACAAAAACAAAAAAAAAACAAAACAAAAAACAATCCAACAAGAGGATACAACAATTCTAAATATTTATGCACCCAACATGGGAGTACCCAAATACATAAAACAGTTAATAACAAACATAAGAGAACTAATTGATACATTAATAGTAGGGGGTTTTAATACCCCACTTTATATCAATGGACAGATCATATAAATAGAAAATCAACATGAAAACACTGGCTTTGAATAACACACTGGACCAGATGGATTTCACAGATACATTCAGAACATTCTATGCTAAAAGAGTAGAATACACATTCTTTTCAAGTGCCCATGGAATACATTCAGAATACATCACATATTGGGCCACAAACAAGACTCAACAAATTAAAAAATGTTAAAGTCATACCATGCATCTTTTCTGACCACAATGCTATGAGAAAAGAGATCAGTGACAAGGAAAAAAAATCTGGAAAGAGCAAAAATAATGGAGGTTAGGTAACATGCTATTAACCAATGAATGGATAAACCAAGACATAAAAGAAGAATAAAAAATTACATGGAGAGGAATAAAAATGTAAACATAATGGTGGAAAACCTTTGGGATGCAGTGAAAGTGATCCAAAGAGTGAAATTTAGCAATACAGACCTACCTCAAGAAGCAAGAAAAATCTCAAATAAACAAACCAACCGTTTATATCTAAAAGAGCTATAAAAAGAGGACCAAACAACACCCAAAGCTAGCAAAAAGAAGGAAATAATAGCGATTACAGCAGAAATAAATACTAATAGGAACTAAAATTAAAAAAAAAAAAAAAAAAAGAATGAATCAATGAAACCAGGAACTGGTACTTTGAAAAGATCAACAAAACTGATAAATCTCTAGCTAGACTCATCAAAGAGAGAGAGTGACTGATAGTGAAAGGACAAATAAAATCACAAATGAAAAAGGAGAATAAGAACTGATACTATAAGAAATACAAACAAGTGAAAATTATAAAAAATTATATGCCAACAAATTGGACATTCTAGGAGAAATGGACAAATTCCTAGAAATATACATCCTATGAAAACTGAACCAGAAAGAAAATTTGAACAGATTTATAACGAGCAAACAGATTGAATCAGTAATCAAAAAAATCCCAAAAAACAAAAGTTCAGGACCAGATGGCTTCAAAGGTAAACTCTACCAAACACTTAAGAAGAGTTAATACCACAGTTTGGTGATTGTGGCCATTGCTGCAACAAACGAATGGATAAAGAAGATAGGGTCCATATATACAAAGGAATATTATGCCTCCATCAGAAAAGATGAATACCCATCTTTTGTATCAACATGGACGGGACAAAAGGAGATTACGCTGAGTGAAAGAACTCAAGCAGAGAAAATCAATTATCATATGGTTTCACTTATTTGTGAAGCATAAGGAATAACACGGAAGACACTGGGAGTTGGAGAGGAGACGTAGTTGGGGGAAATCGGAGGGGGAGACGAACCATGAAAGAATGTGGACTTGGAGAAACAAACTAAGGATTTGGAGGGGAGGGGGCTCGGGGTTTGGGTAAATCTGGTGGTGTGTATTAAGGAGGGCACATATTGCATAGAACACTGGAAGTGGTGCATAAACAATGAATCTTGGAACACTGAAAAAAAATAAAATTAAATTACAAAAGAAGAAGAAGAAGAAAAAGAGTTAATACCTATTCTTCTCAAAATTTCCAAAAAATAAAACAGGAAGGAAAACTTTCAGATTCATTCTGTGCCTCCAGGATTACTGGGTACTAAAATCAGATTAAGACATCCCACCAAAAAAAAAATTTAAAAAAGGAAGAACTAAAGAACTACATGCCAATATCTCTAATCAACACAGATGCAAAAATCCTCAACAGAATATTAGCAAACCAAACTCAACAATACATTAAAAAAATTATTCACCACAATCAAATAGGAATTATTCCTAGGATACAAGTGTAGTTCAACATTCACAAACCAATCAACATGACACATTACAGCAACAGGAAAAACAATAAAAACATATGATCATTTCATTAGATGCAGAAAAAGCCTATGACAAAGTATAACATCCATTCATGATACAAACCCTCCACTAAGTAAGTCTAGGGGGAAGATACTTCAAATAATAAAGACCTTTCCTGAAAAACCTATAGAACACATCATACTTGATAGGAAAAGTTGAGAGCTTTTTCCGTAAGGTCAGGAACAAAACAAGGAAGTCCACTCTCACCACTTTTATTCAGTGTAGTACTGAAGTCCTAGCCACAGTGATCAGAAAACAAAAAGAAATAAAAGGCAGCCAGATTGGTAAGGAAAAAATAAAACTTTCATTATTTTCAGATGACATAACACTGTACATAAAGAAACCCTAAACACTTCATCAACAAATTACTAGATCTGATAAATGAATTAAGTAAGGTGACAGGATGCAAGACCAATATATAGATATCCGGTGTATTTTTGTGCATTAAAAATATAACAGCAGAAAGAGAAATTAAGAAAACTACCTACTTACAAATGCACAAAAATAATAAAATAATTGGAAATAAACTTATCCAAAGAGGTTAAAGACCTATACATGGACAACTATAAAACACTGATGAAAGAAACTGAATATGACAGAAATAAATGGAAAGAGATCCACACTCACAGATTGGAAGAATAAATATTGGTAAAATGTCTATACTATCCAAATCTACAGACTTAATTCAATCCCTATCAGAATACCAATAGCATTTTATTTATTTATTTGTTTGTTTGTTTGTTTGTTTGAGAGAAGCAGAGAGTAAGCAAGGGGAGGGACAGACTAAGAGAATCTTTAAGCAGACCACCACTGAGTGTGAAGCCTGACAGCTCAATCCCAGGACCCAGGAGATCATGACCTGAGCTGGAAGCAAGAGTTAGATGTTTAACCAGCTGAGCTACCCAGGCACCCCTCAACAGTATTTTGCATAGAACTCTAGAGCAAAGAATCCTAAAAGTTGTATGAAACACAAAAGAACTCCACTAGCCAAAAGATATATTGGAAAAAATAACAAAACTGGAAATATCACAATTTGATACTTCAGATTATATTACAAAACCATACTAATCAAAACAGTACAGTACAGGCACAAAAACAAATACGTGGGTCAACAGAACAGAACAGAAAGCCCAGAAATAAACCCACAACTATATATATATCATCAATTACTCTTTAAAAAAGGAGGGAAGAATATGTAATGGGAAAAAGACAGTATCTTCAATAAATGATGTTGTAAAAACTGGACAGATACATACCAACGAATGAAACTGATGTTTCTTACACCATACAAAAATAAACTCAAAATGGACTAAGGACCTAAATGTGAGGTGTAAAACCACAAAAATCCTAGAAGAGAGCACAGTCAGTAATTTCTTCAACATCAGCTGTAACAATATTTTTTTGGATTTGTCTTCGGTGGCAAGGGAAATAAAAGCAAAAATAAAATACTGGGATTACAGCAAAGCAAAAGGTTCTGCAGTGCAAAGGAAAACAACCAACAAAACTAAAGGACAATCTACTGAATGGGAGGAGATATTTGCTAAGAACATATCTGATAGAGGGTTAGGATTCTAAATACATAAAGAGCTGATGCAACTCAACACCCAAAGACTAAATAATCCAGTTAAAAAATGGGCAGATGGCATGGACAGACTATCTCCAAAGAAGATGCACAGATGGTCAACAGACAAGTGAAAAGATGCCCAACATCCCTTATCATCAGGGAAATAAATTTAAGTCAAAACCACAATGACGTATCACCTCACCCTTGTCAGAATGACTAAAATAAAAAATACAAGAAAGAACAACTGTTGGTGAGGATGTGGGGAAAAAGGAACCCTCATGCACTGATGGTGGGACTGCAACCTGGTGTAGACACTGTGGAAGGGTAAGGAGATTCCTCAAGTAATTAAAATCAGAATACCCTATGATCCGGGAATTGCACTACTGGGTATTTACCCCCAAAATGCAAAAACACTAATTCAAAAGACTATATGCACCCAGGTCCCATGTTTATTGCAGCATTATTTATAACAGCCAAACTACGGAAGCAGTCCAAGTGTCCATCAACAGATGAATGGATAAAGAAGTTGTGGTATATAAACACAATAGAATATTACTAATCCATAAGAAAGAGTGAAATCTTGACATTTGCAACAACATGGATGGAGTCAGAGAGTATAATGCTAAGTGAAATACGTATCAGAGAAAGACCACCATATGATTTCCCTCACATGTGGAATTTAAGAATCACAACAAACAGAGGAAAAAGTTTAGAATACTTAAAGGGCACTAATTCAAAGGGATACATGCAACCTTATGTTTACTGCAGCATTTTTTTATAATAACCAAGTTACGGAAGCAGCCCAAGTGTCCAATGAAAGATGGATGAATAAAGATGATTACACACACACACACACACACACACACACACATGTGTGTATATATATATAACTCATCCTTAAAAAATAATGAAATCTTTCCATTTACAATGACATGGATGGAGCTAGAGTATAATGCTAAGCTAAATAAATCAGTTGGAGAAAGACAAATACCATATGACTTTGTTCATATGTGGCATTTAGGAAACCAAAGAAACAAAGAGAAAAAAGAAAGAGAGAGCCAAACCAAGAAATGTATCTTAACTACAGAGAACAAACTGCTGGTTGCCAGAAGGGAGTTGGGGAGGTGGGTGAAACAGGTGATAAGATATTAAAGAGTACATTTACCACGGTGAACACTGAGTAATGTATAGAACTGCTGAATCACTCTATTGAACACCTGAAACTAATATAACACTGTATGTTAACTATACTGGAATTAAAATAAAAGACTTAATAAAACCAAAAAAAAAAAAAAAAGAAAGAAAGAAAGAAAGAAAGAAAGAGAAGAAAACTGGTTTCTTTGAAGACAGGCTCAAATTCTGGAGCACTATTGATATGTTACTCTTTAAAAAATATCCCTAATGGCACAGCTTGAGCGATAGTTTAATTCTACTCTTAACTGAATAATATTTAATATTGATGGTAGTCATTGCTATTCTCAAAGTTAGTCCCAACATGAAGTCCCAACATCTTAGAATTTCAAGAAAAGAATACTGTAAATACTGTAAGCATATTTTACAACCAGAAAAGCATTTGTTGACCAGTTCTTTAGTTTTTGTATTTAGTAGTTTTTTTTCATTTAGAAGTGTCAAACTTTCCTTCTTTATTGAATTATATGCTAGCCTCATTTGCAGCATCTCTACTCTGAAAACAGTAAAGTAAAAGTAACCACAAAGTACTGAGACTTTTTCATGGTAGGTTTGTAAAGACAGTCTCATGACTCAACAGCCATAGAATAGCTTTACTCTTTATTTTATGGCATATATTCTCTGTATCTTCATAGTATGGCCCTATTTTAGGATGCTAAATAGTTTTTATTCTATTACCTTGAGGATTTTTAATGAAAGCATAGACATTATGACCGCTTTTAATGGCTGACAGTCAAAACAAATTTTTATCTGAGTTTTATATTTTACAATCTCTATGTTTCATTAATAGTTTCATCATTTCAAAAATACAAATATATCCCACACAAAACTGAGTTTCCAAAGGATAGATAACTAGAGTATTTTAAGATAAACAGAATCCATCTGAATTACCAAAGCTATAAAGATGCACTTCCTAAGGTGAATCAAATGAATCAAGACTAGTGCTTTTTTCAAATACCATTTGAGAGAGAAGTTACAAACAGAGATTGATATAATTCTTCACTTTTGAGAGGAGTCAAATGTCAAAAAGGAACACAGAGATCTCAAAAAAACAAGATGATATATAGAAAAATGGTAGAAGGAGTTAATATAAAGATCACAGCTGTTGTGAACTAACAGGATGAGCTTACATGATTAATTCAGGACTTAAAAACAAGGTCCGAGAACTTCACTATCACTGGAATATAATTTTGAACAGAAACAAATACAATTCCAGGCATGTCACTAGAAAGAAAACACAATGCTGCTCTCAGGTGAACCATATATGCTAGAGTGTAAAGTATTGTTGAGTGTTCATGTATATCCTATTAGTTATTAAAGCTATTAAATCACTAGTTAAATAGTGGTTTACTGATAAGACACATGATAAAAGAGGTAAGAATTAAGATTACAATCTGAGCAAGAGATTCAAAGTTCCACTAACACATTTTAGGCCTTAATGTAGAAAAATATTTAAAATTACATGTAAAAATATTAAATTCTGAGGACCTGGAAAGCCCACTGACTCATCTGAGAGGCAGGTTATTTCAGGGAAAGGGACTTCATGGCATGTTGGATTGAGGAATGTTTAAAGAACCCACATAAATTGGAAAAAAAAAAAAAAGTCCACCCCACAGATTATTTCTGTAAGTACATTCAATCTTGTGCCTACATCAGTCAGAATTTCTTTTTATTGATGACATAGTCTTGTCTTTTCAAGAGAATAGATATACTCCTCGGGTGAGCAAATTTGAATTTCCAAGAATGTGGAAGAACAATCAGAAATAAGTGTGATTTGGGGTAAGTTAGCTTTAAGCCCACATAGTAAGACTTTTTGAAAACATTACACAATTTTGTGTATAAATTATTTAGAATGTTCAAAATACTTAAAGGGATATTAATCTCAGCATTTATAAGCCAATTTACTAGATTACAAAAGATTCCACCAGTTTAGAAAGATTTAAGCCAGAATCAGAAACTGGCCTTTAATTAGAGTGCTTCATGTGGGAAAATAAGATTTACAAGCTTCGTACTTATATCTTGATATGTCTAAGAAAAGCTTCATTGGTTAAATGTATAAGTGGGGGAATTCTATCAAATTTATGAAAACAAAGTGAAAATGACATTTTAAAAAATTAGGGCATTTATATATAAAATAAGATTTGTATATAAAATAGGATGAAAGAAAAAATATAGTTTAAGATAAAATAATAAAAATAAAAGTTAAAAGGTTAAGATTTATAACTTGAAGCACTACATATTAATAAAGCAAACATAATTAGAATATTCTTTCCTATGATCAAAATCTCCCCCTGGGCAATAAAAACCTATTGGCACTAAGAGCAACAATAAGAGCAAATGTGTGCTGAGCACTTATACGTCATGGAAAAAGCCTGTGTTGAGTACTAAGAAAAAGGGGACAAGTGTTCTGTCACAAGTTGCTCAGAGAAATAAGTAGGATACTAAAACACTATACCAAAAGCCAAAATGTGAGAAATGACACAAATACATGGGCTCTAGAATAGCTACTTTTCTGAGAAATATACCATTTTATAATTACAAATGGTGGCATAGTGATGTTTCAGGTGGCTAAGGCTACAAGAAAGCAGATTTCTAGAAGTCTTTAAGGCATTAAAAAGTATATTCCCCCTCCATCAGAGCATGAGTACATGTGATAACTTTCTTTTTTTTTTTTTAAGGGTATGTATTTTATTTTTTTTAATTAAATTTATTTCCAGCATAACAGTATTCATTATTTTTTCACCACACCCAGTGCTCCATGCAATCCGTGCCCTCTCTAATACCCACAACCTGGTACCCCAACCTCCCACCCCCCCCCCGCCACTTCAAACCCCTCAGATTGGAAGGGGAGGTGAATCATGAGAGACTATGGACTCTGAAAAACAATGTGATAACTTTCTTATTCAAATTTCCTAGTTATGATAGAAACCCTACTTCCAAGAAATGTAATAAAGACCAAATATATTCTCAGTGACTTAACCATGTCCCCATTTAAAGCCTAACTCAAAACTAAATATAGATTCAGTTATTTTCTCAGGATTTATCCTTGAGTAGGTTCATTTGAAGTTTATACTATATATGAAAAATTGAACCACTCAAAAAGAACAGATAATCATGCCAAAAATGGATAGAATATGGAGGATTTGGGGAGGTAGAGAAGAGAAGTGAGTTGGGGGAAATCGGAGGGGGAGACAAACCAGGAGAGACTGTGGACTCTGAGAAACAAACTGAGGGTTTTGGAGGGGAGGGGGTTGGGGGTTGGGTGAGCCTGGTGGTGGGTATTAAGAAGGGCACACACTACATGGAGCACTGGGTGTGGTGCATAAATAACAAATCTTGGAATACTGAAAAATAAAATAAAATTACAAAATAAAATTGGGCAGAAGACATGAACAAAGAAGACATGTCTCCAAAGAAGACATACAAATGGCTAACAGACACATGAAAAAATGTTCATCATTAGCCATCAGGGAGATTCAAATCAAAACCACACGGAGATACCACCTATACCAGTTAGAATGGCCAAAATAAACAAGATAGTAAACAACAAGTGTTGGAGAGGATGTGGAGAAAGAGGAACCCTCTTACACTGCTGGTGGGAATGCAAGTTGGGGCAGGCACTTTGGAAAACTGTGAAGATTCCTTAAGAAATTAAAAATAGAGCTACCCTATGACCCTGCAATTGCACTACTGGGTATTTACCCCAAAGATACAGATGTAGTGAACAGAAGGGCCATCTGTACCCCAATGTTCATAGCAGCAGTGGCCATAGTCGCCAAACTGTGGAAAGAGCCAAGATGACCTTCAGCAGATGAATGGATACAGAAGACATGGTCCATATAAACAATGGAATATTATGCCTCCACAGAAAGGATGAATACCCAACTTTTGTATCAACATGGATGGGACTGGAAGAGATTATGTTGAGTGAAATGTCAAGCAGAGAAAATCAATTATCATATGGCTTCACTTACTTGTAGAACATAAGGAATAACATGGAGGACATTAGGAGAAGGAAAGGAAAAGTGACTTGGGGGAAATCGGCCGGGGGGGGTGAACCATGAGAGACTTCGGACTCTGAGAAACAAACTGAGGGTTTTGGAGGGGTGGGGGGTTGGGTGAGCCTGGTGGTGGGTATTAAGGAGGGCATGTATTGTATGGAGTATTGGGCATGGTGCATAAACAATGAATTCTGGCACACTGAAAAAATAAAATTTAAAAAAAAAAAGAAAAATGAAACCAGTATTAGAAAACACATTTCAAACTCTACTCAAATGCAAATTATATAATACATTGCTCTTTAGGTAATTGCTTAGAATGACCACTTGGTACTAATCTTTTGGTTATTATTTCTGTGATTAGATATAAATGGGCAATGGAAGATTTTATACTAGTCACTTTCCTTGATTTGCAATAAAGAAATGTAAGAATAAAAACTGGAAAAAAATTTTTTAAGTCTTTAACATTAGGCATACTTTAAATCATGTTTTTTCTTTTGATAATTTCTGAAATGAATTGCTAGGAAGCATTTCATTCCATTAAAATAATAGGCTCTCTCATACACTCAATATTTATGACCTCCAAATGAGTGCTTTCCTAGTTTTTATCTTCACTTTATTCTAAGTTGCACTGTTAGCAATTTAAAAGTCAGGATTATTATTAATCTTGTTTTAAAAATAAATTTAGACATCATGAGAGAAAGTCAATTGAATCAAATAAAACTTGAAATTGCTTTAGAAGATATACAGATAACCTTAGAAACAAATATACAAACTAATTTTTATATGTCAAATAATCTGGCCATATAGAGTACATAAAGAAGAAAATACCTTAAAATAACCAAGGGTAATTGCCAAGGGTGGCAAGAATGTGGCAGACAATTAAGTGGATTAGATTAAGTGGATTTAGAATGTGATGGAAAACACATAAAATGTGCTTATTAAGACTGCTTTAATACTAAGGATTCAGTAATTCTAATGTGAGACAAAGATTCTCCTACATATCCCATGTCATATGACAATGTCTTTATACATCACAATCTTGGGCACAATCTCCTAAAACGAGCACAAAGTATTCATGTCTTCAGTGTAGTCACTGGAACAGGAAAACTAAAATAAAGAGACTCTCTATTGCCCTTAAAAACATTTAAAAAAATCAAATAAATATAAATTGCTTCAAATCTCCTCCTGGGATAAAGCAAAGTACATACCTATAAGTAAATAAACACTAAACAAATAAAAATTAATTTTGGTCACTATAACACAAGAAGCTAGTGGCTTTGACATGAGAAACTTCTTTGAATGAAAATTTTAAATTTGTTTAACCATAAAATCAAAGGTATTCTCAGAATTAACTTTTTTTTTAAAGATTTTATTTATTTATTTGACAGAGAGAGATCACAAGTAGACATAGAAAGAGATCACAGTAGGCAGAGAGAGAGAGAAGGCAGAGATCACAAGTAGGCAGAGAGAGAGAGGAGGAAGCAGGCTTCCCGCTGAGTAGAGAGCCCGATGCGGGACTGGATCCCAGGACCCTGAGATCGTGACCTGAGCCGAAGGCAGCGGCTTAACCCACTGAGCCACCCAGGGGCCCTCAGAATTAACTCTTAATACCACATAATACCTTTGTAATTAAAAATAAACTGTGATAAAATTTTAAATAATTATTAAAACAACTTACTTTCTTCTTTCTTGCTAATAATGGCAGGCAGTGTGTAAATCTAAAAAAACAAAGGAAGTCTTATCAGTTAATGACCCTACACAGAAGCAGGGCGATGATGGTACAATGATACACGAAGGGGAGTATCTTGATTTCAAGGTCCTGCAACTGGTGTATCCATAGGGCCAACTCCCTACCTGTCAACCTTACCTTGTTTCCCACTTCTTTCCATTATGGCTGTCCAGCCCTGAGCAAGGTTCTACCCCTTTCAGATTATATATATACCTTATTTTATTACTTGAAATGATGCACAGTATGTATCCTTTCTTCAGGAAGGAGCTCATGATGGATTTTACCAGATTACTCCTTTCTCAAATTATCTCTTTAGTGTTTTGATCTCAACATGTACAGCCCTAACTTATACCTGAGCTGTCACACCATCTCCTAAATTTGCTCTAGGTCAGGGCTTACCTCACAACTTTTAGTGGCAAAGAGTCAAGTCATTTTGTTTTAATTTTTAGTTTGTAATTGGCTGATATTTTTATGTTATAATAAAGTAAAACATAATAAACATTATAAAGAATAGATGCAAAGAATAGATGCATTTTTATTATTAAACTCAATAGATGTAAAATGAGTTCTCCAAATTGCTATAAAATTGCCCAGATTTTTAATCTTAATTTCCGCACTCATTATATTGTGGACTGGTAGTAGTTGGAGGGATGGCCTCGAAGTCTAGGGACAACACTTTAGGTGTGTTATTGCATAGGTACTTTGCACAAGTTTGTTCACAGATTCTTTGCCAACTAAACGATAGTTCTCAAGGGACAGAACAGGGCCTCCTATTTTCTCTGTGTGCTCCTCCAACAATCCATGCAGTGTTCTTCACAAAGGAAACAGACAGTGATCAGTGGTTTATTCCCTTTTTTACATAGCTTCCCTAATAATTTTAAGTAAATTATCATGCCCACATTGAAATAACTATTAAAACAGTGGGGATGTGGATAGAAGGAAAAATGTCAAGCCATAAGACAGTTTAACCAAATCAAACTTGTTTTTTTTAAGATTTATTTATTTATTGGGGGAAGGGGCAGAGGGAGAGAAAGAATCCCAAGCAGACTCTCCCCTGAGCAAGAGGCCAATGTGGGGCTTGATCTCAAGAACCCTGAGATAATGACAATTTCAAGACCTTAAGATAATGACCTGAGCCAAAATCAAGAGTCAGATGCTTAAATGACCGAGCTACCCAGGGGCCCCACCACATGAGACTTTAAACAATGATACAGACCACACAATTATTTCTTAACCTGAACCTATGCTCATCACACTGATCACGAAGCTTAGCACGTGGGGTCTCCATTATTAACTGAATAAAATAATTCAATCAGCACAGCCAGGTTAGTGATAAGTAATTTGTTAAAAAGTAATTTTAGGATTTTAAATCTAGAAGTCCCCCTGAGAAAGAAATTATAAAGTTATGCAAATGATTAAGACAACACTAGAAAAACAGTAAGAGTCTCTACTCTGATTTGTTATACTAATTATTTTCAAATATACTACCTCAAACATAAAAAAAAAATTTCAGATGTACTTTGAAATTAGAAGAATAAAACCTAAATTATATAATGTGTCATATTCTTACCGGTTCTTTACCATCCATGGCTTCGAGCCAGAGTTTCCGATTAGCTTCTGAGAATGCCTGCAATGTGATGATTCCATGCCTATTTAAAAACAAATATTTTATATATTCAATTTATTCCTGTTGTATCTTTACACACTTATTACTCTTAAAAGTACAGGTAAAACTTGAAGAAAAACCCAAAAGAAAAAAAAAATGAAGAGAGAAAAGGAAAAAGAAAAAAGAAAATAATTTAAAAAAGTAAAATAAGACTGATTTATAGTTACCTTTCAGAAAAATCACTGTGGGGACACATATACATATACATATACATATACATATACATATACATATACATATACATATAAACAAACAAATATTTCTTAATTCTAATGGCTGCAGGTAGTACAATCATTGCTTTAGGTATGACTACATGAAGGAGGCTAGTTCCAAACTATTTCCTCTGAAATGACCAAAAAAAGATGACAAAGTTATATTCACCAAAGTTCAGAACAACCTAAATGTTCTATAATATGAGAGTGATTAAGATTATAACCCCAATGTGTACAATCTAGTCACCAAAAATAATTGCAATGAGTATATTCATATGACAAGTTTCATAATGTAATCAGTGAATTATTAAAAAGACACTAAACCAAAATGTTTATACCATGATCACAATATTAAAATTAATTCATTTAAAAAACATCCTTTCCCATGTATCCATTCTGAGTAAGTTACTTGAGGATGTACTTCAAGAGAGAAAGAGCAAGCAAAGGGAAGGAGGAAAGCAATGTAAGACAGAAAAAGACATGAAATTCAGAAGCAATTAAATTAACCTAGTTAATTGTGCAGATTGTCCAGAAAATAAATTTAAATAGGAAATTAGAGGACTCTGTGAAGAGGTACACTGAGGAGGAAACCTGAGTTAAATATCGTGTGACTGAAAACTGGTATGACTTAAAACTGTGTTGAAAGCACATTATTTCTTGTGAAAACAGGAAAACAGATCATTGGAATGACAGGAAAAGGAAAAACATATATGAAGATCAAGATCATTTGATCTTGGAGAATCTAAGCCAGCATCAACAAAAATAATAAGATAACAATATTTTTTTTGGCTGTTTATTATGTGTCGGGCACTATGTTATAAATGTGTTTCCTTTTTTTAAAAATCTCATTTAATTATCACAGGAGCCCTTTGAGGTGGGTATTTATCCTTATTTTACAGATGAGACAACCAAAGCACAACTTAACCATGTACCCCAGGATTACAGAACTAAAAAGTGATGAAATAAAGAAAAACCACTAGTGTGTTGGCGTCTGTCTGCACAGAAAATCTGTAAGTCCCTATCACAAAACTATTAAAATCGGTAAGGAGCTCAAAAACTATGCAGATATAGATTGATATATTAAAAAAGATTAATAGCCCTTCAATACAGGAGTCTCAACCATTGGGAAAAAGATACACTAATGAATTCTATTCAAAACTGCAATAAAATGAAAATACTCAAGAATAAATATTGAAAAAAATATAAAATCTTCAAAGAGAGTTCAACTCTCCATCAATTAATTAATAAATCTAATGCTACTCTAGGCAAAAATCACAAAGGATTTTTTTGGAGAGAAAGGAAAACTTAATAAATGGATACATAAAATCTAAAAATATAGCGCCAAAATATTTAACACAATTTTTAAAAAGCATAAAAAACAGGGACCTTGCTCTACTAAGTAGTTACAATCTACATATATGTAAACTATAGAATATAAGGGTATATACAGTATGTATTCTATATAGTGCACCACATAAAGCTAGAATATTCAGAGAAGTATGGTAGTAATGCAGGGGAAGAAAAGTAGATCATGGAGTAGAAGAGAGATCAAGAAGTATACCCATTCTTATTTAGGTTCTGTTCCTCATATATTGATAACCAAAAAAAAAAAAAAAAAAAAAAGAAAGAGAGAGAGAGATACAGATCTAAAAATCCCTACTAGGTTATAAGCTCACATGTACACTTATGTCTTTCCCAATATCCTGTGGCTGAGAATGTCTAGAATGGTGCTCTGCACAGAGCAGGTACTGAATTTCACTGGCTGAAGGAAAATTATGGCATTTCCAGCTGTGTCTTATTACTCGTTAGAAGCAAAGGCCACCAGCCTTCAAAAGTCTGCAAAAAGACATCCAGGAGTGGTAAACAATATTGTCAGGATCATTCATAGTGATGGGAACTCAAGTCCACCATATATCCCCTAACACAGTCATTTATGCTGATTCCCCAAATTCTTCGAGTGATGTTGCTTTTTTGCTAGTATCCTTTGTCTGATTTATTTTTTGAAAGCATCACACAATATATATTTGTTGAATAAATACACCAAAGAATGAAATAAACATGCATAATGTTTTTAAAGACTGAAAAGTACTTGTATGCTGTTTCATATTTATATCTAAACATAGAAACAAATACTTTAGCTTATTAAAAAGTATAAAGTGAAAAGAAAATCTCAAACCTTTCAACTACTTCTATGTCAAAGCAGAACCGTTTGTCAATTGAATCTGTCTTTCGTCGGATACAAGATTTCAATTTAAACATTTCTGGTGAGCCAGTAACAAGGCCATTCTGAAACAAGAAGAACACGTTATTGACATGATGACAAGGGCAACTGGAGAATATTAAAAATGTCAACTAATGCTGCTGCACCAAAATGTTATACATAAGTACAGCTTACATATAAAGGTCATAATCACATCCTGTCCTCTGAATACATACTTTTTGCCTGATGTTAACTGCTCAATTATAATACAGTTATTAAACTAACCACATACACATTTTAATTAAAGAATATTGTGGCATGCCTGTCTAGTAGTCTCAAACATACTTACTTATGTTAACATGCACTACAATGTACATTCCTTAGGACTTCAAATTTAGAAACAGTGTGAAATCATAGTTACCATAATGTCACAATTAGATATACAGAGCTTGTCAGGATACAACACTGTTGCTTTGGCATCAAAATGCCCTAGGTTGCTAAGAGATTAGTATTGTTCATTTGTGTGTATGTGCACATGTGAGCAAGTATGTGTACACATGTGTATGTTTATGCATTAGAGCCTTACAGTATTAAATGATAACTGGCTCAAAGTTTCAGGAGAGCTACAAGAATAATATTTTTCTAGTATTTTCTTGTTATAAATGTATTGCTATCATACACATTGCATTATTGCTTTGCTGGTAACCAATTGCTACTCTGCTCCTAAACTCTTAACTCTTTGGATAGGATCCAACATAAGCTCAAGCTATAAGAATTCTCTTCTATATCTGAGACACCAGTTACCTTAAGAGGAATATTTCCCTAATGTCTGGTTAATTCTACGATCTTTGGTTACAAAGGTCATAGATTTATTAACAGAACTTTGGCTTGGGTCTATCTGCTAACAGCTCACTGACTGTCACATAAGCTGACTTTCAGGCAACAACTTTTCTTATGAAAACTTTAAAGTACACACTAGGCCTTAACTTCTCATGATGGGCTGAAGGTTTCTTTTCTCTGGTATGTTCTTTATATTATGTCTCTCCATTTGAATTATTAGACTCTATCGAATGGCCAAGGACAATAAGTTTCACCTGATGTATCTGAATATATATCTAAGTTAGATCAGCATTTACCTCTACTATGATCCATACCACTAATTAGCTGGGTGAGTCACTTACTTTCTACCACCTTGATTTTCTAATCTGTTAAAATAAGGCTGGACTAAATAATCTTTAGGATAACTCTCAGTTCTAGGATTCTTTGATGATGGTCCCAGTTACCTAATTCTTAAATTCAGTCACTTGCCATATTCATATCATAATTCACAAAAAGATTATACACTATATACAATAAAGGTGCTGTACTTTGTGGAACTTCCTTATATGAAGTACACTTTGTTCTATACTGTTCACTAGCCATGCAAGACATCCAGTGACCAATTTACTTTTGGAGTAAATGGGCATCAACTGATTTCTTCTGAATGCTGGCCAACATTTCAGTAAACAGTACACAATGTAGAAGAGGAAGTGGCATGCAGGGGCAAAAGGCAGCCTCCCACAGAGGTGGCCTGGAGGAAAGATGCAGAGTCCTTGAGCCTGGTCCAGGCATTGAGTCTCGACTGAGGTTCTAGCCAGCTAAAAGCAAACTCTGTGACAGGGATATGAGAGGACACGTCTGAGGTCTACTAAAAGTTCTCTACATTTAACTCAACTGTTTATAAACACTCCATTGTAAGGTAAAGGAAAATCTGGCTGTTCTTTTTAAGTCATCAAGATCACTGAAGTTAGAGAAAACTTTTTGACTTTACAATTTTTAAAAATTGTTTACATGTTTAAGAAAAGCAAGCAAATATGACTTTGTTTTTTTTACTTCTATTATTTAGCTAACAAGTTCAGTTTAAAAAAAAAAAGAAGAAAAAGAAGAAAACTCACCATTTTCCCACTGGATTTCATTTCTGAAACACTCATTGTAAATGTTTTACTTCCCTTATCATATGTACAATAATGTTTAATCCATGTAAAACCAAGGGGTCCTGATATAAGGAAACAAATATTACAGATTTTTAATAAATGATTTGTGATTATGTTTGTACAGTTTTTGATGCTATGATACACAACTGAACGTCTCCACAGGCCATACTGCTATAGAATATTTATTGTGAGAAAGGCCAGGGAGAGTTTTATAGGGTACAATGTCTGGGACTCAAACAACTTGGCTCTACTTGCTTGCAGCACTGACACTCTCCTGTAACTCAAGAGTCCCTTTAGATCTGAACCTCAATTATCTCCTCAGTAAAAGTGCCAGACCTTACATTCCCAAGAGGTAGTAAGAACAAGAAATACCCTGTAACTCATCTCCTTACTTCTATCCTTCATCCTTTAGTCTTAAAACTTTCAGAAATACTCTGCTAAAATTTTAGCCATTTCATTTCATCCTTTTTGTTCAAAACCGTCCAGTGGTTTCCCATTTCACTCCAGGTAAAAACCAAAGAGCCAAGACTATACACAATACACACATGATCTGGTCCTTTATCACTGATCTCATCTCACATTTTACTACCTTCTGCCTCATATACCCTGCTCTAGCTATACTATTCTCCTTGCTACCCTTGGACACAGGGAATGCACTTCTGCCCCAGGGCATTTGTACATCCTGTTCCTCTAGCCTGGAGTATTTCTACTTCAGATATCTGCATGGCTTGCTTTGTCACTTCTCCAGGTCTTTTCCTAAATGACACCTTTACAATACAGCCTTTCCTACAGAGATATCTAATGTCTCAACAGTCTCACCTTGATATTTATCTCTTTCTTGCTTATTGTCTTCTTGGCAGTAATCACTGTTTAAAATAAGATAAATTTTATGAATTTATTCTATTTAATCTCTTTCTACCACTAGACTCTAAGATTCTATGAGAGCAGGAACATGTGATGCTCTGCTCACTAGGATAGTCTTAATCCTTAGAACAGGGCCAGATATTAGCTGTCACTCAATAAATTCTTGACAAATGAAGGAATTAATCACTTCTCTTTCTCTTTAAGACTTCACTGATCTTGGAGTCATTTCCTCTTACCACTAATCTGAAAATAAGTAAACTCAAGTAATCCTTAAAGTAATTTTTACTTCCCATTTTAAAAGAAAGTTTTATATGTATAGTGCTTATTTTCCCCCCTATAAGTACTGTGCAACTCTTTCCCATAGCACACCACATTATTCTCCTATATTCTTCTTAAGGAATTAGATGCTGCTGCTTCACCAGGGAATAGGGATGCATAGTGAGTTCAATTTTTCCATGACCAAGGTAAATCTTCAGTTTTCCCACAGGTAGCCTGCATCCCAGTGCCACAGTGGGCCGAGTGGGTTGAAAATGCAGTTTGTTTTCTACACAAACTTCTCCATCTAGGCCCCATCCTGCTTAACACCTGCATTTCTCCAGCAGCAATTATGTACAATATTATTGCTGGCTTGGTTTCATAACCATATATTCAAAAAGCAAGAAATTTTAATGTAAAAATGCACTATTTAAGAAAAGTGTTTCATGAGGCATTTGAAATTTTTTCTGTAATAATAGTGCCCTCGGAGTCATATTTAGCTTTAAAATACTTAAACAACCCCAGATCTCAAAATTATAGGGTATAGCTATGTACTTTGTAATCACAAAGGTTTATTATAGTAAGCTGCAATTCATTTTTAGGACCATTTCACACTATAATACTTAAGCACACTTGTTGATAATTCTGTTACATGCAATATAATATACTTAAAGGCTTAGAGCTGATGAGTGGAAAATGGCCTGGATGAATATCCTTATAATGATTTTATTACTTAGGAAGAAATTTATAAAGTGATATTAGCAATAATAATATTATTTTATTTCTTTAATTTCACTTTTATTTTATTATTTTATTTTTTTAGCTTTGATTCATATTTTTTTATTTTTATTTTCAGCGTAACAGTATTCCTTGTTCGCTTTTATTTTTTATTTACATTCAATTAGGACTGGGTCTTATATGCAACTAAGGAATAATTGAACATTATATCAAAAACTAATGATATGTTGGCTAATTGAATTTAAGCAATAATTTTAAAATAATTTTTAAATAAAGCTGTTGCAATACTCTGATTACATTTTAGACCTAAGTTGTTTTTTTCCCTGCCTCTATCTTAAGTTCAGAACCTCATACATTTAATCTTCAGGTTTGTTGTACACACATGCTACTTCCTTTAAAGTTGCTTGGCACTAGGCCAGGGCAGATGTTCCTAGACAAGAAATTCTGAAGTCCTTACACAAAAGTGTAGGAAAATAAAAATTTATTCTATCTCTAGAGCTGCAAAATAAAACAAGTTAGGGGCATCCAGGTGGTGCAGTTAGTTAAGCGTAGGACTCCTGGTGGGTTCAAGTATTGATCTCAGGGTCCTGGGCCTCAGGATCCAAGCTCAGCATGGAATCTGTTAAGCTTCTCTCTCCCCTCTTCCTCTGCCCCTCTGCCATATCCCTGCATGCTCTCCCTCTCTCTAAAATAAATAAATAAATCTTTTAAAATAATTAAATTAATTAGATAAGTTAAATTATCTTACCCAGTAATCATCTGAGGTTGCTGAGATGGTATTTGTGGAATGGGAGGAAATAATATTCACTAAATACCTACTACTGTCCACATGTTATCTAGAAACTTTTTAAGTCAGACATTATATGAGACTCATGTGCTACTTACTGTGCTGAGAAGACAGATTAAGTCAGACATTATAAGGTGCATTTTACATATAAGAAAATATAGCCTAAGAACTGGAGATGTTACTACTTTTTCCATCAATAGGCATGTGACTGAAGTTGTACTTTTTAGAGGATTAATAGTTCTCAACAGTTATGTTAAGAATCTAATGATATGAATATAAATTGCATGAAACAGTAGATGTTCATGGTAAGTATTATTTACCACTACTGATAATAGAGACATTTTACATATATCACCTCTACTCTTGCAACATCATTACTAGATAGGTAATTAATTAATAAGAATACTGAACTCAGAAAATTGTTCATTCAGAATCACCCAGTAAGAGGTTGCAAGCATGGAATTCCAACATAATTTTGACTTTGGAACCATGTTCTTCCTGTTTAAAATTTAAGTCTATTAACTACCTTATGATCTAGCAACAAATACTATACAACTATACTATACAAAATAGTAGATAGATACAAAATATACAAAATAATAGATACAAAAATACAGATTCAAAAGGGTACATGCACCCCAGTGTTTACAGCAGCATTATGAACAATAGCCAAACTATGGGAAGAGCCCAAGTGTCCATCAACTGATGAATAGATAAAGAATATGTGGTACACACACAGAAATATTACTTAGCCATCAAAAAAGAATGAAATTTTGCCATTTGCAACGTGGCTAGAGCTAGAGTGTATTATGCTAAGTAAATAAGTCAGCCAGAGAAAAACAAATACCATATGATCTCACTCATGTGAAATTTAAGAAAGAAAACATGGACCGATGCTGGGAAGAGAGGAGAGAGGGAAACAAACCATAAGAGACTCTTGAAATAGAGAACACACTGAGGGTTGTTGAGGAAGGTGGGTAGAAGAGGGGCTAGATGGGTGATGGGTATTAAGTAGGGTACTTGTCATGATGAGCACTGGGTATTGTATGTACTGATGAATCACTGAATTCTACTCCTGAAACCAATCTTGTACTGTATTTTAACTAAAATTCAAATCAAGAATAAATAAATAAATAAATAAATAAATAAAATGAAGTCTATCGCAATGTAATTTAACCTATGCCTAGAAGTGGGTAACATAAAACCACATATCCAGATCAAGTGTAGCTCTGTGTCTGAACTGCAATGATCTGCTACTACTACCTCATTACATGTATCTCCATTTATCACTCAATTTACAGCTTTGATATTTACTATTGATTACTAGTTAATAATTGCATGAGTTTGTCTTATGCCTTCCACTACAGAATAAAAACCCTAAAGTCATAATTCTGTATCGCATCTTCTATTGCCCATAGAACTTATTCATTCAGTGACAGCAACAGTACAACCAGTATGTTTTAGTGAACTGGTCTGATTTTCTTATAAATGCATTCCAAGGTACCAAGTAGAAAGGGGCTTTGGATATTTGACCCTCATATAAAAATAATTCCAAAGGGATATAAATTTATTCATTTTTCTTTTTAAATCTCTAGGCAATAGGAAGTGGGGAGATAGTGAATAGGAAAGAGAAGGATTACACTAGGGCACGAGAGCACTTTTGAAGGTGATGAATGTGTTCATAGTGGTGATGGTTTCATAGGTCATATATATATATATATACACACACACACACATATATATATGTACACATACATATATATGTGGCAAAACTATATATATATATATAAGTTTTGAATACACACACACACACACACACACACACAGCAAAACTTAAATTATATGTTTTAAATATTTGCAATTCACTATATGCCAACTGTACCTCACTAAAGATGCAAAAACAATGTGGGTGGATATAGAGAAAATTGAAATGCAATTATCTTAGGAGTAGGAGGACAACATCAAAGGAGAGAATGCTAAAAGAGTCCAACTGTTCAAGTCTCAAAGACCACACATCATTTAGGAGGCCATCACAGGAGGGGCACAATAAGCTAGCATTGTAAACAGATATGCCAAGAGTTCCATCCTGTAGAGGCAAGCCCAGAGGCAAAAGACTAGCAATGATGAGACCAATGAAAGACTGGAGATGAGAGAAGGCATGGGCTGAAAGGTTATCAAGAAGATCAAATAGACAGTGTTGGCTCTGGGTTACAGGGAGACAATGGAGTTAAGGAGTAAAGGATTTGCCTCTAGTCTTTAGCCTAGGAAGGTGGGTGGTATCACTTAGAAGGATAGCAAATTTCAAAGAAAAGTTGGTGTCACAAAGGGCTTTATCATCAGCTCAGACTGACCCAGAGAAGTCATGTATCTTAAAACACAACATACCAACATCAGATGGGTACATAAAACATTGCATTTTGTGCACCCAAGCAGTCCCCAAGTTACTAAAGGGCCTATGCTTATATTTTGACCCAAATGTCCAACAGCTGTAGAGTAAGTAAACTACAGCATTGTCCAATGGATGGACTCTCAAGCACCAAATAAACACGATAAACTTGAAGATCAATGTAAAAACAATTTGCTAGGTAATCCAAAGCTTTTTTCTTTAGAACAAAATACTGTGCGCCCACAAAGAGATTATCAACTATGTAACACTGGGGGAATTAAACAACAATAACAAAAAAACTCAAGAAACAAAATACTGCATCTTAATGAATTAAAAAAAAATCTTTAAACAAGAGGATGCCATCTCCTCTACCACATGCATGTTTGAACAAGCCTCTTTATCAATACATTTTTCTGCCAGGAAAACATTTTATTGGTGCAAAATGTAAGCTCCTCTCTATGTATCCTCACACTGGGGTTTTCACATCTGAAACAGTTACTCAAATCAAGTATTTAAAAATTTCCGAAGTATTCTGAGTTAAATCCATATACTCTGTGCGTGACCAATGGATAAGTTGTTTTTTTGGTTTTTTTTCCCCCCATGAAATTGTGCTGAAAGTGACTTATTTATGGCCTAATTACAGAATAGCGAGGCAGGTCATTAGATTTATTTTAACATCCCAAAACAGCAGACTGGTCAAAGTCGATACTGATGAAAGAGAAAAATCTGAAACCCAGATCTCCTGAGCCAGCAGCCCTCTATCATCTAATCCATACAGTAATAAATATTTGCTGAGTCTGTTGGATCAAATCATTATTTGCTTATATACTGTTATTTAACAAATGAGCATCATCTGAGCATGTCAAACATGGGATGTGCTGGCATTTTAGTAATCATATTGCATTATGTGAAAAACTTCCACAGCCAACCCAGTATCTCTAGCTCTCCCATCTCAATTCTTTTTTTTTTTTTTTTTAAAGATTTTATTTATTTATTTGACAGACGGAGATCACAAGCAGGCAGAGAGGCAGGCAGAGAGAGAGGAGGAAGCAGGCTCCCCGCTGAGCAGAGAGCCCGATGCGGGGCTCGATCCCAGGACCCTGAGATCATGATCTGAGCCGAAGGCAGCAGATTAACCCACTGAGCCACCCAGGCGCCCCTCCCATCTCAATTCTTTTAACTATAATATCAAAACAACTTCATTAATCTATTACTTACTGATATGGAGACCCCAGAGCAGTGCTACTCTATGTGTTTTTTGAGTCCTAATATATGACAATAGTACAGAAAGTACTTCATTCAGTACTTCACTCAGCATTTCAAAACTTTTACAATGATTGGGCATTACTGCAAAATCCAAGCATATGATTTTGTGTTTTACAAACACATAGATCCATAATGGATTGGAAATAAAAACGACTGCTCCTTTACCATAAACAGGAGACAAGTGCATTAGAGCATATGTGGTTTGAAATAGTTTAGTCAGAGTGGTTCCATCCAATGCCAAGTATCATGCAGAAAGAATCCTATTTATACAAGCTTGAATGGCTTTTTATTAATTTTTGTGAGAAAACTGTCTTAGTGTAAGCAATTACAATAGGGCCATATTGTGTCTGGTGCTTATTTTATAACCTCAGGAAGTAAAAAAGTGCCAATCTGACATTACAGAATTGCCAGTTTTATTCCTGAAAACTAGTAGAGCACAGAATTTAATGAAATAATGCTGTAGGAAGAGAAAGTATTATCATAGTCACCAGGATGATTCATACTGATAAAGGCTTTGAATTTCAATTTTCCGTGAAAGTTTAAATTGAGATTAGCTATTACAATGAAATTCAAGTATATGTGCTGCCGAAGTGAGCACTATTACAATGAAATTCTAAAACTGAACTCATGTTACCGTATCATCAGTGAAGGTTGTTAAGTTCCAAGTTCAACAATATGCCAACTTGGAGATCTTGATGGCGAAATGTGGAAAAACTTCCTCACTTTGTGGTGATAGTGGGAGAGTAGACTAAATATGATAAAGCTCTAAGGATTGCAGTCTCCCTATTTGAAGGAAAAAACACTAACCAAGTCAAATCTCACAAAACAAAATGCTAATCATAAGACTCATTAAGTTATGTCTTTGTGACTCACGTTTCTCCTGGACATAAAGGTAGCCTTCCATTGTCCACTGGCTGGGTGGTCTGTAATCTTGGTTGGCAGATTTCATTCTTTGCATCAACCGCTCTACTTCTTGTCGTGTACTTTCAAAATTATTCCTTGTCTTAAGTAAACAGAAACAATAATTTCATTCATTGTCTCCTATCAGTTTTGAGGAACTTCCTGTCTAAATTTTCAAAACTACAGATAGTGCAAAGGATAACCTTGATTCTCTCAGCACTATTCACCACTTTCGTGACCTTATATGCTGAGTCCTATGGTCTGACTTTGAATTGTTTTAGTGAAACATGACCTTCTGCATGTTTCTCTTAATCTGTGTGGTATGTGTATTTGTATACTTTATTCTAATTTCCTACCCTAAGATTATTACTAAAGAGACAAATCATAACATTTAAAAACATAACATTTATGAAACAGAGTTTTATATTCACTAATATCTAAGGTAATAAAGCAGATATATAGGGGCTTATATTTCTTTGCGGGGATAAAGACAAAATGAATTCAAATACTTTTATGTGGCACTTAGCAAAAAAAAGAAAAAAAGAATCATCACCCATGTTCTTAAAACTTTTTGGAAGAAATATCACTTAGCTTGGTTTCCAGAAGTAGTTATCATGAAGTTAGCATATAAATTAACTCATAAAGATGAATGGGTTTGCTAGCTCTAACTTCTGTTACAAAAAATAGTTTACTCACATAACAGCAAGTTTACCTAAGGTAAGATATAGAAAGCGTAAGGCTTTTCTTGATCTCTTTTGCATTCAGGCCTATTATTTAAACATTTGTTTGGAAGCAAGCCATATGTTTGGAAACAAAAATCACCACCACTCAACTCTAAAATTTGTTCTGGCCTATAATAAAAGAACTGAACCCCAAAGTTAGGAAAATTTTCTTCCACTTTTGCTACTTCTTAAGATTTTTTTTTTTTTGCAGATTCTTTTAAACATAAGGACCAGAAATTTTCTAATTCCTTACATTCCTCTCTTGTTCTTGAACTGCAGGGATCTTAATATAATTGTAATTTATATGGAAATAAATCATAAAAATATTTTGGCTTTTATAATTTTCCCTTTTAATATTTACTTAAAAAGTCCAAATGCATTCCATATTGAAAAACAATGAAATGACTTGCTTGTGAAACCAATTCTGCTAGAAAACCTATATTAAATAAAAAGCTAAAACCCAAAACACAAGTAGAATAAATAGAACTACCTATTTCTCATGGGACACTCCAACCCCATAGTTCCACTTACTGAACATCTCCACAACGGCAACAATCAGATAAGCAATGGAAGACAAGATTTTATAGGAAATTAAGTGAAAGATTTCCAAATTATTTTGGCCACAGAGCATTAAATATATAAATTCATTTATACAAAATTCTCAACAAATACAACTTTATTATTTGTCAGATTTGATAATGCAAAAATGGATTGGGTAAGTTGTATGAGTGTGTGTATGTGTATGTGTATGTGTAGTGTGTGTGTGTTTTTAAGTGATGCTCAGCATCTGTAAATCTGAATTTATATAACTATAAAATCAGATTCTAAAAGGGTTAGATAACTTTACAATATAAGCCCTAACAGAAATAGATAGGATGTATATAAATAATTCTCCGTTAAGCTTTAAAGCAGTCTATGAATGCTTAAAAGCCACATTTAAATTATTAGAAAATAAAAATATCACTTATATACAATTTCAGAGAGGAAAAGGACATTCCTTCAATGCTAAAGTTTAACCTTTTCATTTCACAAATATAGAAATGTTACCCTTTGTGCATAAACAATGAATCTTGGAAAACTGAAAAAATTGAAAAAAAAAAAAAGAAAAAAAAGAAAAGAAAATAAGACTTGCCTGAGGTCACCCAGTAAAATAACGAGAACATCACATAAAGGCAAAGGTTTCCAGCTTTCCAAGTATCTATTATCTATACCTCAGTAATATTTATTTCTATGAAATTTGCTAGCATAAATTTTTCTATCATACGATTAACTCCTTCTTGGTACATTTTCAAAGAGCAGCTAGAAAAAAAATGCTTTAATAAATTTATTAAATGACTTTTCTAAATTAGATAAGTTTTGAAATACTCCAAGGCTTGGCCTCATTATAGTTAGTTTCTCTGTCCCCACCTGATTCACTAAGGAGAAGCAGTGAGAACAGGTATAGTCTTACATTCTGCAAGTTGAACTGAAGTTGTTGCTTATATGGTGCAAATTCCTGGGCGAGTTCATATCCCTCGTGATAAAAAGTAAATAAACCCTGAAGGAATGACAAAAGCTGCAAAAAGAGAAAAATGAAAAATGTATTTAAAAAAAAAAGATGACCATCAAACATAATAAATTGGGAAGTTATATTTCATTCTAAATCCACAAGCTAATAATTTTTCAACCCCTCTGTTTGGCAAGGCAGACACTTGGGTTGTGAAATAAACCACAAAAGCTAATTTTTACTTCCATTTTGGTAAACAGTGACAGGGACAGTTGTTATATTAACTATTCCACTATTCAAATGCATTGAAGAAATATCCAGGAGAGACCACTAATAGGGATACTCAAGTGACATGGGTCCTACCCTAGAAGAGGTTCTAATCTAGAGAGATAAAACATGTGCAGATGTGAGGAAGACTAAACCAGTAAACTAGAGGTAAGTAGTACCCAAGGAAAGGAGTTAAGAATTTGGCCAGATAAAATTAAGAAAAATATCACAAGGTGGCAGTACTGATTCAGATTTTAAATAGACATTTTAGCAAGTAGTGGGAAGAACTAAAAATGGAGGAAAGAGTTGAGCAAAAACTTGGAACTAGATACAGATTTTTCATATGAAGAGTTGGAATAAAATTCTCTTTAGGAAACCACAATGTCTATTAGCCTTCTAATCCCAAACTCGCAATGCACTTATTTATTATGGTCATATTCATAAAGCAAGAATGGATCTCCATGGACTTACAGGACACAGTTATTTATATAAATTACACTGAAAAATAATTATTTTTTCATTTAACTCATTGGGGTTATTATTACAAACTTGTCCACCAATTTGATCTCTTCCTACAATAAAGTTAGAAAATATTTTCTAGAAATGGCTAATGTTTTTCTAATTCAAATAGCATATTATGTCTGTAAGCTATTATTTTAAACTGAGGAAGAAACACAATCTGAAATTTTCATAAGTGAATAAATCTCCCACAATCTTCTGTTTGGGGGAATAGGGGGATCCGCTAAGCATCAACTGGTGTGTGTGTTATGATTGCCAACAGACAAATACTAGTTCTGTTTGAAAACAACAACATAATGCTTTTCTTCTATAACAAAGTCAACTTCTTACAAAGCTATGTTCATACCAGAAAACATACTTTCAGGTTGGCTTTAAATTGTAATATTTTGAAGACTTTCCTTCTCTTATTCAATAATTCCTGATATGCTAACCATGAGAGACTATGGACTCTGAAAAACAATCTGAGGGGTTTGAAGTGGCGGTGGGGTGGGAGGTTGGGGTACCAGGTGGTGGGTATTATAGAGGGCATGGATTACACACTGGGTGTGGTAAAAAAATAATGAATACTGTTATGCTGAAATAAATAAAAAATAAATTTTAAGTTGTCTAAAATACAAAAAAAATATTGTTTTCCAATTTTAAAATTATTTTACACTGTCAATTTTACATCAACTGATAATTGTTATTATCAAAACTAAATACTCAGATTATGCTTTACTAAAATGATGCTACAATATATCTGTAGAATTATCCAATAATTTAAAATATATAGTCTGCACATATTGTGGCCTAATTAAAAAGAACAATATCCTTTAATTAATTGAGATTTGGATATACAGATAAAGAAGTTTTCAGAAACAAATAAGAAAATACTTTTGAAATATATGGATAACACTAGTCTTTGAAATATCCAAATAATAGTTTATGAGCTGTTTGAAGTAGAATTGTTTCATGGTCCCCAATTAGATTATCTTGTTATTAACTGGATATCATACAGGAAGATGCCATTATAATATCATCCTAAGTATATAAGATTTAATTAAACTCATAAAGAGGGGCTTTAAGAATATTTGTTTTAAGTCTTCCCATAAAACACCAAATTCCCCAAGATCTGGCTAAATAAATAAATCTATTGGCATCTTCTAGCACCATTCAGATTCATTCACTCAGTAGGAGACAATGAATGCTGATCACCTACTAGGAAAAGAACAATTTTGAGAGAAGTACAAAGGAATTACCTACAACGAACAACCCACCTTTTCCTCCTGTTCTACATCGTTTGGAAGCAACTTCTATGCAGTTTTCAAAAGACAGCATTAGGAAATAACTGCCTCTAGAGGGCAGTAAAGTAAAACCCTTTTAGATTAGAATCTATACTAGCTCATTTTCTTCTCCACAAATTCCATGATGCTAAATTAAGGTAACTTAATAGGACAGCCCGAAAATCTTTCAGATTTGCATTCCTACATGTCCTTTTCTTTGTTCAGACTGCCTGAGTGAGTGGAGCAGTGTGGGAAAGACTACTGTCTCAGCTTATCTTCAGGTAAACCTGACCTTTCAAATAATAACAACTACTAAAAACTACTTGAGACAAATTAATATCCAATCACTTTTGGAGTGACTGGGTGGCTCAATCAGTTAAGTGTCTGCCTTAAGCTCAGATCATGAACCCAATGTCCTAGGATGGAGTCCTGCATTAGGCTCCCTGCTCAGCAGGGAGTCTGCTTGTCCCTCCCCACCCCCAGTACGCAAACACACTCTCTCTCACACACACACACACACACACACACACACACACTTTCTCTCTCTCTCTCTTTCTCTCTCTCTCAAATAAATAAATAAAGACCCCAGGTTCATGACAAATGCTTAACTGACCAAGCCGCCCAGGCACCCCAAAAATATTAAGTAATTTTTATCATCAGTAAAAGCTTATATAGCACTTTATTATTCTCAAGGGTTTTAGAATCAAAATTATTATTTGTCACTCCAATATCCCAGCCAAATATAAACATTGATGCTACATTTATAATTATTTAGCAAGGTGACTACAAGACAGTAAAGGAAAAAATATTCATAATTCCCCAGCCCATTAATGACCAACTTCCAAGTCTTATAGGCCCACAGTTACCAGTAATACTGTGAATGGCAGAAAAAAAGTAAGAAAAGGAGTTGGGAGCTAGCATGCGAGTGAGGGGAAGAACTCTGAAGGAACTGATGTAGTAATTCTGGGACTGCTGCTCAGACTGAGCAGAAGAATTGGGATATAAAGGCTCTTATAATTGTGTGATCCATTCCTGGTCTCCTAAGAAATTAATCACTGAAAATCTAAGGGAATCTACTACCAAAACTATTAGAACTGATAAACAAGTTCAGCAATGTTTCAGGATACAAAATTAATACACAAAAGTCAACTTTATTTCTATATGCTTGGAAAGAACAATCTGGAAATGGAATTAATTCCATTTATAATAGTTTCATAAGAATTAAATACTGAGGAATAATTTGAAGTACAAAATTTATAACTTGAAATGTACAAAACACTGTTTAAGGAATTAAAGAAAGTTTAAATAAAAGAGAGTATTTCATGTTCATGAATTAGAAGACTTAATACTCCCCAAAATGATGGAGACATTCAATGCAGTCCCTGTGAGAAGCCCAGCTGACTTCTTTAAAATAACTGACATGCTGATGCTAAAACTCATATGGAATTGCAAGGGACTCAGAACATCAAAACAATCTTGAAAAAGGAGAACTAAGTACTTAGACTTACGCTTTTCCATTTCAAAACTCAATACAAAGCAATGGTAATCAACACAATGTAATACTGGCATTAGACATTAAATCAATGTCTAAGAATTGAGAATCTAGAAGTAAGCCCACACTTCTATGGTCAACTTATTTTCAAAAAGGGCACCAAGCCCATACACCAGGTAAAGAACAGTCTTTTCAGCAGGTGATTCCTGGACTACTGAATAACCATATGCAAAAGAATGAAGTTGTCACCCTACCTTACACCATAGACAAAAATTAACTAAAGATAAGTGAACTGTTTGGTTATGTTGATTTATACCCCAATAAGACTGCTTTTAAAAAAATAAAATATAGTTCACATACAGAGTACTATAATTGATTGAAAAAAAATCCAAATCTCATGTAATACCTCTTTATTTGGCCATTGAAAACTTTAAGAAAATGGGAAACACAGGGCAAAAGCAAGGCATCAATTTTCATCCAGTACAAGTGTCCAGCCTGTGAGTTAAATCTGTACTCTTTGCTATTCCTTACTTGGAGGAAATTTAGAGATAAATATCTTAGATAACAGCCTCAAAATAACTAGTGAATGCTTTAATGCATAGCTATTCAGAGCAATTTATTGAATGGAAATGAAAGAGTATAAAAATATAATCAAATAAATTAGAAAACTGAAGAAAAGGGAGGCAAATATGAAAAGCAGCCTGGGGAGACAATTTTTAAAAGAGGATGATTAAAAAAAGACAGAAGAACGAATGAATGGACAGACATGGGCATAGATCCAATTAATTTTTAAAAAAGGCAAAACTTTTTGAAATCATGGCTATATCAGCAGTCAAGTATCTGTGGAGTTCCAGCAAATTTCCAAGATTTCAAGGGAATGGAATCCAGATGAAGTGGCAGGAGAAAACTTCTGTGGTAAAGAAACAGAAAAAAACAGAACTGTAGCCAACAAGGTGATTAAAGAAGCCATACAGATGGCTAACAGACAACTGAAAAGATGCTGAACATCACTCATCATCAGAGAAATGCAAATCAAAACTACAATAAGGTATCACCTTCTACCTGTCAGAATGACTAAAATGAACGACAAAGGAAACAATTGGTATTGGCGAAGATGAGGAGAAAAGGGAACCCTCTTGAACTGGTGCAGCCACTCTAGAACACAATATGGAGGGTCCTCAAAGAATTAAAAGTAGAGCTACTCTATGACCCAGCAATTGCACTACTAGGTATTTCCCAAAGGATACAAAATACTGATTCAAAGGGATATATGCCTTCCAATGTTTACAGCAGCATTATGAACAATGGCCAAATTATATAAAGAGCCTGAATGTCCATATGTCCATTGACTGATGAATGGTTAAAGAATAATCACAAACTGAGATCGTGTGTGTGTGTATACACATATTCATCAGCCATCAAAAAGAATGAACTCTTAAAATTTGCAATGACGTGGACAGAGCTAGAGAGTATTTTGCTAAGAGAAAGAAGAGAAATAAGATTTTACCCATATGTGAAATTTAAGAAACAAATGAATATAGGGTGAACAAAAAAAGAGAAAGGCAAACCATTAAAAGACACTTTTTTTTTTTGAGAAGTTGATAATTTATTCAATATTTTCTGAATTTGGTTATTCATTTCTAGCTCAATGATATCTGCACACTCTTCTACTCCACCAAAGTAGCCTCAAATTTGATCAAGAACATAAACAAGTAGAAAATTAAAAGACACTTTTTTAAAAGATTTTATTTATTTGACAGAGAGAGAGACAGCAAGAGAGAAAACACAAGTAGGGGAAGCTTCCCTCTGAGCAGGGAGCCTGATGTGGAGCTCGATTCCAGGACCCCAGGATCATGACCTGAGCCAAAGGCAGACATTTAACCAACAGAGCCACCCAGGCGCCCAAGACACAACTATAGAGAACAAACTGAGAGTTCCTAGGGGTGAGGTATGGGCTGGATAGGTGATGGGTATTGGGGAGGGCACTTGTGGTGATAGGCATTAGGTGTTGTGTGTGGTTGATGGAACACTGGGTTCTGCACCTGAAACTAGCATTGCACTGTATGTTGACTATAATTTAAATAAAACATTGAAACTACAAAAAATAAAAATAAAAAAAGTTCAACAGAAGCTACATTTAGATAAGGTCTTTACATAACTCATTTCTAACACAAAGTACAAGGAGATGAATCAACCAAACCAATGCGATATATTTTTCTTACTTTTCCAAATTTTTATTCACTATCTAATTGCTTTTACAAATTTCACATTTTCAGTAAGAGCAGCTAGAACTAAATCCAAGGACCAAAATAGATTTTAAGATGTATGATCAGAGGACAGTTTTATTGTTTATTATTTAGGTTTTCAGTAAGATAGAAACTTAGCCTTTTGTCCTACAGAGTTTTGGGGGGGAAATGACATTTTCATATTTGCTCACTTTAATTTATCCTAAATTAAATTTTCTACACTAAAGCTAATAAATTATACCAAAAAAAGAACACAAAAAGGTTTAGCTTTCAAGACCTGCAGGTCTATATACTATTTGACTTTAACTTAGCAAGTTTATTGAGTCTCCAAATTATTCAAACTTTAGACAACCCCAAAAGAATCTTCTAGTATACTTCATGATATAATAAGATAAAAAGCTAACACATATTAAGCAGATTAAGTAAAATTTTCTTTAGCAAAAGATTTAAAATTAAATTTAACACACTAAGGGCAGAGTGTCAAAAATAGTATGTTTTAGTTACATATAATAGATTATTTTCATTTTTCATATTAATTTTAAACATAATACAAAAAGACTAAAATGAATTCTAAAAAGAATACTCTAATACACGGTCTTACAGTAATACATGTTCTTACAGTATTTAGATGTATATTTTAAAGCATGTTAAAATTAAAAATGTGTTTTTGAAACAGTTATATCTGGCTTTGAAGCCACACTAAAAAACAATTTATCAATATTGTTTTCACATCTAGTGCTGACAATCAATGAGAGCTCAATACCAGCTGATCTCTTACTGATGCTAATGACGCACCAGGCACTTGCTGTGTGTTACCTGCATTGGATGAGCCTCACCACAATCCTGGGAGCTATGGTTTTTATTCCCAATTTACAAATAAAAACCTAAGGTACACAGAGTTTGAAAAACAAGCCTGTAAAAAAAAACAAGCTGTATGGCGAGAGCAGAATTCTATCTTATTACCTCTCAGGCATTATACTTGTCTGTCACTACATGAAAAGTGGTTTGTCAACTGCAGCCTGGTCAGGGAGGGGACAACTTTTTTAAAAAGGATGATTAAAAAAAAAAAAGTATGGAAGAAAGAATATATAGAAAGATAGGTGCACTGATTCAAGCACCTTTACCAAAATAAAGGTCAACCTCAAATTTTTTTCTAATTTTAAGGAATTAAAATAACTTTACAACACAATTTTCTATAGTCATCCATTTTATCTAGTCAGAGCAAGTGTCAAGGAAGGACTAATTGTTATTGTCAGGGGACCAGTGAGACAGAAAATAGTACTGTACAGGACTTCAGCTTTGGGGTCTGGATTCCTGGGTCTCCTTCTCTTTACGTTTGTGATCTCAAGCAACTACCAATCTTCCTGTGACTTCCTCATCTGGACAAATAACAACTACCTAACAAGAAAGCTGTTGTATGGGCCATGTGAGATAACACAGAGAAAACACATGGCACGGTAGTTCCTCATAAAATGTTAGTTTCAGCTAAGTATGCAAAAGAATGTGATCAAAACATACACAAACTGCAGGTGAATGAACCGTGAGGGAGTTAAGTCATAAAGGGATTCTCTGGGTTTCTGAGCCACAAACTTTCATGTACCATAATATATAACAAATACACTAGGGCTCAACTCTCTTAGGTAAGTTTGTTCATATTCAGCATACTTGAGAAGCTTTTTCTCCTACCTCTCAAAATTCTCACAAGCTCCAAGCAACTCTGAGAAGCAGAAGATCTTAAGATCAAGAGTTGCAAGATGGGGTTTTTCCCTCTCTGATCTTTCCCCTCCTTTTAGCCCTGAACTTACATATCTTGTTGGCAAATCTGAAAGGATGAAGTCTAGCCCTGTTTGACAGAAACGTGTGAATAAATGCAAACCAATATGCAATTTAAAATTTTCTAGTAGCCACATAAAAAAATTAAAGCAAGTGAAATTTAATATTTTACTTAATATATCTAAAATGTTATCATTTCAATATTTAAGCAATATAAAAGAGGTTTTGAGATATTTTACATAATTTTTGTACCAAACGTTTGCAATTTAGTATGTGTTTTACATTTACAGCCCATCTTAATCTAAACTATCATTTTGAGTGCTCAATAACCAAACATGGGTAGTTGCTACCATATCGGATACTGTAGGTCTGGAGATCAGTTAACTACAATCACTTTCTATATAAGATATGATACATGGAGGGGAAAGGCCATTAAAACTATCTAATGAAGAATTGAGTTTAAAAAGCTGATTTTCTGTATCTTTTAAGAACAGTTACATAGTTTTATAAAAAAATATAAATGTCCCCCATTCTTATATGTATTAGAACTGGCTTTTCCTTGAAATAATGACACTGTAGGAATATTTATTTCTAATATAGTAATATCCTCTTACCCAAGGTTTTGCTTTCTGTGATTCAGTTACCCACAGTCAACCATGGTGTGAAAGCAGATAATCTTCCCTCTGACCTATCATTAGGTTAATAGTAGCCTAACAATAACAATATATTAACAATGCCTACATTATTCACTTCATCTCATCATATAGGCACTTTATCATCTCACATCACCCCAAGAAGGGTGAGTACAGTAAGATATTTTGAGAGATCACATTCACATAACTTTTATTATAGCATATTCTTATATTTGTTCTATTACCAGTTATTATTGTTAATATTTTATTATGTTTAATTTATAAATTAAACTTTATCTGGTATGTAGGTATGTACAGGGGAAAAAAAACACAGTATACATGGGGCAGGACAGCCCTTGGTTTCAGGCATCCATTGGGGGTCTTGGATTTTATCCATATACCTGTGGATAAGATGGGCATACTATTGTTTCTCCTTAATATTCTGTTGAAATTTTATGGCAAGAAGTAAGATCTTTTTTTTTTTTTTAAGATTTTATTTATTTATTTGACAGAGACCACAAGTAAGCAGAGAGAGAAAAAGAGAGAGAGAGAGAGAAGCAGGCTCCCTGCTGAGCAGAGAGCCTGACGTGGGACTCGATCCCAGGACCCTGAGATCATGACCTGAGCCGAAGGCAGTGGCTTAACCCACTGAGCCACCCAGGCGCCCCCAGAAGTAAGATCTTGACATTAATTGAAAAATGTAAAATTATCTCAAACATATGGACATTCTTACTTTATGATATTTAGTGCCAATGATTATTCTCTACTTAAAATTTTCATTCTACATTATATCTAACTCTATCTATCTACTGTAATCTATAGAAGATAGATCCCATCCTTGGAACATTTTGCTTTACTCTAATGTGTATCTGTTAAATAAATATGGGCCAAAACTAGAGTAGACTACTAGATTTCTGCAATATAAACAATAATGCAACAGGAATTGGGCTTTCAGTAGAACAAAAAGGGTAAAATATTAGTTTTCTTAATATGTTTCATGTTTATAGCTCCTAGGAACTTTGTTTTTGAAATTAAAAAAAATTTCTTTCCTCAGAATTAATTTGCAAATACATAACCTAAAGAGCAGCACGCCCATGTTTCATTGCTTCCATTTCCATTCTTCTCATTACTGCAAAGGAAATTAAATTTACATTGGATGTAAATTTAATTTACATCCCGTGGATGAAGCTATATGGCTAGAAATGAGAACAAGGCTAAACTGACAGCATTATTATGGTTTGGCCAGACATACCAATAATAAATGTATAGTAGCCAAGGACATATTTTGGAAGAAGGACAAATTTAACATCGGTTTTGATTATGGTATCACAAGAAAGGCATGCATTACAGATTTATCAGACCATCCCAGTTTGGGATACGGTAGAGGAAGGAAGAAAACACATTTCAACTGAAGTACAGTTTCCACCTCTCTACATGTATTACCAAAGGAATTCATAAATTCTTATCTATCAGTCACCTGTGAGCAAACAATTTTACAGTCTTCTCCTTATATATATGATATCATCTGACAGAATGGTCTAGTTCTCTGTTCCCAGACAGGATACACTATAAAAAAGGCTTTTACAGGGTGATAGGCTACCCGAGTGTCCGTCCCTCCTCAGACATGTCCCTCCCCAGACATGTCCCTCCCCAGACATGTCGCTCCCCAGGGGAGATGGAGAGAAGTACTGAATGTGTGAAAAGGTCACTGCAGGTGCAAGGAAGAAAAATAACATAGCAGATAAGAATAGTATCTGAAAGGAATGGGAGCAGACAAGAAAGAAGTATGAAAAAATACCATCAGATATCATGGGCATACACCACAAATTTAGTGTCAAGAAAAGCTAAAATTCAGAAATCCCAAGAAACAGATCCTAAGGAGGAAGTTTGGCTGGAATCAGAGAGGCTTCAGAAAATCATGGTAGGTTTCAGAGGCAGGATTTCGTCAATGAAAAGGGGAAAGGAATTTTAAGTACTGGTCATCTTCCTAGACTGGGGGTTGTTAGGCTGCTTAGTTCTCATTGAGCCACAGATAAGCTTCAGAAGACCCCCTAACTCATATAAAATTTAATGAGATCCCCCAAATATCTACTAACCAAGAGGTTACTAACTCATTCTAAGGAATTTAAGACTTAATTATTTGGCAAACAGAACTTGTAGTTAAGACTGTTAACCCAAATAAAGGGTAAAAATTAAATCCCTGAGCCTGCGTTGTGGCCTTCAGTTCCTTAAATTTGTCCAGCTGAAGCATATAAACTTGCCAAGTGCCCAGTTTATAGGAGAGAGTCAGACTGCTTCAGGTGGGGGGAGAGAAGTAAAGTAGAAGTAGCTGGGAGCCAGGCAGGAACTAGAACTCTTCCCAGTATCTGCTCTGCCTGTTTCCTATCATCTTAAAGAATCAATGATGGGCTTCCATCTAGAAATGAAATTTCATCAAATAAATTTTAAAATGTGTCTTCTTTTCCCTTCTTCCCAAAATCTCCACTTAGAAACAGGTATTTTATTTCTTATTATAAACAGATTTCTTAAAAACTGACATAGAAAAATAAGGATTAAATCATCTTTTAGATTATCTATGTATTTAACTATTGTTATCTACTCATTTCATGGGAATTGAACATTATATATTAACAAAGATTATCTTGACTTACAGGACTTACTTTGATTCATCACAGATGATGCATTATGAAGATGCCTACTCAGGCAATACTGTAACATATTATGGTAGTACTTGGGGAAAAATGCTAAGAAAATGAAGTAGGCTTATAAAGACCAGCCACCTGTTCTTTCCTGTAATGCAATTTACACTAGGAAATCCATTACTTTTTACACTGACTTAGGAAGATAAATGACTTCATAGGGAAGTCAGGCAGATTCCAGCCTTGCAAGAAAGTGGAAGGGGACAAAGGGAGAAATATAACCTTATGTTTTCTCCTTTCACCTAAAGGTTTAGTAAACAGATCGCTTTAGGGGTGAGCTATATTTACTTAGGTATATATATAATGTGACCCTTTTCATTTTTTAATATTTCCCTTAATAAACTATTTTTAAGAGCAGTTTTAGGTTTATATAAAAATTGAGTAGAAAATATAAAGAGCTCTCATGTGTTCCCTCAACCTCCACCACAGTTTCCCCCATTATTAACATCTTGCATTAGTGTGGTACATTAGTTACAAATGAAAACCTAAGACTGATAGATTATTATTAATTAACTTCTATATTGTACATTAGGGTTTACCCTTTTCATTGTATATTCTGTAGTTCTGACAAATGCATAATGACATATATTCACTAGTATAGTATCATATAGGATAGTTCCACTGCCCTAATAGTGCTCTATCCTCCACCTAGTAGCCTTCCTCTACACATCCCTTCCCTTTTGTTTTTAAAAATCACATGTCCAATAGAAAAACATTACAAATTTTGTTCTCATAGGCTGTGTTGAACTACTATTTTGTAGGGAAACTGAAACTTACCGGTTCAACAAATTCAAACTTCTTTTTTTCTTGAACCTCTTGAATTTTAAAGACATACTCTAGTGATGCTTCATAAAAATTTTGATGTTCTCGGTCAATCTGTGTATCTGCCTAAAAAGTAAAAAAGAGGCAAATCATGACACAAAGAGTAATCATTGATAGTTCTATATAGAAAAGGACTCAAGTCCTATTCTACTTCAAATTTTTTATCAAAAATTAAGTTCTACAAAAAGTTTTAATGTAGCAATTATTATGCTTTGAACATACAGAGACAAGGAAAACCCAGTCCTTGCCCACCAGAGTTTATATGGTATGGAATGTGAAGAAGAGAGGGAGGATAAGCACACAACATTCACCACAAAAAACATACAGAAGGCATATTAATATATATGGACATCTATGGAATCATAGAAAAAGAAACAAAATTCAGAAAGAAAATGGTGGTGGTATATGTTGAATCTTGAGATGAACAACTGGCAGTGAATAGGGAAACACAAAAAAGTAAAGAGGCATGAAAGATACTGACAGAGTTTGTCTATAGAGTAAAAAGTAGAGGATAGGAGGGTGAATGAAGTAAGGTTGACATCACACTGTAAAAAAATCTTAGATACTTTGTAACAATTTGGATTTTTACTGAGGGAGAATCATTTGAGAATAATCAGTAGAGTCACATCATTAGGCAAAATCTCCGAAAAAAAAATTAAATAGGTCTAACTTAATGAATCATGCTTTATCAATGTTATGCACATTTATTATGCATAACTGCAGTAAGGTTCTATTGAAGAAGTATGAGAAAGTGTTATCGAGATAATTTTCTCTTTTATTTTTGATGTTGCCTCTTCTTCATACCTATTATCATCTTCTTTTTTTTTTTTAAAGATTTTATTTATTTAACAGACAGAGATCACAGGTAGGCAGAGAGGCAGGCAGAGAGAGAGGAGGAAGCAGGCTCCCTGCAGAGCAGAGAGCCCGATGTGGGGCTCAATCCCAGGACCCTGGGATAACGACCTGAGCCAAAGGCAGAGGCTTTAACCCACTGAGCCATCCAGGCGCCCCCTACTATCATCTTCTGATGTCCTCTTTAAAACTGATCTTAAGTTAGTAGAGAATCATAATTTTACTTTTCTTTCCCAGTTTTGTACTCTTCATTACCAGTTGATATTATCAAGAGCAGATGAAAAGAAAAGAATGGGCTCTCTGGAGTATTAAGCATCCACCAACAATAATTTGGGAATAGAAAATGCTTTGGAGCCATTTACAATGATAATTTCACATAGAAAAGCTTTAAAAAAGATAAAATTAGGTTTGTTGGCTTGAACATCATCACAGCATATTAAAATTTCATTTGAAACACCTTTAGTAATAACTATTTACTATTAATTAATTTATATAAATAAAAATAATCCAATATTATTAGCAACTCATTAGAAATTTTTAAAGTTGGGAATTCCAAGTTTCCAAACTAATATACAAAAGAACATATAAATCAGGTAGGAAATTTGAACCAGAAGCTTCTCAGCTCCCAGAAAACAGTTTAGGATATATATATACCTATATATATTTTCTTCTTATCACTGTTAGAAGAATATAATATTTACAGAATGAACGGTAAGGAGGTATAGGTGGTGATATGATCAATGTTTAACAACTGGGTCTCTGGTGGGAATGCCTGATTTGCAGTCTATGCTGGTTTCTGTGGTGTAAATATTCCCAAAATAGCCAGTTCCAAACCACAAACCTACTTTCACTGAATGTGTTAGTTAGGAAGAGATAAGAAAATCAGCTCTCCAAAAGAAAGCTCCAGTACAACACTGGGTGTAAACCATCTGAGAATGTTTTCAATCTCAGAGAGAAAAATCTATGCCACAAGTTACCTTTGAAGCTTTTCTTTACTTTAAAAAATAATGACACTGATTGTATAGACTAGCACAAGGGAACAAACCAAAATCTTGAGACACCTTTACATCATAGATGGCTACTTGTGGTCAACAAAACTGTGAAGACCTAAATGCTCTCCACTGAAAGGTCTGTTTACAAGGCCAGTCCTTGCTGGTATCGGGCAATGTGGATTTCAGGAAGGTACCTACCACTAACAGGAGAGAGTAGCTCCCTGTGCCTAAATTGTGCCAACAATATTATTTATTACAAACACCTGTTTTCCTTCTGGGAGTCTAGAATTTAAGGATATGAAAGGCAGAGAGTACCTATGTGACCAGCCCCCATAAAATTTATGGGCACTCGGTCTATTATGAGCTTCTAATAGACAACATTTTTACATGTGCTGTCACAATTGATGGCTGTGGGAATTAAGCATGTTCTATCTGTCTCCGCTGAGAGAGGACTCTTGCAAGTTTGTGTCTGCTTTCCTTCAGTCTTCATTCTATGCACTTCTGTTGATTTTTCTTTGTATCTTTTCACTGTAATAAATGATAGCAGTGAGTCCTCCTAGCAAATGGCCAAACCTAGGAGTAGTCTTGACCTTAGGTCCCTGATCTAAGAGTATTAAGTTATTTCCTCAGAAACTTATTGGCCACACACAATCCTATGTTATCAAAAGATAGGGAGTGGGAGCACAAAGGGGAATAAAAGAAAATAAATGCTTATTGTTTGTCAGTAATGCAGGTTTTCCATTATTTCCAACCTAAACAACTATATTCAATATACTGAACCTGCTTTGAAGAGTCACCCAGAATATACAGAGCTTAAGAAATACTATAGCTTAATTACTTTTCAGTATGAAATTTAGAAAAGCATTCTTTTATTTAAGGTGACTCCCTCTAGTACTTAAGCTCATAGCACGTGGTTCACCAGAAGGCACTTGCTCATATATCCAGTAACAGCTGTTGTTCTGTATTCTGTACTGGATCAGTAGGATAACCATCTAACTTACTGTCCCAACTTTTAAAACTAAGAGGGAGCACTAGAAATATTTATGTCAGAACAATATGTATAAACTGCCATTTATAAGATTAATGGGACAGTAAAGTCATCTTGCTAAAAAAAGAAACAAGTTAATTTCTTAAGAAAACCATAAAGTTCTCAGATACATAGATTCTCCCCCAGCTCCAATAAGCTATCTACGTCAACTTAAGGTAAAGAAAATAGTTCCATGTGATATTTGTCAAATTACCTCCAGAGCAGAAAGAATTTACGCTGGACCCTGAAAAATGAAGAGCTTTAGAGTAGGTGGAAATAAAAGGAGAGGAGATTGAGAGAGGGAATAGAGTCAAGAAAAGTTATGTTTCAGAAGACTGCCAGGTTTGGAATGATAAGAAATGAGAGTAAAGGCATAAGATAGAATGAGTGCAAACTTCATCACGTAAACAGGACTAAAGCTTGAGGAAGATGTTGATTTGTCAAAGCAGTATTTCAAGAAGATTATGGTGAGGACAGTGTAGAATATTTTGATTAAAAGGCAGGACTGGGTGCATGTGATGATAAAAGACCACTTATTTGATAGGGGTAAAGGTGTTTATATATCCCAGTAAGAAAGAGAAATTGAAAGATGTGGGTATGAGAAGCAAGGGGGAAGCAAGCAACTTAGGTTGCTCCCAAGTTTAAGTTTAAAACTTAAAGATAATTTTGATAACAAGAGATAATATCAGCATTAATTGAGAATTAAATAAATGAGAAACAGAAGCAAATTTGAGAAAATCAGGATGGGGAATTTCACACATTCACTAAGAACTGATAGTCTGAAGTCCTGGGAACCAGCAAGAGGCAGTGCAGGTGGTCAGGTATGATGAAATCTTTACCCGGGAGATAGTCATTAAAATGTTACAGGCAGTGCAGAGGAAGAGATTTCAGGGACACACATGCTATAACAATAGAGACATAAACATAGACTCTAAGGGATTCCCTTCATTTAGGAGGTGGGGATAAAATGAACCTGTTAAAAGACTATATAGTGATATGTGGACCCTTTTTCTCCTCTGTTTTCTTTTCCAGATTATAAAAGAAATATATATTCATTATTGTAAGTTTACTCATTATCCATTAAGACATAAATATAAAAACAAGAATTATAATCCTACCATTTATATTTTGATATGTAAAACACACACTTAAATAAACCTGAATAATACTGCATATTCTGGCTTAAGCTCTACTTTTCCCCCCACTTTATCTAATGAGTATTTTTCAATATCTTTAAATAATTTGCAAATAGAACCTTTTACAGCCATATTACACTCCATTTTCACCAAGTTATATTGGCATATTTATTCCAATTATTCATTTGTGCCACTTCAGATGTTTCTCAATTTTTACCCTGTAATTCTTCCATCAATGTATTTATACAATTTTTGTTTCACTCATGACTGATAATTCCTCCTAAGTAAATTCTGGACAGCATAATCATTTTAATTATCTTGCACATTTAAACTTTGTTGACATAAGTTGTCAAATTTACCTTGGAGTTGACTGAATGAATTTATGTTTCCACTAGAAAAACAAAAGTGTACTGTTTGCCACACCTTCACTATGCATATTATATTCTCATAAGTTACAATAATATCCTGCTGCAATTACTAAACTGCATTGTTTTCTTAATATGTGTGACATTGAAACTTACAGTATTTATATAAAAAAGAAACTTAAAATTCTTATTATGGTTTATATTTCTTCTTTGATGAAATATACTTTTATATTCTTTTTAAAATTTTTATATTTTAACTCCAGTTAACATACAGTGTTACATTAGTTTCAGGTGTAAAATATAGTGATTCAGCAACACAGTACTCATCAAATGAGTGCACTCCTTGATCCCTATATCACCTATCTAACCCATCCTTCCCCCACCTCCCCTGTGGTAACCATCAGTTTGTTCTCTGTAATTAAGAGCTTGCTTGAATCTTGATGTCCTTCTCTCTCTTTCACCCTTGCTCTTTGTTTTCTTTTTAAGGCTATTTATTTCCAGTTAACATACAGTGTATCATACAGTGATTCAACACTTCCATACATCTTTCTTAAGTTCCAAATATTAAATGAAGCCATATGGTATTTGTCTTTCTCTAACTGAATTATTTCACTTAATATTATAGTCCCTACCTCCATCCACATTGGTGGGAACGGCAAGATTGCACTCTTTTTTATGACTGAATATTCCATTACACACACACACACACACACACACACACACACACACACACCCCTTCTTTATCTGTTCATCTATTGATGGACACTTGGGTTGCTCCCATATACTGGCTATTTTGTAAATTCTGCAATAAACACAAGGGTGCATATATCCCTTTGAATTAGTGTTTTTATATCCTTTGGGGAAATACCCAGTAGCCTGATAACTGGATCATAAGATAGTTCTATTTTTAACTTTTTGAAAAACCTCCATCCATGGCTACATCATATTTGTGTTCCCACCAATAATGTAAGAGAGTTCCTTTGTCTCCATATCTCACCAACACTTGTTCTTCGTGTTTTTTATTTTAGCCATTCTGACAGGATTGAGGTGAAATCACCTTATAGTTTTGATTTGCATAACCCTCATGATAAGTGATGATGTGACTCTTTTCATATTTTTGTTAGCCATCTGTATGTTTTCTTTGGAAAAATGTTCATGTCTTCTGTCCATTTTTAAATGGATTATTTGGATTTTGGGTGTTGAGTTTTACAAGTTCTTTATATATTTTGGATACTAACCCTTTATCAGATATGCCATTTGCAAACATCTCCCATTCTGTAGGTTCCCTTTAGTTTGGTTGTTTGTTTCCTTCACTGTGAAGGAACATTTTATTTTTGCTGTAACCCAAATAGTCTATTTTTGCTTTGTTTCTCTTGCCTCAGGAGACATCTAGAAAAATGTTGCTATAGCCAAAGTCAGATAATTATATCTGTGCTCTCTTCTAGGATTTTTATGGTGTCAGTTCTCACATTCAGGTCTTTAATCCATTTTGAATTTATTTTTGTGTATAGTCAAGAAAGTGGTCCAGTTTCATTCTTTTGCATATAGCTGTCCAGAGTTCCCAGCACCATTTGTTAAAAGAGATGATCTTTTTCCCATTGGAAATTCTCTCTTCCTTTGTCAAAGACTAACTGGCCATATAATTGTAGGTTTATTTCTAGGTTTTCTATTTTGTTCCATTGATCTATGTGTCTATTTTTGTACCAGTACCTGTGCTGATTACTATAGCTTTGTCGTATAACTTAAAGTCTGGAATTGTGATACTTCCAAAGCTTTTGTTTTCTTTTTCAAGATTACTGACTATTCAGGGTCTTTCCTGTTTCCATACAAATTTTAGGATAATTTGCTCTATTATTTTCTGTGAAAAATGCTGTTTGTATCTTGAGAAGGACTGCACTGAATGTGTAGATTGTTTTGGGTAGTATAGATATATTAAAAATATTTGTTCTTCCAATCAATGAGCATAGAATGTCTTCTCATTTCTTTCTGTCATCTTCAATTTCTTTCATCAGCATTTTGATTTTTTAGAGTGCAGGTTTTTCATCTCTTTGGTTAGGTTAATTCCTAGGTATCTTACTATTTTTGGTGCAATTGTAAATGAGATTGTTTTCTTAATTTCTCTTTCTGCTACTTCATCATTGGTGTATAAAAATGAAAGAGATTTCTGTACATTAATTTTATATCCTGTGACTTTATTGAATTTATCAATTCTAGCAGTTCTAGCATCCAATTTGGATGCCTTTTATTTCTTTTTGTTGTCTGATTGCTCTGGCCATGACTTCCAGTACTATGTTGAATAAAAGTGGTGAGAGTAGACATCCTCATCTTGTTTTTGATCTTAGAGGAAAATCTCTGTTTTTCCCCATAAAGGATAACATCTGCTGTGGATTTTTCATATACAGCTTTTATTATGTTGAGGTATATTTTCTCTATCCCTACTTTGTTCAAGATTTTTATTAATGGGTGCTGTACTATGTCAAATGATTTTTCTGCATCCATTGAAATGATCATATGGTTCTTATACTTTCTTTTATTGATGTGGTTTATCATGTTGATTGACTTATGAATACTGAACCAGACTTACATCCCAGGAATAAATTCCACTTAGTTGTGGGAAATGATTTTTAATTTATGGCTTGTTTGCTAGTATTTTGTTGAGGATATCCTTAACTATGTTCATCAGAGATACTGGCTTGTAGTTCTCTTTTTCGCTTGTGGCGTCTTTATCTGGTTCTGGTATTTGGGTAATGCTGGCCTCCTAGAATGAATTTGGAAGTTTTCCTTCCTTTTCTATTTTTTTGAACTAGTTTGAGAAGTATAGGTATTAACTCTTCTTTAAATGTTTGATAGAATTTGCCTGTGAAGCTATCTTGTACTAGACTTTTGGCTTTGGGAATTTTTTGATTACTGATTCAGTTTGTTTGTTGGTTATGAATCTCTTCAAATTTTCTATTTCTTGCTGGTTCAGTTTGTTAGGTTATATGTTGCTAGGAGTTTATCCATTTCTTCCAGGTTGTCCAACTTGTTAGCATATAGTTTTTTATACTAGTCTCTTATTATTGTTTGTATTCTGTGGTGTCAGTTGTTATCTCTCCTCTCTCATTTGTGATTCTGTTTGAGTAGTTTCTCTTTTTTTTCTTGATAAGTCTGGCCAGAGGTTTATCAATTTTATTGATTTTTTTAAAAAAAAAAAACGAGCTCTTAGTTTCATAGATCTCTTCTAGTGGTTTTTTTGTTTGTTTTTAGTTTCTATATCAATAATTTCTGCTCTAAGCTTCATTATTTCCTTCTTTTTGTTGATTTTGTCTATTGTTCTTTCTCTAGCTCCTGTAGTTGTAATATTAGGTTATTTATTTGAGACGTTTCTTACTTCTTTAGGTAGACCTGTATTGCTACAAAGTTCTCTCTTAGAATCATTTTTGTTGTATCCCAAAGGTTTTGGAGCATTGCATTTTCTCTTTTTCTTTTTTTCTTCCATGTACTTTTTCATTTCTTCTTTGGTTTCCTGGTTGACTCATTCATTGTTTAGTAGCATGTTATTTAACCCCCATGCACGGGTGGTATTTCCAAATTATTTCTGTGGTTGACTTCTAGTTTCATAGTGTGGTGGTTAGAAAAGATGCATGGTAAGAATTAGATCTTTTTGAATTTGTTGAGGCTTCTTTTGTAGACTAATATGTGATTTATCCTGGAGAATGTTCCATGTGCACTTGAAAAGAATGTGCATTCTTCTGTTTTAGGATGGAATGTTCTGAACGTGAAATCCGTCTGCTACGGTGTGTCATTCAAAGTCATTGTTTCCTTACTGATTTTCTGTTTAAATGACTTGTGTTTTGATGTAAGTGGGGTGTTAAAGTCCCCTACTATTATTATATTATCATCAATTAGCTCCTTTATGTTTGTTATTAACCATTTTATATAATCGGGTACATAAATATTTACAATTGTTATATCCTCTTGTTGGATTGTCCTTTATTATTATTTAGTGTCTTTCTTTGTCTCTTTTTTACACTATTTGTTTTAAAGTTTACTTTAAATATAAGTACCAATATAAGTATTGCTACTCCAAATTCCTTTTGACATCCATCTGCATGATAGATGTTTCCCCAAACCCTTACTTTCAATCTGTAGGTGTCTTTAGCTCTAAAATGAATCTCTCATAGGCAACATATTGATGGGTCTTGCTTTTTTATTCATTCTGTCACAATGTCTTTTGATAGTGTGCATTTAGAACATTTATATTCAAAGTAATTATTTATAGATATATTTATTGCCATTCTATTACCTGGTCTGTGGTTGTTTCTGAAGACTTTGTCTTTCTCTCTTTCATGGTTTGCTGGTTTTCTTTAGTGATATATTTGGATACCTTTCTCTTTATTTATTGCATATGTATTAATGGTTTTTGATTTGTGCTTATCATTAGGCTTGTATATAACATCTTCCATATACAGTAGTTTGTATTAAGATGAACCTCTTGTCTTCCTCATGTTTTAGGTATATGGTGCCATGTTTTACAACCTTTTATTTTGTGGGTCCTTGACTGAGACTTTATAAACAATATTCATTTTCACTTTTTTTTTCCTTTCTTCATACTTTTTGTTTGTTTGTTTTTGTTTCCTTCCTTCATACTCCTACTTATGGTCTTTCCTTTCTACTCAGAGTACCCCCTTCAATATTTCTTGCAGGGCTGGCTTATTGATCACAAACTCTCTAGTTTTTATTTGTCTGGAAAACTTTCTCTCTCCTATTCTGAATGATAGCCTTGCTGTTAGAGTACTCTTGGCTGCACATTTTTCCCATGCAGCATCATGAATATATCTTGCCAGTTCCTTCTGGCTTAGAAAGTTTCTGTTGAAAATTCCCATGATAGCCTTAAGGGGTTTTCCCTTATATGTAATTGTCTTCTTTTCTCTTGCTTCTTTATATATATATTTTTTATCACTGTTTTTTGTTTGTTTGTTTGTTTGTTTTTGTTTTGTTTTAATCACAATATGTCTTGGTGTGGATCTGCTTTTTTTTTTTTTTTTTTTTTTAAACTTTGTTGGGGGTTCTTTGTGTCTTCTGGATCTGGGTATCTGTTTCCTTTCCAGACAGGGAAATTTTTAGCTATCATTGAATTTCAAATAAATTTTCTGCCTCCCTTTTCTCTCTTCTATAACTTCCATAATAACAACACTATTATGGAAGTTTGATGGAGTCACTAATTTTCCTAACTCTATTCTTATTTTGCATAGTTCTTTTTTCTATTTTTGGAGTAATTGCTTAATTACTTTCTGTTACTCTAACCTCTAGGTCATTAATTTGTTCCTCTGCTTCTTCCATCCTGCTATTTATTCCATCAAGTGTGTTTTTCATTTCATTTATTGAGCCCTTTATCTCTGCTTTGTTATTTCTTATCTACATCTTAAGGGTCTCACTGATGTCTTCTACTCCTTTCTGAAGCATAGCAAGTATCTTTATGATCACCACTTTAAATTCTCTCTCAGTCATGTAACTTATATCTGCTTCACTTAGATCTTTGGCCATGGCCTTAGATCCCTTGTCCCATTCTTTCATCGGGACAAGTTCCTCTGTCTTCTCATTTTGTTGAAGTCTCTGTGACTATTTTAGGAAAGTCAGTTACATCTCCTATTCTTTAGAGTAATGGCCTTATAAAGAAGAGGTCCCTATAGTGCCCCCACTTGTAGTGTCCCCTATTTCCCAGGGCCCAGCACTTCTGGGATTATCTCCAATGTGTGCTTAATGTGCTCTGTTCTTGTGTCCTGGCTGCTTTATCCTTCAGACCAGTCATCTGCAGAGACTCTCTTTGCCTTTCCAAGCCATGTTTGGTCCCTAGCCTGAATGTGGTGCCTTTCAACTAAGTGTGCTCTGGTCTGCTTGTGAAATGAGACAAACTGCCATTGCCCCTAGAACCTAGGCTCCACAAAGTTCCTGCATCTGGAGATGCAGTGTTGGCAGGATTTTGGCTGACCTGAAGGTGGGGGCCTGCAATTCTGGGACCAAGGCAAGCATGACTGGGAAGGGTGGCTCCACAAGAGGGTGTGGGGAGTGTCCGCCCTGCAGTGGTTCCCACAGGTGGCCCTGTGCTTATGCTGAGCGGCAGGGGAGGGAAACGGCACCTGCCATCTCTTTTGTTCTGGGAGAGGTCTTTTTGTGAATGTTGCCTCTTTGGCACATATTCTGAGATAAGCAAATAACCTCTTCACTGGGTGACCCAGGTGTTCTTCAGATCACTGTTTCCACGCTGTATGCCCACAAGCTGCTTACCCTGCCTTCTATCCAAGAGCAATCCCAATGCTGCCAGGATCTCCCTGAGCCAAGCCTGCTGACCATTAGAACTTCAGGCTTTAAGCCCCATGGTTGCCAGAACTTACGAAATTCAAAATTCAGTTCCTCTCGCTTTCTAAGCCCATTGCTGTAGGGATTCATTTCTCTAATGTGTTCCCCTCCTCCCTCATGTGTTAGTCTGTCTCTCTCACCCTTCTCAGCTACTGTGGCTACCCCTAACACAATGGCCATGATCTATTTCTCTCCCAAACTGTGTTTTTGCACTTCCTACCTTCTTTGTTGTGGCCTCTTCTCTCCGTTTAGTTGTGGAGTTTTTTTCTGAACGTCTTTGTGTCAATTTCTGGGTATTTAGCATGATGTGATAGCTATCTATTTGATTCATGGGATGAGGCAAACCTAGGTAGGGTCCTCCTATTCTGCCACCATCTTCCCCTCCATTTTCTGTTCTTTCCAATTCTTACTTCATAACTTCCATTGAAGACCTTTTCACACTGATTTGCAAATGCAACTTGTATATAAGAGATAGTAATCCTGTGTCATTTGTTGTACAAATTCCCTACCACTTAGCCTTTTAATTTAATATCTTTTGAAATAAAGATTATTTTGATGCATTCTGGTCTTTCTACATTTCCTTTATGTGATCTCTTCCTGTTATTTCATACTTAGAAAGACATTGTCCAATTACACATCAAATATTACTTCTTTTCATTCACTATAAAGTCTATAAAGTCTATAATCTTAACAAGTCTAGTTCTAATTCTGCTTACTCCAATGACTCATCTATATGATGGCCTTGTATCTTTATCAACACAAACTGACCCCTACTTCAGTCCTAAAAATGGACAACCACTTATTTTCCATGAACAAATCAACAAGGATTCCGCTCTGCAGGTGAGAAGGCACAGAGTAATCTTTTTGAAAAAAATAAGCAGGGTGCTGACAGAAGAACCAGAGCTGCTCTGGAAAGGAAGAGAGGTTACAGAATTAAACACATGTATGGTAGCATCTCCCTACAACAGGTTTGATTCTTGGAAGGGCAGAGGGAAAAAACAAAACAAAACAAGGCACATACTTTCTTGGCTACATTCCATGCTCTGAGGAGCCACTTTGGCACAATTTGTGTTGTGGGCTACAGCTCCTGGAAAAGAAGTATGTGCCTGCATGTGTGGGGCAAGTAGAGAATGCTGCTAAGCATACTATAGGTTTTCCCAGGCTCCAAGTAAATATAGAACCAGAACAGATATTATTTTCTACCATAGCCTAAGGAATCGGGGGTCACTAACAAGCTAATATTAAATATAGAGTTAGGTTGTCAAGGAAAACTGAAGTATATCCTCCAGGGGATTTTTAAATTAAGATAAAGTTAGCACTTGCTTGATGATTTAAGCAATGTCTAAGTGTGGTCTCTCATATTCACCAAGAATCTGAAAAACATATACCCTTTAGAGACCCTAAAAAGCACCATTGCTTTAGAGGCACTGTATTTTTAAAATTGCACCTGTCCATAGCCCTTGGCATGGCAAATAGTGGTGTATTGATGATAATTAGGTGAGACTTTCTTCACCAGATTATATCTATGCAATGCATTCTTTCCTAAGTTTGTTGTAGTGTAATGCCCAAAGAGGTACATAAGCATTTAAGAAGTTTGGAACCTGTGAACATAATATTAAGTTACAACATAGTACTTCATAAGATTAGATATGTCTATGAAAACTCAAAACATGACTTATCTTAATGATAGTTTTTCTCCATCTCAATTTAGCCAGAAATTCTTTTCCTCAGCACAAATTGGATATTAATATATCCTATTTCAATAATAGGCACTAATAACAAGATATTATTTATCATGAACACATGTTCAAATAACAAATATTCCAAATATTAAACTTTAAAAAAAATGTTTTTAAATAAAGAAATTCAGTCCCCTCAATAAGAACATAAGAGTACAAAAAAAAGAAACAGAAGTAAAAACAACCTCCCATGCCTTTTGACTCCAGCTCACTGCATCCAAATTCTAACTTGTCGAGTATGCCTGGTGGGTAAATGTGGAGGTAAGGTAAATAAAAAAAGGAATAAGGAAAACAGAGAACCAGGTTGAATTTGACAAGTAGTTCAGTAAGGTTTATACCTTTACTAGAAAGATTAAGAGGAGGCATTTGAAAGAGGTTCTTAACTATGATATGTAGAAGTACAGACAGAAGAGAAAGAAGATACTGGAGGAGACTCAGCACAGAATAAGATTCCTTGCAAAGGTCTAGAGTAAGGAGCAACCGGTGAACTAGCTCAACAACTCCCAACCATGCTGGGTTTGATGTCCATGCACTGTGTTTCAAGATTTTATTGATGCCAAGATCATAATGGCAAGAGGGTCCATTTTTTTTTTTAATGTAGCTCATCATGTACTGCAACTGTACTATGACTTAGTAAAAGAACTCCTCAATTTTATTAGTTATAGTTAAAAACTACCAATGAGAATAAATATTTCAGAAAAAAGAAGAAATTGATTGTTTAAATGCATAGCAGTTAAAATTTCTGCTGACTTGTTTTTTAAGAAATTGATAGAAATTTTATTTTTTAATTTTTTTAGAGATTTTAAAACATGTAATTTTGTCTGTTTTACCCCTAATGCAAAAGCAACTCCTTAAAAGTAGATATTTAAAAAGAAAAAAAAAAAAGATATTCCATCATTTTTGTAGGTCCTCCCTTTGAAAATATACCCAAGGAGGAAAAAAAAAAAATCTTATTTCATTCTTTTTCATCATTGCAGGAAATAACTAATCTTTTACTTAGAACTGTTAATATTAAGGGTCATAAAGCATGTGAAATGCTCAGCACAGTGTCTGTCCATTGTAAGTGCTCAATTAACTCCTATTATTATTTTTTTTATTATAGAGTTGCAGATTCTGAGATACTACCACCTTTGGAAATTTGGACTTCACATGACTTAATGCCAATGTCCTGTTCACAATTCAAGTGGAAAAGCTTACCTCTTGCAAATGAGATTCCTTTTTCTTTGCAGATAAATTTAAATGTTTATCAAGAATAGAATAGTACTTTTCACTCTCCTTGTCAAACTTCTTCTTTCCATCCTAGGAGATGACAATAACAACAAAACATTCTAATTTGAGAATAAAACTGATTTTTTAACATTCCCATCAAATGTCCAATACAAGTATTTAATAAAGATTTAGTGAGCTCTACCTAAGCACAAAACCTGATGGAGTATGAAAAAGAATGTGAAACAAGTAATTTAAATATGTATTCAAATGTATTCAAATATTCTCAAAGAAGTTCGTGGAACTATATAGTACGGAGGGAGGCAGGCTGGCTATAGTAGAATCCCTCTGAGAACTTTATAATTAATTCTTAACACGAGATTCTGATCTAGTAAGTCTGAGACAGGGCCAAGAGAAAATGTCTCATTTATGCTTTTTGGTGGTGTCAGTGAGTTAATATGTGACCAGTTTGGAGAACTGCTCACAGACTCTTTTCAAGGAATCACTATTTCACAGCTACAAAAAGATACCTGATATTTCAAACAATTCATTCTTGATGGTGAAAAATGGACTTCTAAAAGCTGGCAGCATGAAATAATGAAATAAGATGTTTCAAAGTCAAACCAAAAAGATTAGCGACATCTTTATCATATACTTATCATAACTATAATAGCTGACCTTTGCTTTTCCCTAAAATTTCCCAAAATTACATTGATTTATAGGGAAAACTGTAACCAGGCTGGCCTTTTGTGGAAGAGGAGGACAACTCTACATTTCATCCTGTGGCACACACTTATACAAATGCAAATGGAATAAAATCCTGGGCATATAAACTCCTCTATCTATAAATATGTTATCCTCCAGGTAAGGGTTTTTGTTTCATTTTTAAAATTTATTTACTTATTTGAGAGAGAGAGAGCCCAAGTGGGAGGGGCAGAGGAAGAGCAACAGAGAATCTCAAGCAGACTCTGCACTGAGCATAGAGACCAACACAGGGCTTGATCTCAGGACCCTTGTGATCATGACCGGAGCCAAAACCAAAAGTAAGATGCTCAACAGACTGAGCTACCCAGGTGTCCCAAACCAGGCAAGTTTTTTTGTTTTTGTTTTTTGTTTTTTCCATTTATGAGTCCATATAAAGTAAATACTAGGTAATCAGACATAAAATTCATTGGCCAAATAAATACTGTTACTTGCTTTTATTTTAGTGTTTCTGGAAGTATAATGCCTGAACCACTTTAATAACAGTCAAGTATTTTTAAGCCTATTCAAAATGTAAATTCCTATTTTCACCATCCAGAGGTTCACAAATTATTATTTTTAGCAAGCTCTATGATTATTATACATAATTCTTTACTTCATTATTTGCTTAAGTATTTGAAAGAGTTTAATAAAAAAAATAGTTAGAAATGAGCTCAATTCACAACAGCACATACTAAAATTAGAACAAGACAAAGAAGATTAGCACGGCTTCTGTGCAAGGATGACACACAAATTTATGAAGTGTGTCATACTTTGGAGGGGTAGCAAATAACAGGCTTCCAGTTATGGAATAAATTACGTCACAGGGATGAAAGGTACAGCATTGGTATATAGACAATGGTACTATAACACTGTTGTATGGTGACAGATGGTGGCTACATTTGTGGTGAGCACAGCATACTGTATACAGGTGTCAAATCATTATGTTGCACATGTGAAACTAATATAACACTGTATTGTACATCAGTAGAAAATCCAAACCATGAGAAACTGTGGACTCAGATAAACAAACTAAGGGTTTTGGAAGGGAGGAAGTGGGGGGATGGGTGAGTCTGGTGATAGGTATTAAGGAGGGCACATATTACATGGAGCACTGGGTGTTTATGTAAACAATGAATCTTGGAACAGTACATCAAAACTAATGATGTATTTTATAGTGACTAATATAACAATAAATAAATATATATTTGGAAAAAAAAGAAAATTTTTAAGAAAATAGATGGATAATTGTACAGAGGGACAGGAGAAGGGGAGGAAAGGAGAAAGGGATAAGAGAAGCAGGGCTCTCACCTGTTTTTCACATTATCTGAGGTTGTCAGACTGAGACTGATAGATCCAAGAAATTCTATTTTGATCCACTGGCACCTTTGATGTTTTTAACCCACTAGGATCTAGTTCCAAATATAGAACTTTAGAAGGTTAACTGATAAAATTACACTGAATGGGAAGAGCAAGTAGGATTGTACTGCAAAAATTCAAGTCACTTTTGGACCATTTAAGAAGTTCTAATATGTTTGTAAATTCAACTACTAGACCTATAAATGAGAAAATTCAAAATCTCCAAAGGATTTTCATTACATTAGGACAAAACGTGGTCCTACTAGGAGAAACACACACACACACACAAAGAGTGGCATTTACATTTAAAAAAAAAAAAAAAAAGGTCTACTGAGAAACTCACATTACAAAATGTGGAGTAGCAGACCCAAAAGGAAGCGGGGAAATCCAAGGTTAGGAAGGGAAGAGCTTGTCCTCTCTACAGTTGTAACAAGATACCTCGGTGAACGTTTCACCATTTTCTCAGTGGAGTTTACTTTTTCATCCAGCATTTCCAGCACACAATTGACCTGCCCAGTCAACCTGTCAAAAAGGCTCTCTCACTAGCACTTTTGAGATCCTTTGCTTTTTTCTTTCCTGGCCATCTCTCCTTTGACATAAATGCTCATTTCTTCCAATTTCTACATATTCAAGTTACAACCACTTTTAGTATCCAACTCATACAAGCCTCATTCACAAGTCCCTTCCATCAACTCTTTCTCCCTTTTGTAAAAGGCGAAAGATTTATACGATCTGAAGAGAAACCAGAGTATTCCCTTTTGAATACTCATAGAGCTTTATACATGGATTTCTCATGGTGTTCATGTCTGACACTGTAGCAGAGAAATTTATGTATATACCCTATCCTCCTTCAAACTGAGTATTTGAGAGAGTGCTCGATAAATATTTAATGAAAAAGTGAAATTCTTCCTCTTATTACACTGGGCACCACAATCCCTCACAGATATTCCATTTGTTTAAAAACAAACAAACGAACAAACAAAAAACAAATATCCTTGATACCAGGGACAATTCCACACAAATAGTTTAACTCAATCACAATGTGCACAAATACTGGGGGGCAACCGATTGCATTATAGTATAGTACACAAGACTGATTCACTTTTTTCTTGTGCTAGGGGACTTAAAATTCTTTGCTATGCATAGAAGAAACTGGGTAAGGATGAAGAGAACACAGCTGCAGTGACAACACTAGTATCTTTGTTTTCCGTTGAGTGTTTGATGGCATTTTTGGAAACATTAATTCAGTGCCAACACGTCAGCATTCCTGGCAATACAAAAATCATTCCCAGAGCACTTCCTGGACTCTTATTCAAACCCTAGTGCTTCACACCATCAGGCCAGCAAAAAAGATCTACTCAAAGATTCCAGTGATGTAGAAAACAAAAACACACTTAGATCTAGCATAAAATTAAAGAGCTGAGTAGGCCACAAGGACAACTATAATGTAGGGAAGCATGTTCTTAAAAACAAAGAGCATTTCTCCTTGAAATTCACATCTGTCCCAAAAGCCATGATATACTCCTCATGGAAGCCAAGTCTCATTTGGACTTACTCATTTAATACCACACAGCTACGCTTATTCTTTGAGTTGTATGTTCTGGATATCAAGCTAAAAATTTGCTCTGAAACAAATGCTGCAGACAAAAGAAAAATACCCATGAGTCTTTATTAAATGCTATATGTGATTCCTGTCTCATTGTCACAGCATGTTTCAAAAAGGGAGACTCCACTATAGTGTTACATTTTCTGTAAATCCAGTTAATGGTCTTTGGACTAGGTAATCATTTAAAATGAAGTCATATATATGTATGTATATATGTGTGATGTTTGGATGCATGTGAGTATATGTATTATAAAATTTAAAAAGGAGATCATACAAAATAGCAAATTATTCCCCAAACCCAATTTTAGCTGGCAAAAGTATAAGGTAAGTTCTGGATCTGCAATCAATCTGCTTTTCAAATGACACTACATTTACTCTAAGCACAGTGGCCATATTATATCTTAGCTTCTAAGATTAGCAACAGTGGTTATGCCACACCCTCACTTTACACAGTAAAGTAAGGAATGGGAGGGAAACTCCAAGTGTCAATTTTACTCCAAATCTGTATATAGCCAAAAAAAAAAAAGTCAAATAATTATAAAAACTATAGCTCTACCATATAGTTCCAAATATAAAAATAAAAAACATGAAATTATACATAATTGTTAAAAGAAAGCCAAACCAATCCCTTCCAATGACTACAAGAGGGTACCAAAGATGAAGAACAGAATCTACCACAACATTTAGAAAATCACAAACACAAATTCTCAAAATGTTATCTAATTGCACTTTTTTCTATAGATCACTGCAAAGTTTTGTTTAAACAATGTCAGCAATGTTTATTTTTAATGTTGCCATGATATAAATTATTAAAAATAAAAAGTTTGAAAAATATTATATTTCTTTTTTAAAAACCGGAGCACATGGGGTACTTAGGTGTCTTAGTCAGTTAAGCATCCAACTTTTGATTTCAGCTCGGGTAATCATCGCAGGGTGTGAGATCAAGCCCTGCTTCCGGCTCCACATGGGCATGGAGCCTGCTTAAGATTCTCTCTCTCCCTCTGCTCCCCACCCTGCTCTCATTCTTTCTCTAAAAAAAAAATGAAAAAGAAAAAGAACACAAAAACCACGTATTTAGTTTAGGATTTATACATCAAATTTTAAGACTATTTCAATGTTATAATTATCAACCAAGATACTGTGAAATTTCCCATGCAACTAATTATGTCATGGTGTTAGTACACCTATTAGCTAATAAGCAGTTTGCGTATATTATGAAAAAATCCTTCAAGTGAATGCAGAGCAGTAGAAATAATAATGGAAAGAATAGGGGTGCCTGGGTGGTTCAGTGGATTAAACCTCTGCCTTTGGCTCAGGTCATGATCTCAGGGTCCTTGGATTGAGCCCCACATCGGATTCTCTGCTCAGCGGAAGCCTGCTCCCCCCATTCTCTCTGCTTGCCTCTGTGCCTACTTGTGATCTCTGTCAAATAAATAAATAAATAAATAAATAAAATCTTTTTTAAAAAATAGAAAGAATTATAATTAAAACAAATAGCTAAATTCCTTATTCAAAAGTACGTAGACTTCTTATAACTGGCATTGTGCTAGGTATTGAGAGGATAAGTTATAGCACTGAATACCAATCCTGGCTAGACTTCTTCTTCTGATGGTTGGATTTACTCACTGATTAGAACAGCAGTCCAGGGCGACATCATCATCTCTAAGTCCCAAAGTGCCAGATGCTAGGATATTATGACCACATGCTGCATGGTTGTAGGAAACTTAGCAGTTAGGAAATTCCTAAGGCCCAGGAGATTCCTGGTAACCAGAAACCAAGGTTATTGAGAATCTTAGTATACCTCACACAGCAATGTCCCTCCTGTGGTAAGGCTATCCAACCATTCCCAGTCTCCCGAAACACTGTCCACCAAGTCCTTCCTCCTCAATATGCTGAAACATAAACATTCCAAAAGGTCTCCCTTCTGGACAGCTGTCACACTATAATTCACCACATCTTCCTCATTTCCAATTACCCCACCACTACCACTACCACGTGATTAAACTCATAAGGACCAAGGGTTTCATATTGGCCTTTATGAATAATGTCTACAAACTGGAATGATTAAAAAAACAGAAATAGATATGAAGGATATGAAGGTGTAAGACACAGAAGAGGAAGGTCCAAGGGTAACAAGCATATGAAGAATTGTTAAAACTCATTAGTAATTAAGAAAAAAGCAAATTAAAATATTGGGATATCACATTGTCTCAGATACTGACAAGAATTAGAAGGTTAATTAATGCTACATGTGTATGTACATTGAGTATATATGAAGATACAGGAGCCTTTATATATTACTGGCAGAATAGTATGGTGGTGCAGACTTTTTCTAAAGAGAGATGTTGCACTACTAAGTGGCCCTAAGAACACAAAAAGTTCATAAACACAAATGAGGATATGCTTCTGTGGGGACAGGAAGATAGCTAGTATATTCATTAATGGACATAAAATGGACTTGATTCAAACCATGAAGTGCTTGGCAAAAATCAGAAGAAAATATTAAGGGATACCTGGGTGGTTCAGTGCTTAAGCAAGCGTCTGCCTTCAGCTCAGGTCATGATCCCAGGGTCCTGGGACTGAGCCTCACATCTGGCTCCCCGCTCAGGGGGAAGCCTGTTTCTCCCTCTCCTACTCCCCCTGCTTGTGTTCCCTCTCTCACCATGTCTCTCTGTGTCAAATAAATAAATAAAATCTTAAAAAAAAAAAAAAAAAGAAGTAAATATTAAATGTTGTTGCATCTTAAAACATAATTCTGAGTTTAAGAACACAAAACAGGTAAGTAACACTAATTCATTTACATAAATTAAAAAGGCATGCATACAAAATGGTAACAATTTTACAAAAACACAAAAAAACAAAAATACACATATTAAACTTATAGGAATGGTTATTGGGTAAGGAAGAAAATGAGAATGAGGTATGAGTAAATGAATAAAACAAGAGAGGGCTGTGAACTAAAGGACAATAGATAAAAAAGGAAATTAATCAGGAAACCCAACATCTGACTGACAGAATTACTGAAAACAAAAGTGTCAGGAGAAAATTACCTAAAAAATAATAGATGAAAATTTCTAAAACTAAGAAAAAATTTTTCCATATTAAAATGTCACAGTATGTACAAAGCACAATAAATGAGAAAATGCCCATAAGACATATCATCATAAAATATTATAAACCCATGGATTAAAAAAAACCCTAAAAACAGAAGTCAAATAAAAATGATCAGAAATCAGAATAATGAATCCACAACATCATCACAGGAAATTAAAAAACAAAAGGGCAATGCATTCAAAATTCTGAGGAATAATTAATTCTAATCTAGATTTACTATATCCACTTGAAATGGCACTCTAGATTTAAAGGTAGAATAAAAATATTTACAAACATATTAAAAAATATTATATATGTACCATTTCTCAAAAAGATAGTGAGAGATGTGCTACAGTAAAATGAAGGAATAAACCAAAAACCAAAACACAGAATCTAGGAAAACAGTTCAAAAGGGCAGAGGGAATTCCCAGAATTAAAATAATATGAACTTCCATGAAAACGGATGAACTAGTAAACCTATGAAAGTAGCCAGTTAAAATGAGAGTTTCAGGAGGAATGACTCCTTAAAAATAAATAAATAAAACAAATGTATCTAATGTGTTCAAACATACTAAGATATGTTTTATAATTATGTTTATGCTTTTGAGAAAAGAGAGTTTTATGCTGATTTTACGAGCAAGCCAATTATTAACTCTAAGGAAAAAAACATGCAAGAAACAAAATGTAATCATAGAACTTGGTATGGCTTACCTATGAACAATAATTTCAGTATTATATAAACACTGACCACTAGTTTTAAAAAATTTGACTATATATTTGGAGGACGGCAGGAGCAGAAATATATATGGAGTAGCGTGGTTGTAATGCAGTAAAAGTGTGTAATATTCATATTCCATTGTAGGTAAATTAATCTAATAATGTCTAAAATTAAAGCAAAATATACTAGTTTATTATTAAGGAAAATGGAAATTAATGTAAAATAAATAGTTTAAAGAATTAAAAGTGCTTGACTTTGTGGAACAGAAGTTCAGAGCAGAGAGATGGGGTAGGAAGCTGATGTATTTTATAATTTATCAACCTTCACACATTACTAAATTTTAAAAAACTTTGTATACATTCAAAAATTAAATTTAATCTAAAAATAGGAGGAAAATAGGGAACTAACTTGCAGAGTGGGAATATATAGAATATATATATGAAGAGGTACAGAAATATAAATGTTAAAAGGGTACTAAGAAAGGGATAGAAATTAGAATACGGGGGAGAAAATTTTCTATGGGTATGCTAAACCTTGCTCACAAATTAGTTTTTTTATGAATTCATTAATTTGAGCCTTTATGAAATCCCCATTTTGCAACTGGTACTGCTACTCAGGCTGACTAAAGCTGAGAAGAAAACTGAAAAAACGGACCCATCTTTCTTAAGTGAATGCAAAGTGGTAGTTTGCATACCAGAGCTCCACATGCAAACCCTACAAGGTAAAAGTAAGTATCCTCATTTCACAAACATGAAAACATTATCAGAGAAGAAAAGCAATCTGAATGAGATCACAGAGTTTATAATGGACAGAGTGAATAACTAACTGAAATCAGTCACCTAGTTCCAAAGCCCATGTTATTTACACAGTGAAATGCAGCCTGGAGAAGCTTGAAAATGCAGACTATCGCACTTCATTTTAACTCCATTCTCCTTAAGAAAAAGGCCAGGGTGGGGCAGGGAGGCGGGTGTCTGAGGAAGGAGGCAGAGGAGATTAAGAGAGTAGAGAAAGACTTCTGTTTCTGATCCAGGGTATAAGGAGCTCAGCTGCTGCTGTCCTGTTCTAAGAAGTAAAAAAGCTGAACGAACTGAAAGATTAATAAATCTTCTTAGATGTTTCAGAGTAATAAGGTCACAGGACAAACCACTGCCCCCAAATTTAGAGGTCCAGCTAGGCAGATACAGAGAATCATAATTTACTGGAGCAGAAATCCCCCTGGAAATCTATACTGGGGTAGAAAAACATGAACTGTAATTAATTAGAGAATTGCTGGAAGCTCAATATGTAAGTCTAAGAGGTAAAAATCCCAGGGGGCCCACTCATACAGCTCCCCCCACCCAACCTCCCCATACACAATTTTGTTAGTTTTATACTAGGAGCTCAAAGAAATTCTCACAGTCAAGAATAGAGAAAAATCCCCTCCTGCTGCCTACAGTATATACAGAGAAATAACCATTTTAAAATATGCCAGAGCATTCTCTTCTTCTTGGGAGAAACTATTTTACCAGTTTCTACTTATTGGGTTTTTTTTTTTTTTCTTTTAGAATTTTTTATTTTTTTATTTATTCATATGAAAGAAAGTGGGCATGTGTGAGTCAGAGCAGGAGCAGGAGGGAGGGTCAGAGAGAGAGGGAGAAGCAGGCTCCCCACTGAGCAAGGACCCCCCCCTGAGCCAAGGCAGCTGCTTAACTGACTGAATCACCCAGATACCCCCATACTAGCATTAAAGACCTGCGGGAAGGCAAATGTCTAATTCCAACACCCTCTAGCCATTCTGTCTCATCTAAGGCAGAGAAGAAAGGAGCTGGGGGGCAAACTGAGATGCACTGGCAAAGTTCACATTCCAGGAGCATGGGTTCACCGGTTCTAGGACCTCCTCACACCTCACTACTAACATAGTAATGGCCTAGTTTCTCTTGCCACATACATCATGCCCCATTTCAAAAAAAAAGGTTGTAAGACATGCTAAAAGGCAAAATAGGGTGTGAAGAGGCAAAACAAGTATCAGAAATAGAGTCAGATATGTTGGCAAAAATGTTAGCATTCACTAGACCAAAAGGGTTTTTTTTTTGTTTTGTTTTGTTTTTGTTTTTTTGTTTTTAATTTGAGCTAAGGGCTCAAAAGGAAAAGTAGATAACATGCAGGAACAGATGAGTAATAAGTAGAGATGGAAATTCTAGAAGAAATTACAAATGCTTGATATAAAAAACACTGTTACAGAAATGAAGAATGTCTTCGGAAGTAAACTGGACATGGCTGAGCAAAGAAACTTAAGAATGTTTATTAATAGAAATTTTAAATGTTAAATGTTTATTAATAGAAACTTCCAAAGCAGAGAAAAAAAAAAAATCCAAGAACAAACAAAAACCAGAACATCTAAGAATTGTGGGACAACTACAAAAAGAAACAGAAGAAATAAGCAATAGCTAAAGCAATAATGACTGAGAATCTTCTCTAATTAACATCAGACATCAAACCACAGATCTAGAAAGTTCAGAACCAAGTAGGTGAAGCACCCAAGAAAACTATACCTACACATTACACATTCAAGCTGCAGAAAATCAAAGATAAAGAAAAAAATCTTGAAAGAAGCCAGAGGAAAAACACCTTATCTAGAGGAACAAAGATGGGAATTTCAACCATCTTCTCCTCAGAAAGTATGCAAGTTAAAAAAAAAAAAAAAAATAGAATGAAACATTTAAAGTACAGGAGGAAAATATCCCAACCAATCTAGTTTTCTACAACCTCTGAAATTCTCCTTCAAAAGTTCAGGCAAAATAAAGATTTTCTCACACTGAGGAAAATTTGTTGCCAGTAGACACACCTTGTAAGAAATGTTAAAAGTTCTTCAGGAAGAAGTAAAATGATATAGTCAAAAACTGGGACACATACAAAGAAAGAGCATCACAGAAAGAAGGTAAAATAAAAATTTATTTTTCTTATTCTCAGCTGAGTTTACATAATAACAGCTTTTTCAAAATAATAGGATCAACAATGTATTCAATTCTGTATGCATACAGAATGTTTGTCTATGTATAACTGAAATGAAGGACAGCAATGGTACAGGGACTGAAGGAAGGAATTAGCAGTATTTTGTTATTATAAGGTATTTGCACTATCTATGAAGCAGTATAGCATTATTTGAAAGTGGATTTGGATTAGTTATAAATATATATTGAAAATTCTAAAGCAACCAGTAAAAAAAGTTTTAAAGAAAGTATAACTGATATGATAAGAAAGGAAAGAAAATGAAATACTATAAAACACTCAAATAAAACAGAAAAGACAGAAAAAGAGTAGGAGACAAAAATATAAACAAAGAATAACAGCAACAAATGGAAGATAACAAACATGGTAGATACTAATGCAACTATATCAACAATCACTTTAAGCATCAATGGGCTAAATGCACAGATTAAAACAGATTGTCATAGAGGATCAAAAAATGACTCAATTATATATTGTTTATAAGAAGCCAACTTTAAATATAAAAACATATACATTAAAAGTATAGGAATAGAGAAAGATATACCCTGCTAACACTAATAAAAAAAATAGCAAGATTAGCTATATTAATTTCAGAAAAAGCAGGCTTGAAAGCAAAAAAAAAAAAAAAAAAAAAAAAAAAAATCAGGGATAAGGAGGAGCATTACATAATGATAAAGAAGCCAGTTCTTTCAAAAGACATTAATTCTTAATGTGTATGCACTTAACAGCAAAGCATCAAAATATGAGAGAATAATAGAGCTGCAAGAAAAATAGGTGAATCCACTATCATACTTGGAGACTTCCACAGCCATCTATTAGAAATGGCCAGGTTCAGCAAGCAGAAAAATCAGTGAGACCGTGAAACTCTATGGTACCACCGGCTGACTGGACATAATAGACATCTATAGAGCACTTCATTCAACAACAGCAGAATACACATTCTTCTCAAGCTCACACGGAACATTTCTCAAGACAGGCTACATGCTGGGCTATAAAACACATCTTAGCAAATTTAAGAGAATAGAAATCATAAAATGCTTGTTCTCAGACTACAGTGGAATTAAACTAGAAATCAATGACAGATAGCTGGGAGAAAAATTACAGAATACTCAGAGATTAAACAATACATTCCTAAATGATACTTGGCTAAAAGAAATCTCAAAGGAGATTTTAAAATAATTTGAACTAAATGAAAACACAACTTACTGAAACTTGTGGGATTCAAGTTTAGAGGGAAATTAAAGCACTAAGAAACAGTAAAGGGAACAAATGGATGAAACAGGGACAAAGAGAAGAGAGGATGAAAGACAAGAAGAAGCAGACAAGGTACTAATGTTACTTTAGACCTTGGGAGAGGGAGAATACTATTTAAAGTTTTTTGTTGTTTTCAATTGTTGATCTTCTCTGACAATGGGAAGGCAGGGAAGATTGGAATCAGGAGGATGGATAATGTTGGGTGTACCTATAATGTAATGGGGTCTGGTATGACACTATGGGTAAACCTAAGGTTACACATGTGTTGGAGAGGATGTGGAGAAAGGGGAACCCTCTTACACTGTTGGTGGGAATGCAAGTTGGTGCAGAAACTTTGGAGAACAGTGTGGAGATTCCTTAAGAAATTTAAAATAGAGCTTTCCTATGACCCTGCAATTGCACTACTGGGTATTTACCCCAAAGATACAGATGTAGTGAAAACAGATACAGATCTGTACCCCAATATTTACAGCAGCAATGGCCACGGTCAACAAACTGTGGAAAGAACCAAGATGCCCTTCAACGGACGAATGGATAAGGAAGATGTGGTCCATATACACTATGGAGTATTATGCCTCCATCAGAAAGGATGAATACTGAACTTTTGTAGCAACATGGACGGGACTGGAAGAGATGATGCTGAGTGAAATAAGTCAAGCAGAGAGAGTCAATTATCATATGGTTTCACTTATTTGTCGAGCATAACAAATAACATGGAGGACATGGGGAGATGGAGAGAAGGGAGCTGAGGGAAATTGGAAGGGGAGGTGAACCATGACAGACTGAAAAACAATCTGAGGGCTTTGAAGGGGCGGGGGTGGGAGGTTGGGGGAACCAGGTGGTGGGTATTGGGGAGGGCACGTATTGCACGGAGCACTGGGTGTGGTGCAATAATAATGAATACTGTTACACTGAAAATAAATTAAAACAAAAAACAAAAAACAAAAAACCCTAAGGTTACACAACTCTGCATACAAGGCAGGATATCTGGAAAATTACATTCGGTAAATTTAGGGATTTCCTAATTAAAAGTAACCCAAATCTTTTCTTCATGCCAGCACTGAAATGTCTCTGTTTTTCTTGGATGACAAAGGACTTAAAGAAAAATCTAAGTCACAAAATTCAAAAAGCTCTGAAAATATGGAAGGAAAAACAAATGTGGAGAGATAAGACTATGACCAAAACTGCTTATAACAAACACTGCATCCAACCGAAAAAGGAGTTGAAAGCCATAACAAGTAGAAATTAATTAATATTAGGGGCGTCTGGGTGGCTCAGTGGGTTAGGGCCTCTGCCTTCAGCTCAGGTCATAATCCCAGGGTCCTGGGATCGAGCCCTGCATCGGGCTCTCTGTTTGGCGGAGAGCCTGCTTCCTCCTCTCTCTCTCCCTGCCTCTCTGCCTACTTGTGATCTCTCTCTGTCAAATAAATAAATAAAATCTTAAAAAAAAAAAGAAATTAATTAATATTAACATAATACTTTTTTAATCCAAAATTCCTAGAAAACCAAGCCTGAGGCACAGCTTGCCTGCTATAAGCTTGCATGCAATTCTTAGTAAACAAAAGTGAGGGCAATAGGAAAGATAGACATTGAAGGAGGATGGAAAATATAAGTGTTTATTACTCAACTAACCACAAAAGCAGGAGGAAACACAGCCAGATGCTCAGGTAATATGGCACACCTCTACTCAGGATTTACAAAACCAACACAACACCTCAGGACATTTCTTTTTTTTTTTTTTTTTTTTAATATTATTTATTTATTTATTTGACAGGCAGAGATCACAAGGAGGCAGAGAGGTAGGCAGAGAGAGAGAGGGAAGCAGGCTCCCTGCTGAGCAGAGAGCCCGATGCGGGACTCGATCCCAGGACCCTGAGATCATGACCTGAGCCGAAGGCAGCGGCTTAACCCACTGAGCCACCCAGGCGCCCACACCTCAGGACATTTCTAAGCAAGATTTATCTGCCAGTTCCATTCTATACTTGACCCAAATGCACTCCACTACAACAAGACCTCTGCTGCAAATCAGACTAAGTTTTTGTTAATGAATATAACCAGAAGCATTTGGTGGCAGCTTCTAGAAGACTTCCAAAACTACTCAGAGCTCCTGTTCCTTCAACCTTTCCTCCCCCAAGGGGAAAAACATGGTCAAACCTGCACTGTAAAATGACCTCCCTGCTCACCTCCTCTGCTCTTCTTCTTTGACTTTTACCCTTGGGATAACCTCTTCTTGTTTTTTGTTGTTTTTTTTTTTTTTAAAGGCACAAAAAAGGCACTTTTTTGTGCCTTTTTTTTTTCTAAAATAAAAAGATTTTATTTATTTTTCTGAGATAGAGAGCATGCACAAAGGGGGAAAGGGGTAGAGGCAGAGGGAGGGGAGAGCAGGCTCCCTGCTCAGGGGATCCCAGGACACTGGGATCATGACCTGTGCCAAAGGTAGGTGCTTAACAGACTAAGTCACCCAGGTGCCCCAAGAGTAGTGCTTTTAAAAGGATAGTTCCAGGAGAAAACTGAACTATTGCAGGTATTTCTGTATAATATCTAATTTGCATAAAGATGAGAGAGAAACAAAGAGATGGAGACAGACATTGGTTTTGATTGACTGATTCAACCCAACATATTAACAGTGTTGAGGCTGAAGAATCCTGGACTAGACTATAAGCTAATGTGGTACCTCCCACATAAAAAAAATAGTCCATTGTGTAAATGAATGAATGAATGACTTATGATCAGCCAATTCTGTGAAACTATGACTGTCAGTCATAGCTATCCTCTGGGTTTTATTACTAGTTGTACTATCCTAAACACTTGACCACTCAGGGATCTTAGTCACCTTATCTGCCACATATTAAAGATTTGGGATTCCACAACTTCAGATCAAACATTCTGGAAGCAAATACAGCATAAAGAAGTAGTTGATGACTTGAAGCCCAAAACAGATGATTCTCTGGAGTTGCAGTATGTAAGCTTTTCCCAACACAGCCACCATAAGAAATACTTTGGAAGGTTCGTATTGAGCTACCCAGTTGCCCCTCTAAATGCAGTCACTGGTGGTATGGCCTTGGCTACTGGCAAACAATCCCTACTGCACCAAGATAAACATTAACAATTAGGAAGGTGGAGATTGTAAGAAATACCTACTCTGGCACTTTGGTCAGTGCTCTCTTGTCTGCTCATTTGCCTTATTAAGCTTGGGGTTTTGTACTTCATGGGCAAAAATCCCTTTTTCAAAATTCCATATTAACTGATGAGAACAGTGAAAAGCTTAAAGGAAAGAGAGAATTCTCAGAAGGCTGCTGCTTCTAAAGATTGTCAGTCTGGATGGTAGTGCTACCAGTTGGCGCTTTCAAGTCTCACAGTTTAAGCCACAGACTTAAGAACAAAGCACAATTTTCATTCACAAAAAATACATTTTTAAAAATATTTTACTTTACAATTTCAGCATTCAGTGCTATTTGTGCCTGAAGTTTAATTAGCTACATATCATGTTCTTTATAATCAAGAAGTCCCTTTGCTATATAAAAAATAATAAGAACACTTGGGAAATGCAGTCTATATAGTCTAGAGTCACTATCTTGTCTCATGTGAAGTTACCAACACTAGTATTCCTACAACTCACTCAAGTCTAGACTATGTTACTAATTATGCCAAATAAGCAAGGGCCGGTCACACCTAATTTTCTTAAACTGAAATATACTGAAAGACTATTTGGTAGAATACATTCAGACACTTCTTCAAAATATAAAAGTAGAAATATGGATGACTGAAAAGTCTTTATTTTCACTGAAATACAACCATCCTAAAATTCAAAACTGTCACTTTTAAACAAGGATTAATTCTTATATTAACAAAAATACCAGGGGAAAAAAAAAAAACAGACTTTGGTTAATAAAATGTGCACTTAACTCCTCACAATGAAGTTACTCATTATTTTCCAAGAAATAGTTAACAAGTACTTTTAATGACAATCTTAATCCAGTTGTTTTCTTTTTTTTAAGATTTTATTTATTTATCTGACACAGAGAGTCACAGTCAGAGAGGGAACACAAGCGGGGGGCTGGGGAGTGGGAGAGGGAGGAGCAGGCTTCCCATTGAGCAGGAAGCCTAGGGCTCTATCCCAGGACCCCAGGATCAGGACCCGAGCCAAAAACAGACGCCTAATGACTGAGCTACCCAGTTGCCCCTCTAAATGCAGTTTTAAGATTCAAACAATTAAGTTGTGAAAATGAACAATGGGGAAGGCTAAAATAAATTTTTCCATCAACTGTGCACAGTGCTTAATTTAAGAAATACAGTTATGCTTTACTAGGATATTTATGAAGTACAATTAGCGAAAGTAATTATTTGGGGGGGGGTGGTCAGAGGAAGAGAGAGAATCTTAAGCAGCCTGTATTCCCAGCATAGTAGGGCTCCATCTTATAACCCTGAGATCATGACCTAAGTTGAAATCAAGAGTTGGATGCTTAACCCACTAAGCCATCCAGGCACTCCAGCAAAAGTAATTCTTAAAAGCTTAGTTTTGCAGTCACAAGAAATGCAAAATTAATAATTACCAATAATCTGTATTATTCTTTCTTCCAACCATTAAGAAACCAAACCGTAAAAATAAATATTTAGATATTATGATTTTCATAGATTGAAATATATCTCCAAGGATGCCAATCACTCAATGGAAGATCAATTTTATATTAAAGGATATACTAATTTTCTTTTCAGTTAATTAAATGGAATTGAGTAACCATCTGTACTATTTGTCAATTGGTTGTGATTCTCTGTTTTTCCTCACCTTATCTGTGTATGGACTGTTGGTCATTCCCTGTGGCCTATTTCAAATAAGTAAAAAGGAAAGTTTTAGTCCAACTTAATCTATTTTATATATCATTAACAATATTCTAAAGTTAATTCGAAAGTTCATTTTAATGCAAAGGCTAACAATAAAAGTTATTTGCTCTTTCCTATAGTCCAAATATTCTCTCTCCATATCATGTAGGCCAACTTCAATCACAGATTAGGAACATCTGAATGAAATTAATTTACAGTAATATAAAGATAAAATTTAAAACCCAAAGACTCCATTCCTTTAAACACACACACACACACACACACACACACACACACACACACTCCTAAATGTTTCTCTAAAGAGCAGTGTTGTTTGAATAAGCATTCCGTCATTTATCATAAAATGATCTCTCAACTCTTCATGGAAATCATATTATTCAAATGTTCCTGGCATTGTAGCGAACCTCTGATGAGCACGAGGAGGGAAATTAAGGTGAAGGAAATAACTTACAAGTTCTTTTAGTTGCTTTTAAAATATAAATGTGTCGTATGGTAACCACCTGTTCTCCATCTCCAGTTGAAGAAATAGAAGGAAGTGGGCTGAGTCTGAGCTATTTAGGTTAGTATAAGGAAGAATTTTTAAACTACTTAATATACCTGACTATGCTGGTAGACATGAGGTAATAACAATAAAATGTGACCAAGTAAACCAGCTCTCTCTTCCCGAGAGCTCGGTCACAGATGATATATGGAAACCCAGAAATAAAATGTACCTCTAAGGTCTGACAAAAATCAATAGTTAACTCGACAAAATTTGACAATTATGATGACTGACTGAAAACTGACATACTAACACTTTCCTAGAAGCTGCTATAAGGTCTTCTTCATGAATTTCACATTCTTCATTTGGTTCTAGATAGATACCACCCATAGTTCATTTGTATTTACAAAGACGGCTTCTTTTTTATCATGCTTTCTAGGCCTAAACACCAGATTTTGCAGTGTGAATTAGAGATAAGCCTACAGCACCACTTGTTTGAACTTGAACCAGTATTACTGACTAATTAGGAAATATAATACTCAAGAAGCAGACTGCTATTGGTTAAAATGTGATACAGATAAGGAGCTACCAGTCAAATCATCTGTTTTCAGAACATCCTACTCCCAGGGCATAGATAGCTTGCCCCAATCGTGCTAGTTCCAAAATACATACAGAGAAAGCCTTATCTTTCAAGGTACCTGACTGTCGCAACTCTCCCTGTTTCTCTGTTCATATTACATAAGGCTTTCACTTCAGGACATTTTACTATATATTTTTCCTTTTAGTGCTTTTCTCTGGGGATCATCTAAGAAAGGTTATCTTTCCCCACAAACATCCTGATTTATTCAATGATACTAAGTACTCAGGACACTAAGGCCCATATATGAATAAGATATACTGCCTATTCTTGAGGCCCTCGTAGTCTAGTGTAGGGAAGACACAAAGCAAAGCAAAGCAAAGCAAAACAAAACAAAACAATCAAATACAGCAGTGATGACTAGCTCATGACCAATGTAAATTAAGACATGGGCTAAAACCAAAAAAGTAATTTGAGGGATAAATTATGGTTGCCAAACTCTTCTGTATATCCTAAGAAGTTTTAAACTCTAGACGCTATGTTTACTTTATTCAGAGATAATTTTTTCACTGGGACAGAGAAAGATCAGACTTATTTTATAAAGGGAGATTCCTCTGGAAGCAAAATAAAGGTAGCATTTAAGGGGAAAGTGTAAGTAAGAGATAATTGGGGTCTGAAATAAGACAATACAGGAATAAGTACAAAGATACCAATTTAATAAATTTTTCATGACTTGGTGGCTGTATAAACATGAGGGGTGATGTCAGGCATAAAAAATGACGAAGGTTTCTGGCTAGAAAAAAATTAGGCCATTTTTATGGTTACTCCATGAACTGAGATCAGGAAACCTGTTATTCTTTCAGACTCCTCCTTTTCCTTAAACATGTATTTCCAGGTCGCCTGAGTGGCTTAGTTGGTTAAGCATCTGTCTTCAGCTCAGGTCATGATCCCAGGGTCCTGGGATCGAATCCTACATCGGGCTCCATGGAGCCCGCTTCTTCCTCTGCCTCTCTCTCTGTCTCTCATGAATAAATAAAATCGTTTTTTTTTTTTTTTTAAGATTGTATTTATTTATTTGACGGCGATCACAAGTAGGCAGAGATGCAGGCAGGGGTGTGGGAAGGGGAGTGGGGGAAGCAGGCTCCCTGCTGAGCAAAGAGCTCAATGCAGCTCCATCCCAGGACCCTGGAATCATGACCTGAGCCAAAGGGAGAGGCTTTAACCCACTGAGCCACCCAGGTGCCCCATACATAAAATCGTTAAAAAAAAAAAAAAAAAAAAAAATCTACATCCATTGGTCCTATCTATGATTTTTGCCTCCAAAATACAGAAGTAGAATAAAGTTTTAAAATATATTTCATGTGGTGTTATATGCAATTAATGAACTGTTGAACAGTACATCAAAAACTAATGATGTATTATATATCAGTTAATTAAACATAATAAAAAAAGAAAAACACTAATTCAAGAAGAAAAAAATAAAATATATTTCAAAATTAATGCAATAATTTTGGACTTTGAGGTCTTCCAGATAAACTAATTAATACCTATCTGGTCTTCCTTGCAGGTGTTGGTCCTTCTGTTATCCATACTTTAGCTAGAATAATTAATCTAGAACACAGTTCTTTCTAGCATGTACCTCTAGGTAAACGCTTCCCCAAAGCTAAAGAACAAAGTCTAAACCTCTTAGCAAAGCAAACAAGGCCTTTCAGAATGCACGACTTCTATCTGTCTTTGGTCTTATCTCCAACACTTCCAACTTTTGAAAAGCCCCCAAGGAGGAGGGCAGGATGCTAGTGGAGCCACCCATGTGATTATTGGACTAAAATTTTTAGTCCTACCCTCTTGTCCTCACCACAACCTACAGGGAAGGGAAAGGGCCTAGAAACTAAATTAAACCACCAATGGCCAATGATTTAATCAACTGTGCCTATGTAATGAGGCCTCCATAAAACCACACAAAGAGGAGATTTGGAAAGCTTGTACACTTGTTGAACACATGGAGGTGCTGGGAGAGTATGGAAGCTCCACAACCCCTTCCCATATCCCTTGCCCTATACATCTCTTCCATTTGGCTGTTCCTGAGTTAAATCCTTTTATAATAACCTAATGGTCTAATAAGTAAAATGTTTTTCTGAGTTCTGTGAGCTGCCTAGCAAATTAATCAAATCCAAGGCATGAGTCATGAGAAGCTCCAATCCATAGCCAATAGGTCATAAGTAAAGGTGACACTGGACTTGTAACTGGCATCTTTAGTTGGGGGTTGGGAGGTTGGGTGTATAGGATTGACTATTTAACCTATGGAATCTCACACTATTTTCCAGGTAGTATCAGAATTAAGTGCTTGATGGTATGTTAAAAAAAAAAAAAAAAAAAGAGGCACCTGGGTGGCTCAGTGGGTTAAGCCTCTGCCTTTGGCTCAGGTCACGACCTCAGGGTCCTAGGATTGAACCCCCGCATCAGGCTTTCTGCTCAGCAGGGAGCCTGCTTCTCCCTTTCTCTCTCTGCTTGCCTCTCTGCCTACTTGTGATCCCCGTCTGTCAAATAAATAAATAAAATCTTTAAAAAAAAAAATACATGTCAGTAGATTGCTATCTGTTCTCATTTGTCTCATGTGCCTTAGAAGAATCAGGTACCTGATTTCTTGTCATTAAAGATTCTATAAGACTCTATAGGAAATCAACTCAATGTAATATTACCAATACACTTGGTTCCCTAAACTCTCTGGCTGCAACTAAATTGATGAAATCAGAGGACCCAGTCTTTGGACTGTTTACCTTAATTTATACCCTGTCAGGATTGAAGGGAAAATGGTTATTTTCCTCAAGCTAGTACCACAAGGCATAGCAGAGAGAAAAGAAGGGAGTCTTGGAGTCTGTCAGAATCCATATCCCAACTCCATTATTTAATAAATTCTGCCTCATATATAGACAAGGTTGTCTTTGCATGCTGCCAGATCTAATCTGGCAACTAGGTATCTGCCATATAGCCAGTGAGGAAGGAAATATTTTCTGAAACAAGCAACCTGTGCACCCATATCTCAGGCTCATGGTCATGGAAGACCAGAAGAGAAGAACTGGTTGGATTTGAATCTACAAGGACACTTACCCAAATGATATGCAATCCAAAAATTCCCAATTTTTCACTGCTGTAGAACTACCCAGGCTCTCTACCCACTTTGGCAATTCCAAGATTCACTGCTTTTAGCATTCATACTCAGGTGTGGGCTTCCAGTAGAATTCAGCTCTCTTTGTACCCTAAGAAAATTCCAAATCTCTACTGAATCCAGAAATTCCTTTGTCTGGTTATTAGTTCTCCAGAGGAATGCCCAGGAAGGATTTAAAAATATCCTGAAACATGAATGATAAATTTCCCTATAGCTAAGCCTTAACAGAAAAGAAATTGAGGGAGGTAGGGAGACAGAACCTGAGTTAAATAGCAGGAAAGTACTACAGCTTTTTTGTTTTACCAATGGAACTTTTATTTTTGTGACTTCATCAACAAATGATTCCATTTTGGCTTCTGTGTAACGTATTTGGACCAATTTGCTGGCTAGTGGCAAATGATTCCCTTCAACAGCTTTTGCGTTTATTAGGCTTATAAGATTATTTACAAAAATAAATTTGTAGCTTCTAAATGAAGCTGAACCTGATAACAAATACAACAGAGTTGAAGAAAGAAAACTTGGATTGGATTTTTAGGACAACAGAGCTAAAGGACTGATGTGGCTTATGTTAAACCACCACCATCAATGACAAAAACCTAACTGCTTTTAAAAGAGTTTTAAGTTTTAATCACTACTGTTGTAAATTTTGCTGAAATGATAACTCGAACAATTTACAGTAACTAAAGAAAACCAAAGGATTCCAATCCCAGGCTGGCAGGTTCTGTTATTATCCAGACACTAAACAACTGCACATTATATCCTATCATGTAGCTATACAGGGAAACCACATGTATGACATGACCATATGGTACAAGTGAATGAAATCAAAGTGGGAGAAATATCCGCCATCTGAGTTCTCATTCTAATTATGCTTAAGGTTAGCATTACTCATAAGACGAACTTTAAGGATAAAAAACTAACTGTACAGATTGTTGTCACAAGTGTTATTACTAGCATCAAAATGTTCAAAATTGTCCAGACACAATAAACTATCCCAGATATTATTTCTTAAAAATATATGGCAGCATGAGACCCATACTCACCTTTTGGGTTATTCAAGCACCCCACAAAGACTTCTGTCTTTCTTCTTCTAGACCCCAATGATGAAACCTGTCCCTCTTTCTGGACTTACTAAATGTTTTTATTAATACTCTTCCTTATGCAGCTTCACAAATCAAGCATCCAGCCCCTTTAGTCTTTGGAATTTTGCTATTAATGTGCAAACAGACATGATAAACAATACCAATATCTACACTGTGTTACTCTGTGCCAGGGAGTGGGGATATCAAAATGAATGCAGAATCTGTCTTCTAAGAGTTCAATCGAGAGATGAAGATTGATATATAGAAAGATAAATTAGAGCCAAGCTCAAAGGCTGTGTGCTGACCAGGATAAGGGTTCAGTGACCACGAAAATCCATGGGGGTCCCAGGCTAAGAGATCTTGTAATTTGAGCTCCCAATTTTTTGTTGTAGATTTTAATCCTTCTGCCAAAGACTTTATTACCCAAAAACCAAAATGAGAACAGAAATGAAATTGTAAAAGATGAAGGAGATCTGAAGGATCCATAAAGAAGCTGGAAGTGAGGAGAAGAGGTATTGTCCACGGTTTAGAAAGGAAGGGAAGAAAAGGCTACTATAGTATGGCTAGCAGGAGGAAAGCAATTAAAACCAACCAGAATGGGGCACCTGGGTGGCTCAGTGGGTTAAAGCCTCTGCCTTTGGCTCAGGTCATGATCCCAGGGTGCTGGGATGGAGCCTGGCATCGGGTTCTGCTCATCGGGGAGCCTGCTTCCCCCTCTCTCTCTGCCTGCCTCTCTGTCTACTTGTGATCTCTCTCTCTGTCAGATAAATAAATAAAATCTTTAAAAACAAAACAAAACAAAAACAACCAGAATTCACTGGCTCAAAGCCTGACAAAAATTTAAGTGGCAAAGCAGATGGGAAATTAAGGGTGGAAGATGGGAATCAGCCAAAAAGGAATGATGATACCAGTCTGTCATCCTGTGCCCCAAGAAACACACAGCAATACTCATGAGCACTATCTTTACCCAAATTAAAAAAAAAAAAAGAAAAGAAGAGATTATCTTTCTTAAAGGAGTTTATAATTACAGTCTAGATAGAGATGATGGTGGTACCGTGATACAAGTTCACATATGCGCAGAATTGACAGGTAAGCACAGAAGGGGAAAGAAATACCTCTTTCCCATTCCTCTCCTGAGTCACACCTCTTTGAGGTCATTCAAATATTTCAAACCCAGGGCTAATCTCCAACATAGTGAGGGCCACACTTATTAGACCTGCGGAGCCCAATGAAGTTATACATAGCAGTACTTTTCAAAATTCACTGTGCATTTCAATCAACCAGAGATCTTATTAAAATGAAGATACTGATTGAGTAAGGTCAAGAGTGTGACCAAGGTGTCTGCATTTCTAATAAATTCCTAGCTGGGCTGCTAAACTACATTTTGAATGATAAGAATATGGAGAACATGGTCTCTCTTGTTACCACATGGAAAATTAACGATGAGGCAGAGAAAATCAGCCAGGTTCTATAAATATTATCCAAAAGAGACAGTTTAAAAGTGAGGCCAAGGAAAAGCTGCAGTTAGTCTGGATAGAATGAATCAGAAATTCATTAATTAAGCATCGATTTTGTACGAGGCACCTTCACACAAACATTAACCCTCACAAATCCGGGGAAGAATAGTTATCATCTTTTACTGGCATGAAAGATAAGTAGCTGTCCTGAAGTTTATCAAGTTCACACATGACACAGCCAGGATTCAAAACCAAGGACAATCTGACTCAAAATCTACGCTTTTTCCTCCAAAACAAAACACTCACTGAAAAGCCAAATTCAGAATACAACCAAACCTAAAGTAGGAATTTTAAGGAGAAGCCATGAGAGGCTAAAATCTTTCTTTTCTAAACATCAAGTGCTATCTGGTAACTAAAGAAAATGAATTGAGAGATTCCATCCTAAAATTCTAATGTATAGAATAGTCTTACATGAGTATTATAGTAAAGCCCCACAGTACATACGAATTTCTTTCCTAAAGTAGTCTTGTTCTTTGAGGAATAAACTAAAAACAAAATTTCCCAATAGCTAAGGAAACAACATAACAGATCAGAAAATACATATAGAAATTTTTCAAAGTGTCAATGCATTTGAGTTTAATTCTCAAAAGGGAATACTGTCCTTTCAGATTTTAGTCCCTGACACATCAGTAAAAACTAAACAATACCACTTGGCATTGTAATTCTAATGGATAAAAAAAAAAAAAAAAAAATTCAAGAATTTGGCTTAAAGAGACAATACATCTCACAATGAGCTCACCAACATTACCAGCTGGGGTCAGTTAACCACATTTACCAAATAAGGCAAGTTTTTTCAATGCTTGAAATCTTTCTACAGTGAGCTCACTTCACTTTTCACTGGATTTCTACAGTAATTGTAGAGGTCATCTCTCCAACGTGGAGCCAGTAAATCACCAGGCTCTCAAGGCAAGCGTGGGCTGCATGGTCTCTGGAGAGCATTCAGTCTGGCTTCAAATTATTACTGACTGGATACAGAAGAGAAAGACACAAAATCTACTCTAAAAGCAGAAGAGTAAGAAGCTATCTGTATTAAGGAAAATCTACTGATAAAATCAATGAAAGCTGGGGTGCCTGGGTGGCTCAGTGGGTTAAAGCCTCTGCCTTCGGCTCAGGTCACGATCTCAGGGTCCTGGGATCGAGCCCCACATCGGGCTCTCTGCTCAGCAGGGAGTCTGCTTCCTCCTCTCTCCCTCTCTACCTCTCTGTCTACATGTGATCTCTGTCTCTCAAATAAATAAATAAATAAAATCTTAAAAAAAAAAAATCAATGAAAGCTGTTTATTATTGTGCATAAAAATGGTAGACCTTACCTTATTTCTCTCAATGTATGTGTCCAATTGCAAACATACTTGTTATCTAGTGCCCAGTTTATACAAATAGATTCACAAATTTTAATAATTTTGGTTACCAAATGAGTCACCTTATTGTGCAATCTCAAAACACCAAATTTTTTTTTTTCCATTACTAATGGCTGCTTTTGTATAGTTGTAAAATGGTGCACATGAACAAAAGAAATTTAAATCTATAATGAGATTTTGCCACATTCTTACTTAAAATAACACTTTTGGGAGGAAGGCTGTCCATATATTTAGCAATTCCAGTTGCAATTTGAAACCTCAACAAAAGCAAGCAATTATAAAATGGTTTTTACTTGGCTATCTCTTAACTATTTAAATATATTCTACTTCAGAGGTAAAAAGGATTCATCTTTTTCTAAATTGCTATCTGCAAAAAAAACAATAGCTCTAAATTGAGAATATATATTTGGAAGATATATATGCTTGAAATAAAAAATGTTGGTGTTTATGACTTTTAGCCACTAACCTGTTCAAAGTCATACCCAATTTTATCTTACAATAAATTCTGTGGTTTTCTAATCTAGGAAGCTAAGTAATCAAACTTGCTTTATTAAGACTGATACCGGAGAAGGTCTATATTTGCATGGAGACCTACAGGATTACAGAGGTTAAAAATGAAATCTATCTCAGGACTCAGACTAGGCACTGCAAAATTTTTTCTGCAAGATAGTAATCTTGGGGCCAGATAGTAATATTCTATGCTTGTGAGCCATACGGTCTCTGACACAACTGTTAACTCAATTCTGTTCTTCTAGGATGAGAACCACTATAGAAAACCCAAACAAATAGGCAATGCTGTCTTCTAATAAAGATTTTTTTATGGGCACTGAAATTGGATTTCACATAATTTTCCTGTCACAAAATATTGTTCTTTTAGTTTCTTAAACTATTTAAAAATGTAAAAACCACACACATTCATAGTTCAAGGGACACAGGTAGTGAGCCAAATCTGGCATACAATTTGCCACACTCGGACTTTAAACAGAAATTAAAATCATTTTCAACTCAGAAAAGGAAACAAAGGACACCATTAACTCTTCAGGGTGGAAAACTCATCCTGAGTAGAAGAAAATGGAGTGACCCTTGGTCCCTTAATGGGAAACTTGCTCAGCACTGGCGCTGGTACATATGAACTGGTAAAAATATCACACAGGATGGCCGGCTCGCCCTCTCCTGTGCCATCATTCCTTTGGGAATTTGTTAACAGCTGAACTCACAGATGGGAATATCAGCCTCTCGGACCCAAAGGCGAGGACAGAAGTAAGTTCTGAAGAGGAAAACTATATAGTAGACTGGAGAAATATATTGACTCAGAAGAAAAGCATTACAATGGCAAGAGCCCAAGGGGCACCTGGGGGCCTTAGTCAGTTAAGTATCCAACTCCTGATTTCAGCTCAGGGTCCTGAGATCCAGCCCCACCTCAGGCTCCTGCTCAGCACAGTAAGATTCTTTCTCCCTCTCTCTCTCTGCTCCTTGCGCGCTTGTGCACTGAGACACATGTGCATGCTCTCTCTCTCTGTCTCTCTCAATAAATAAGATCTTAAAAAAAAAAAAAACAAACACAGTGGCCTAAGAAAACTGCAGGGCTAACAAAGAGGCTCATCTTTGAACTACATGGGGAATGGGGAGGATTATTCTAGAGGTTTGTGGTTGGATGGAGGGTATTCGGTGGGAGCTTAGAGTCAGAGACCTTTATATGACACAGGCCTGAGGTTCCCTTCCTGTTGGTGTGGTTTTCCGGTTACATGCCTGTGCAGCTGGCAGGTATACAGAAACAGCTAGATCAACTGATGGCAGGAAAAAAAAACTGCATAAACATTCTAATGCAAGTATTGATGAATTATGGGCTGACAGCTAGTTTCTCAGACTCCAGCCTTTCACAATGCTCCTATCTTCTTAAAATACAGACTAAGACTCTGCCCACCTGAGTATCGTATCTGCCATATGAGTAAATTATCATGGCTATGAGCATGTGCCTTAGAGGCAAACTGCCTGAGTTCAATCTCTGTGCTTTGTCATTTACCAGCTGCCTATTCCTTAATAAATCACATTATTTTCTCTGTGGCTCAAGTGTACTCATTGATAAGAAGAGGATGAAAATAATAGCCCCTACCTCACAGAGCTGTAAGATGAAATAAATATATGATAGCTGCCTAGAATACATTTGACATGTATGATCAATATCTATTATATCCTGTTTATCATTATCATGATTTTTGTTACCCCCCAAAACAAAACAAAAAAACCCCTCCTTAGTAGCAGCACAAAACTCTCCATTATTCTGCCTCAGCTGAATATTTCCTGCCTCATTTCTCAATAATTCATCTTTACCTTTCATTTATATTTGCATGCTAAGCTATGGCCCAATATTTATTCACATTATGGGTTACGACATTAGGGGGTTATAACTAGTATTTGTTTGAATGAAATAGATTACAGTAGAATACAATTGAAAATATCAGGTTATATCATAGGTAATAACAGAAGAGTGTTAGTGCATATATTCATTGCATTATGACATAAAATGCATTTCTTAATGTGGTTCATGTTGGGGGCAGGGTGGGACACTAAAATGAACAGCTCTAATCACATCGGAATATACCAACTTTCTAAGCCACATCACAATTTTCTTTACACCATTATGACTCTTCTCTTTTGTTTGGGACGTTGTTTATCACTTGCACTAACTGGAAAGTTTCTGCTAGCCATTACATTGTATGTGCTAATGCCAGAACATCACAAAAGTCTTTGCCAGAATAAACTATTCCACTGTTTTTGTAAAACTATGGGTGTACTTTATATATACCATTAATTCCATTTCATCATAATTATCTGTTTCTCTGTAACTGCTTTTGCTGTATTGTTAACCCCATGAAGACAAGCATCATATTTTAATTTTGTGTCCCTAGACTCCACACCATCTCTAACAAAGCAGATCAACACTGTCTAGTTGAATACTTCTGTATCAATAACTAAAGATGGATGATGGCATGCTAATCAGCTTTCTAATGACTCAGAGACAGGCAAGGAGGATTAAGTAGTAGAGAAGAACCTGTTATTAGATGATAAAGTATAGATGCCAAAATATTTCATTACTTTGGAATGAAGTAGCAAAAGTCTCACCAACAAATCCATAGTCTACTAAGCAAGTATGGAATCAAACTGTTCTACCATAATTGCTACTGAGATTTTATTTTTATCTGAATAAACATTATGACACGAACAATGAAAAGGTAACTAATTTTATCAGTTACTACTGATAAATATATTTTTAATGTAGTAGTAACCAGACACTGTTTGGGGTTTCGAGTTCAATTTTCACTGCTAAATTTTAACAAGAACACTTAAAAACTGAAACTGTTTATAGAAAACAAGAGTTTGGTAGTTGAAAAAATGTCCTACTAAAAATAACTATATATAACAGGAATGTTCAACAAATGCAGATGTTTCCTTATACTGACCCTAGCAACTTTGACAATGGGTATTTTTTGCTGGACTAGATAAATTTTCTGTGTTTCAGATGTAACAAAAGGTTGAATTAATTTTAAAAGGAAAGTAGTTAAGTACTTCATGATTTTTAAAGCTATCAAAGTTTCCTAAATATTAACTCAATGATTTATAGTTTTTAAAGAATTTCCAATTACTTCAACATGTATTAAGTTTTAATTCCAATTTGATATACGTAAAATATAGGAAAGGGCAATAAAAATAGCCCAATAAAACACCATTAAAATTCAAATGCTGATATAATTCATTTGTGACAACCCTAAAAAATACTGTAAGGCACAAAAATTAGTATTCTACAAAAATTACTTGGAAAGTCCTTCATCTTTCTTCTTTGCTAGATCACCCCAATAATAAGTTCTGACATGTTTGTGTGTTTTCTCAATAAACAAGCAACTATTACAGTATAAAATTAAACACAGGAGGGTATTACTCCTAGCGGGTAGTCATTTTATCAGAGCTCCCCAGTTAGCATCAAATGAGGTGCACTACCTACCTATTCCTGATGCTTGAAATGTAATCCTCTTTGTATCTGCAACTTGCTTTGAATTCTAAAACACAGTGTGAAATAAAATGTTTTGCAATTTTAGTGTGTTGAGTTTTCCACAGAAATCAATATGAAGATTCCTAAGTGTTTCAGAATATTTCTAACCATTTAAATTTGGGGAAAAAAATATCACTGAGAGTTTCCCAACTACCTCAAGGACAAGTGGAAAGGCAGGGATCATAAACAAAGAAGGTGTAAGTAAAAATATCAATGTATATAGTAAATAGAAGCATAAATTCTGGTGTAGCAAATTCTTCTGCAATAGAGCAGTCAGTAAATGTGCTAGAGGAAAAAAAAAAATGTATATACAGATAAAAAATCCAACTATTGAACCAAGAAAACCACCTTATTTTCTAGAGAAGATATAAAGTACACAGGGAACATTTCTTCAGGGAAATGCTCCCAGTGAGGCCTCTGAACTCCTCACTGTTGACCTATTGAATCAAGAGACCTAGAAAATTCTCATTAGTTATTTGGAGTTTCTCTTCTACCAGATTAGCTTTAAGTAACTGGATTTGATACAGAGAAGACTTCATTACATGGAAACAGGCTTAATTCTTACCCAAGAAGCCTGACCACTGAAGAATGAAAAAAAACATTCTATTGCGTAACAAGGTTTCACTCTCTAGAACTCTGTCAATTTTAACAATGACACTAGAGAGGCTCTACTGCATTTCATCAATTACTATTATGTAGGGCACTTGAAAATTGCATCAAAATTTAATAAACTATATATATTTGACCTAAAAACTAGCATAAGGGAGGGAAGATTGGGTGGCTCAGTTGGTTAAGCATACGAATCTATTTAAAAAATATTTTATTTATTTATTTGACAGAGAGAGATAGAGAGTGAGCACAATTAGGGCAAGTGGGAGAGGGAGAAGCAGATTCTCCACTGAGCGGGGAGCCAGACGTGGGACATGATCCCGGACCATGACCTGAGCCGAAGGCAAACACCCAACTGACAGAGCCACTCAGGTGCCTCATTTGATTCTTGATTTCAGCTCAGGTCATGGTCCCAGGGTCCTTAGATCAAGCTCCACATTGGGCTCCACATTCTGTGGGAAGTCAATCCACTCGATATTCTTCCCTTCTCCCTTCTCCTTCTGCACCCCCACTCATGCTCCTTTGTGTTCTCTCTCAAATAAATAATTAAATCTTTAAAAAATTAGCAAAAGGATCATTTGTAAATATACAATTTGGGGGGATGCTTAAAATGTTTCCTAAGTATCAGTCTCTAGGCATCAACATAAGGATAATCAGGAGGAAGAAAAGTGATAATCTTATCTTCAATTTATTATAATCAAATTATAACACAAGTTTATCCTCCTGAGCACGTAACAGCCACTTAACGAAGTTAAAATAATCTATGTAGGTATATAAACACACATATACTTTTAAAATATAGTGATGTAAAAAATATATATTGATTGAGTTGTTCAGAATGCCTTCAGTTATGTCCCTCCCCAGAATTCTAACTATGGGAGGCTCAGCTTTTCTAATGGACCAGGAAGCTCTGAAATGTAAAAAACATGATACCTCAGCAATTTTTGAAACATGTACAGACACTGAATGGCAGTACCTGTCAAGTAGAAAGACTACTACTGACTCACCTGTCCTCAGGGGATGTGATCTGGTTTGTTTTTCTAGTGATGGCAATGGGGTCAATTAGAGCAAATACTTTACAAGATGTTGTAAGGATGATGAAAATACACTATACACTATAAACTATAACAAAAAATGCATTTACATTCCCGTGATAAAGGCAGGTATAATATGTTGCCCAAATTACTGAATTAGATAGCAAGAAGGCATGGACTTGAGTCCCCAGCTAAAGTACATGTGTACTTCTAGGTTGTTGGCAATACTTCTTGATCTTTCTTGATCTTTCAAGTTAGTCCTGTGGAAAATACTTCCTATTTTGTAGGACTGTTGGAAGTAACAGCACTTCACAAATTTTACAGTTATTAAGTATAAGAAATGTCCAGGTAAGAGGTAAGACCTTCTTGCTTGGTAACCCTATAAATTGCACTTAATAACCAACAAATCAACATTGATTTGTCTCTGCCTTTAAGACAAAATAAGGTAAACTAAACTACATGAACCTTATTTTTACTGAAATACTTTGATTAATACTAACAGAATGTATATAACATGAATACTAATTATTAACTATAAGAGCAATTAATACCTTAGCGCTTAATATGTAAAAGAAAATATGTGAAGAAATTTGTGAAATGTCAAATTATGCTGTCATATCAATCCTATGAAGATGGTTCTTTTATTGTTCCCATTTTTTTCAGATGGAGAAAGGTAAAAAAGTTAATTAACTTACCCAAATCCACATTTCCTATGAGTATTATATGTCAAGTTTGTATGACTCTATAGAACTTGCTGATAAATTATGAGACATTTTCCTATTCTCCAAATGAGCTAACCAGACAATTTTCCTCTTTAAGAATAAAGGAATTAATATTTCTTGAGCATCAAACATGTAGTGGTGCTACTAGTGGTGCTACTATAGATTTTAGCTCATTTCAGTTTAAAAAATGAATGTACTCCTTTACTAGCTCCATGACCTCCGCCCATTTGCTTAATTTCTCAGCACCTCAGCTTATTCATCTACAAAATGTGTTTAACAGTTTTCCTATCTAATATGCTAGATATGAGGATTAAATGAGCTTCAAGTAAAATAGTACTTGGTTACCTATTATGAAGGGTAATTATTATTACTGCTTTAAAAAAGATGACCAAATAACAAAAATCAACAATTCTCAAACCCCATGTAATAGGTGAAAAAATTACAATAGAAATTACAATAAAGAGAATTAAAATAAAAGAAATTACAATTTCTTGAAATTACAATAAAGAGAATTACAAGTAGTTTCAAAACAACTATCAAATAGTTTATAATTTGCCCTGAAAATTCAGCCCCAGAGAACATCTGTCCAGGAAGCAAACTCAGCTCAGCAGCACATGAAAAACCAATCCTGGGCGCCTGGGCGGCTCAGTGGGTTAAAGCCTCTGCCTTCCGCTCAGGTCATGATCTCAGGGTCCTGGAATCGAGCCCCACATCGGGCTCTCTGCTCAGTGGGGAGCCTGCTTCCTGCTTCCTCCTCTCTCTCTCTCTCTCTCTCTCTCTCTCTCTCCCTCTCTGCCTGCATCTCTGCCTACTTGTGATCTCTCTCTGTCCAATAAATAAATAAAATATTTAAAAAAAAAAAAAAAAAGAAAAGAAAAGAGAAAGAAAAAGAAAAACCAATCCTGACCATCCTCTGTAGAACTTGTTGACAACTGGAGGAAAAATAAAGTTATGTGACACTAGAAACCATACTCTGACACTAGAAACCACAATTTTAGATGGTTCCTATCATGAGTCCAATGTATTACCCATTAAATTAGATTAATAACTCAGCCAAATGGCAAAAGCTTTTTAATTTGGAATAAGTAAAATATCTGTAATCCTCCTAGATTCTTTAAGTTATTTGTATATTTGAGACAACAAATGAGATTAAAGCCATTTTTCACATGATAGAAATCTAAGACTAACAAATTAATCATGATAATTCTTCACAGATTATAGACACTACATGCTAAAATAATTATATGTACAAGATGTGTTTAAAAATAATAAATGCCCAGAGACAGAACCAAACTCTACCATGGAGAAAACAAGAACAAGAATCATTGGATTCCAATACAGTCTTCAACATAACAAAAATCAAGTTCTATTTTGAAATGACTAATATTACATTGTCTATTTTTCATAGAACAATATTCATATGATTTCTATTAAGGTCTACTTAGAAATGTCTTTTAAAAAAAATTAAACCAGTCTTGAAAAACATTTCAATGTCTTTAATGGGCAGTATTTCTCAAGACTGTTATCTCTACTGAAATAAGTCAGTATTACATGTCTACTGTGTGATGAGGAAAATTAAAAATCAAACGAAATATGTTAACTAGGCTTGATTCAAAGTGGGCAAGCTTGAAACATAAAGTGGGCATACTTGAAATGTTTTTATAATTAAGATAACATTTCACACTGAATCATGTTTGCTAAAGGTTAGGAAAATAAAATATTTTATAAAAGAGTATTCTAAAGAATAGTAGAGGAGGAATCAAAATACTATTGGTCTGAGGAATTTAGTTCTTAATCCTCACTGTGCCAATAACTAGCTGCTCAGTCTGTTTATATGTGGAAAATGAGTCCTTGGTCTCCTGAAAGTCAGTAACAGACTGGTATGTATATATGCTTACACTATTTTTCCTAATGTATTTGTCTTTGAGTAGGAACTCAAATACGGAGTACTACTTATAGTTTAGAGTCAGCCAGTGTATGTGATAACAGGTGTAGAAAGGACTTAAAATGGATTCTCTCTAGGGACAAGGAGGAATTTTGAATGGAATCAAATACAGTTGTCAATTTAATGCAGACAAGTCATAGTCCATTTTGCTCTATTAGAATGCTGCTCTGGATATATTACTATTGTGAAAATTTTAGTTTGCATTAATCATTCTGGATACCTATTCTCCTCATTTTTAGAACTGAAATCAGCATCAACAGGATACAAATTAAAAAAAACTAAACATTCAATTCTATACTCTGACACATGTAATATGTCAGGCTTACAAACAATTCCATTCTGCATCTACCAGCACACTAAGAACCTCTACATAAATACACTTTTGCAACTGTTTATAGATAATTTTAGCTATTAAAAAAATAGGAACCACCTCCTCTATCCTTCAGTTCAGCATCGCCCATCATTAATCTTTTCTAATTGTTCTCAATAGTCCTTGTTCTCCACAACTGTAACTCACACAGCAAAGTATCAGGTTTCTCAAAGTGCACAGAACAAACTACAAAGGAAATGTTTGTGGTCCATACACTTTGTCCACTTCAGTTAAATAGGGTCACCTCGTTGTGAGGAGCGAGCTACTTTGACTCAGCATTTTCCACTTGGCCCAAGTTGAAGAGGTCACTGACGGCAGTGGAGGAGTCTACACTTAACTGATGTTCTTGCTTTCCAGCTAGCTCATTAGCCTGAACACACTTGCTCAAAACTTCTACTGTACAGACTGTAAAAAGCAGCAGAGTGTCATGCGGAGAATTAACTCTATTTATCAAGAAAATACATAAGGTAAGGTGAAATAAGTAATAAACCAATAGAAAAAATAAATACCTTCAAATATTTTAATTTCTATCACAAAATTTCTGTAATACCAAAATAAAACTGACCTATACATATATTTCAGAAGAAAATGCCTGGTTTTTATTCACTTTACTGAACAAGGATTACTTAACAGCTTATAAACAATTTAGTACTAAGAGCGTCAGGCAGATAAAGTGCACAGAATCACCACAACCAAAAGGCCAGATGCAATAATACTTAGGTTCAAGATTTCATTTGAACTCACTTAGGAGCAAGTTTAAAATACCTTCCCCAATCACAAGGCAAAGGCATAGTATACTGTGTGTGCTCTCAGCTGATAATGGCCAGCAACTGAGATATTTAAAAAATAATAAGAAGAAGAAAGATAAAATAAAATGTGTATAATTATTCATTTTAACTAGAGCTAATTTAAACTCTTAAATAAGAATAAAAATAACATAAAATGGGTGTAATTATTCATGTTATTTTAACTATAGGTAACTTAAACACTTAAATAAGAATAAGAATAATCCATACGTAATGTCTGCTATTTTAGAGGGATCATAACACTTTCACAGAGCTCTTTAAATTTTTTTACTAAAGTTTTTTATTTATTTGAGAGAGAGAAAGAGAGAGAGAGTGCACACAAGCAGGGGGAGGGGCAGAGGGAATGATACTGAAGTTGACTCCCCACTGAGCACAGAGCCTCCATGCAGGGCTCAATCCTAGGACCCTGACTTGACCTGAACCAAACTCAAATGTTGGACACTTAACCAACTAAGCCACCCAGGTGCCCCAAAAAGCTTTCATTTTATAAAAGTATCACTGAAGTGAGACATTGTAAATTGGGGCTCTAAAGTAAAATTGATTTATTTCAGATACATAGTCTGACTTCCTAGCTCTGTGATCTGTTAAGGTCACCTCATGATTTTCCTCATTGTGAAAGCAGGTGTAACACCTACACTCATCTCACAGGTTGCTTGGTGAGAACTTAATTAAGTCACAGATGTAATAGCTCAGCGAAAACCCCAACAATTATAGATATAAATAAAGATTAACTACTATTATTCTTGAAAAAAGAAAAAAACTCTTCCTTGCTCTGAGCACACTGAACATTCTTATTTTCTTCCTTCTTCGGCCCTTCCTTCTCAACCTCCTTATCTGTCCTGTTTTTCTCTCCCAAACATCAAATGTTAAGTTCTCATATGATATACAACCTCAGTCCTCTTCTCATTCTATCCTTTCCCAGAAAGAATCTAATCTTGCCCATGATTTTAATTAACACTTAGAAGACAATTCCCGAATGTGTATTTCTAAATCAGATCTGAATATACACGTGCCAACTCAACATTTCCACTTGGGTGTCTTGGAGGAACCTCAAATTCATTATAACTAAAAGCCAAACTCACCATTTTTCCCACCCAAACATAAATGTTGCATACTAAAATCACCCAATTATACAACCCAGAACCCTAAGAGTAATCCCTGAAATGTCCTATTTCTTGCTTCCCAATATATAACCCATTTCTTACCATTCCCATTTTACCTCTGAAATACATCCCTTTGTCTTCACAGCCACTATCGTCTTCTGAATCTAAAGTCACTATCCAATAGCCCCTAAATTGGTTTTCCCAAAGCAGTCCTACCCCTCCAAACCCTGTATGACATCCAACTTTTCAAATACAAACATAACATAAACAAAAAAATAAATAAAATGCAAATATCATACCTCTAGCTATAACTTTTCTTTGGATCATCAGTGCCCTCAGAATAAGAAGCAAAATACTTTGGACCATTAATAAAGCTGTGCACGTGCCCTCTTGTCTTCATTACCCTCTATATTCCTAAAATTCTTTTTCTTCTAAAATGCTAGGCTCTATCCTCCTTTGAGGCCTTTCTTCATACCCACTCTGTTGGGAATATGAAAGGTTTAACACTTCCTGCTCCTGAACTCCCATTTCCAGCTATTTCTTTATCATTAAGTTCGCTGCTTAATCAATACTTCCTCCAGAAGATATTTCCTGATTCTCTGGACAAGGTCAGTTTTTATTAATTATATTCCCACAAAGCACTCTTTACTATTGCATCACAATCTTCAGTGCATTTGTAATTACTCTGGTGTCTGCTTTCCACAAAAGATAATAAGGGACACAACAGCAGCAGGCAAGCTTGTCTTGTTTACAATTATATCCCTTAATCTTATCAAACACCATGATTTTCACAGTGGGCCAACTACGATATTGATAAATGTTTGCTGAATTAATTAACATAAAATGGTTCTGATTTAGTCCCTAATTTGATAATACTTATAATTTGTAGAGAAATGCACATAAAACTGATTCAACACAGACTATACTAGCTTTTTACAGTAAATCAGCAAAAAAACCCTACTTGATCTCTAAGAAAGATAATTCTGGAAGCCAAATAAATAATATGAAGAAAGGCCCATATGAGGAAGGCTACTTTCTGGTGCTAGAATATGAATGAAGCCGTAGAGAGCTAACAGGACTTCAACAAGCAAAGGATAAAAAGTATTCTAAGGAGAGGGAAATTTGGGCAAAGCCACAGACCTAGTCGGGGTATAAACAGTGACTGGTGAACAGACAACGTGCCTAAGGAGGGAGGTATACTGAAATACAGCAATATTTGCTATATATAAGAAAATATATTTGCTATACTGAAATACAGCAAATGGGCACACTGTGGAAAGCTGGAAAGCTTTCAGTATCAGAATTAAACTGTCTCTCAAGGAGAACCCACTGAAAATTTCATCATTAAAGAATGATGAAGACAGCAAAAACATGTTAACAGATTAAGATGAAGTGTGGAGACCAACTAGTAAACTATTTCAATATTTCAGGTGGAAAGGAAGGAGGGAAGGAAGAAAAATAATTATACAGTAGAACAACACTGCTCGAATGGGGAAGGGGTAGGTGATTGACTAAATGGAAAACCAAAACAGAGAAAAGACAGAAGAAGGATGTCAAAAGTTTTTTTACAAACACTTTTTTTTTTAAAGACTTATTTATCTGAAAGAGAAGATAAGCAGGAAGGGAAGAGGGAGAAAGAGAGAGATTCCCAAACAGACTCCATGCTTAGCATGGAGCCCAACACAGGGCCTGATCTCCGGATCCTAGAATCATGACCTGAGCCAAAACCAAGAGTGGGACACTTAACCAACTGTGCCACCTCACAAAATATTTTTATTAATAATGAAAAAATACAAAAAATAATGAAAGTTCTTTTATAATTACTGCCTGAGTTTTCAATACACTTTATACCTAATTTTTATTTTATATGGTTAGGGAAAAAACTCCTCAACGTTATTATAATTTCACTCTCTTTAAAATGGTTATTTCCTACAATCATTGGGATGAAAGAAACTACCTTATAATATGCTGACTTCCTCTATTCAGTAGAAGAAAACCCTTTATGTCTAAAAGAATTCCATTCTTTGTAATAGGCGCTGTGCAAAAGTTAAAAATGACGTACAGAATTTTTTTTTTTGATGTACGGAATTTTTTAAAAGGTCATTCTAATTTCAAAAATATTAACATCTGAAAGTATGTCATCTTTAATTATCAGGAGAATATATGAAGAATAATAAAATATAACACTTACTTTTGCTGCACCTATCTGTTCTTTGCGAAACTTCTCAAGTGGAGCAATTAATACATCATTAGCGTTTTGAATCTGAAATTAAAAATGTAAACACATTAGGTTCTATAATATTTTATAAAAATATTAACTAAAAAAAACATAGCTCCTTTATTCAACTTACTTAAATAAAGAACTTTTGTTCTCTTGACGGCTTCTATAAATGAAATAAAAATACCTTGCATGTTATATAGTAATTTCTACTTTATAAGGTTGTTTCCACAAATTATTTCACTTAATTCCAACAATAACATGAATAATGGAAACCAAGTATACATGTTGAGATCCTAGTCTAAACATTTAATTTCGTATTCTAAGATGTAACTAAGAAATAAAACAGATATTTACAAATACCTTTAATTACTCTGGTTTAATGTAGTTAGTTTAAGCATCATTTTAAAATCAAATCCTATAAAGCTCTTCTATTTGCCACTAGAATGTTATTCTACATCTGCAAAATAAAATAAGGTTCATTTTCTTCTATTTAATTAGATTTCTTACACTTGGCTGAATGTTCATATACTTCCAACCCTACTATAATATTACCTGATTTCCTTTCAATGAACAGTATTTTAGCCCCAAACTCCAAACTGGGATTTACTACCACTTTAAGACATAAATATTTTAATTTGGATCTGTGAGAATATTGTGAAGAAGGAGTTTTCAGTGTGGGAACCAGGTACTGAATTCAAGAGATATACATTTCTAAGAAAAACACTATGCTGGGAAGAAATCTTCAATTGAAAAAACCTTTACAAAGTATTAAAATTAAACACAGAATCTTAAATGTTCTCAACACAAACACGAAAAATGGTAATTATGTGACAGAATGGAGGTGTTAGCTATTGCCCTGATGGTAATCAGTTTGCAATATATACATGTATTAAGTCAACCTGCACACTTTAAACTTACACAATATTATATGTCCTTGATATCTCAATGAGGCTAAAGGGACAGTTATAGTTAACAAACAAAATTTATAATTTACCACTGTGATAATATGATCTATTATATAATTAGCAAATGCTAAGATGAAGAGAAATCTTTTTTTAATTTCTTTTCAGTGTTCCAGAATTCATTGTTTATGCACCACACCCAGTGCTCCATGCAATACATGCCCTCCATAAACTCAGGCTCACCCAAACCCCCCACCCCACTCCCCTCCAAAACCCTGTTTATTTCTCAGAGTCCACAGTCTTTCATGGTTCATCTCCCCCTCCAACTTCCTCCAACTCAATTCTCCTCTCCATCTCCCCATGTCCTCCATTGCTATTCCTTATGCTCCACAAGTAAGTGAAACCATATCATAATCGACTCTCTCTGCTTGACTTATTTCATTCATCATAATCTCTTCCAGTCCTGTCCGTGTTGATGTAAAAGTTGGGTATTCATCCTTTCTGATGGAGGCATAGTACTCCATAGTATATATGGACCACATCTTCTTCATCCATTCATTCGTTGAAGGGCCTCTTGGTTCTTTCCACAGTTTGGCGACTGTGGCCATTGCTGCTATGAACATTGGGGTACAGATGGCCCTTCTTTTCACTACATCTGTATCTTTGGGGTATATACCCAATAGTGCAATTGCAGGGTCATAGGAAAGCTCTATTTTTAATTTTTTAAGGAATCTCTACACACATTTAAAAATAAAACCCTATTTTTAAAATATGTAACTCTATTTTAAAATAGGTTAAAATATATACAGGAGTTCCTTACATCATTCTTACAACTTTACTGTAAGTGTAAAATTATACCAAAATTCTAAAATTCCAATGCGTTTTTTTTTTTTTAAGATTTTATTTATTTATTTGGCAGAGAGAGAGAGAGAGAGAGACATCACAAGTAGGCAGAGAGGCAGGCAGACAGAGGAAGGGGAGCAGGCTCCCTGCTGAGCAGAGAGCCCGATGCGGGGCTCGATCCCAGAACCCTGAGATCATGACCTGAGCCGAAGGCAGAGGCTTAACCCACTGAGCCACCCAGGTGCCCCAATGCAAGTGTTTTACTTTCACTTAATTTCACTGAACTTCTTATTCTCTAGTTAAGTTTTATTTCTCAAATTCCATATCTAAGTCCACAAAGATAGTATACACAAAAATAAAAACTAGTGTGTTAGTGCCTTTGATGATAGCATTCTCCAATTCGCAAAAAAAATAATACGGCAGATACTGAAAAGCAGACTTACACTCCTTGTATAAAGACATAAAAAGGGATGCCTAGGTGGCTCAGTTGGTTAAGCATCTGCCTTCTGCTTAGGTCATAATCTCAGGGTCGTGGGATTGAGTCTCACATGGGGCTCCTTGCTCAGCAGGAGCCTGCTTCTCCCTCTCCCTCTGAAAGTCATTCCACCTGCTTGTGCGCTCTCTCTCTCTCTCTCTGATAAACAAACAAACAAACAAATAAAATAATTAAAGAAAAGATATACAAAGTAGATTAATACTCAAAACCCTTTCTAAGACATCAACAACAAACTGTTGATACCTATGACAACATCACAGTTGTGAGGTCAGACAGGCATTCCTCCAGATACACTGTGTAGGCATCTTTCTAGAGAGAAATGACTGGAAAGTAGCAAAGTAGCTCACTTTTTTTTAAAGATTTTATTTATTTATTCGACAGAGACTGATCACAGGTAGATAGAGAGGCAGGCAGAGAGAGAGAGGGAAGCAGGCTCCCTGCTGAGCAGAGAGCCCGATGCGGGGCTCGATCCCAGGACCCTGAGATCATGACCTGAGCCGAAGGCAGCAGCTTAACCCACTGAGCCACCCAGGCGCCCCAAAGTAGCTCACTTTTAATTGTCATGCTCTAAATCTTCTTTACCTTCATAAAACCCCAAATACATAAACACACATGTACACACACACACACACCTGCTTTTAAACTAAATTGGCATAAGGTGAAAGACAGTGTCATGAACACTTACGTGTAATTTTGAAAAATGATAAAAATAAAGGCTAGTATTTACTGAAGGTTTATGTTGTGCTGGAAACAAGCATGATCTAATATATTTAAAGTCAGTGAACTTAAACAGGGAGATACTTCTCAAGTGGTGAAAACAGCAACAATAAGGGTGCTGAATTAGATGATATGCAATATACAGCACAAGCACATATATTTAAAATAAAAAAAAAAAAACTGGGTTTAAACTGGGGCCTGTTGTTATAAGCTGCTGTTTAACCATTCTCAGCATTGGCTGCAACACCTACCTCACAACTTAACTTGGTTCTAAGGACTAAGATAAGGAATATAAAACACTTAGTTCAGTGTCTTAACATAGTAAGTCTTCAAAATTTATAGCTTTTAATAGCTCCAAACTGACACAGATAATTAATCTCATTCTGTATTTATGTACTGAATACACTTCTGTATCTGAATCTATAGTACTACTCTTTGGTTGAAGTCTATCTATGTGCACAATATGGAAAGTATTTTCCCATAAAAGTCTTGAAAGACAGATGGCCTGGACTCTCCCATATCCAATCACTAGGTACTTACGTACTGCCAAGCATACTGCTGAGGTCTATGGTAAAGTGAAAAAACTAAGGCATGGACTAATCCTTCCAGAACTTTAATGTCTATTTGAGAAGAGAGGAAAATTTTATTCATTCAACAAATATTTGATGCTCTTAAAACACTGCTAAAATTTTTGGAAAAATTGAAAGACAAAACTGATTAGTTCTACATGATAAACTATGGAGGACTCCTTATGAATACATGAATACATCAGGATTTTGAAAACAGAAAAGATCCTTGAGAACTAAATAAAGAACTAAAAAGATAAAATAATTCTAGAAACAGGGAACACCATGAATAAAGGCAAAGGGGCAGAACTAAGCCTGATATGCAGGAAGGGAGAGTGCAGTACAGAAAAATAAAGCATTTATTAAGCAATCATTAAGAGTCAATCATGACTGTGAGGGCATTGACCTAGTTACAGGCCCTCAGTTAACTTTTGAAAAATGGGAATACAGAATGAATATGAAGCATAGCAAACAGTTCTGGCACATAATATGATCCATAGAATTAATACATTATTATCAACTAACAAGAACATTATCTAGCTGGAGAAAAGTGTGCGTGTGTGTGTGCGTATACATACACACACACGCACACACACACACACTTTTTTTTTTTTTTTAAATAGAAAACTCAGTAAGAATAAGGAAAAGATACCCATAATCTAGGAAGAACAGTCTGAATATAGAATCCCTGCTGGTTTCTAAACAGAAAATTCCTGTTGTAAAAACCTGTTCTAGGAAGCCAGTAATATGTGGGATAGTTTGAGAAGGCAGAGATGAAGACAAGACCTGCCAGGTGAATAGCTGGGAGTGGAACTCAAGTTTGAAACAGTAAGGTACTATGATCGGGCGCCTGCAGTGTTAACAAACTGCTAACAGGGAACTGCAGTTTTCTCAGAAACAGAAAAGGGGCCAGAGGGAGAGGAATCAAAGGGCACATTAAGAAGTTTTGCCTCAAGCGTTGGAACTCTGGCATCACATTAAGAACTAGAGTAAATAAGGTAAAGAGTCTGTTTGTTGGAGAAAGAATAAAGATAATGAATTTCACTTTGGATCTATTATGTTCAATGCCAGGGGAAGACTCAAATATTTTGGCAGAATATTCTCAAAATAAGAGTTAATCAATATGAATGAAACGTATTACTGGGGAGAGAAGGATTAGGAAAGGGACCTAAAGGATAAATCTGTATACTAAGACACTGGTGCCACATTCCTATCCAATGGTTTCAGTCTCTGCCGTATGTAAATACGACCTGGCAATAAAACAAAACCTGAGGATACAACACAGGAGATGTGAATTAACAACCACCCTTGGGGGCAATTATTATTTCTTAACCCAATTTGCCCATATTTCTTCACTTTTTTTCTTTTGTTTTTAGATTTGTTCATTTTTTCTCCTCTTTCCTTCCCCTACTCTCATTCTATTAATGTGAAACTGAAGGAATTAAAAAAAAAATGAGTTTCAGAGGTACTAAACAGAAAAGAAAGGGGAAAAAAGAGACATCAAAAGATATGATTTGTTGAGTATTTACTATGTGGAACATACTCTGCTAAACTCATCATAATATCACGAATAAAACTGATTTTATATGAGCAATGAAGTTCAAAATCCAAAAATCATCCAGAATGTTTTAAGCACGAGTGTTAAAGTTACACCCAGTTCCATTTTATTTTTTTTTTAAGATTTTATTTATTTATTTGACAGAGAGAAATCACAAGTACACTGAGAGGCAGGCAGAGAGAGAGAGAGAGAGAAGGAAGCAGGCTCCCTGCTGAGCAGAGAGCCCGATGCGGAACTCGATCCCAGGACCCTGAGATCATGACCTGAGCCGAAGGCAGCGGCTTAACCCACTGAGCCACCCAGGCGCCCCCAAGTTCCATTTTAATTTCAGCATCAAAACTTCTAAGTCTCAGTGTCTTCATCCCTATACCTCTTAGAGTGTTTATAATAATGAAAGGAGAGATATACATATTTTTAAAATAACAAGCATAAATATGACATATGGCAGCCTTTCAAAAAATGTTTCCTTCTTCACAGAATTTACTATGTCTCCTATGTGTTCAGTCTTAAATTTCCCAGGTTTAAAGTGTAGTTCTTCAAAGTAGAAACTGAATTCAAATTAATTTAACAGAACAGTACTGATCTACTCGATAGATAACAGAAAAACAGGAACCTGTTTTTTTCCATAAGCCAGTGCCACATATATGTGGTTTTACATCCCAAATATCATGCGTTTGTGCAGTCAATGAACCGCTGTTCACAACATGTGAATCTAAACTCAGGACATCAAAATGGCAATGCCAACAACACTCTTCAAAGGGTAGAATGTAGATTTAAAACCCAATCCCGCTGCTTCTGACCCTTATCTTTGTACATTCCCCAGGGAACACGCGCCTTTCATCCACACAAACTTGTCAATCACACAGATAAAAGTTTTCAACTCTGACGCAATCCAAGTGTAAATTAAAGGTGTTTAAAATTTTTAGCAGTTTTAAAAAAGTTATTGTTGCTACTGTATAATAAAGAAAAATGACATACAAAATGGTGGAAAACTATAATTAAGTGTGAATCGGGGTACAACTCTGGTGACTTTACTTTCATAAGGTCTAAAAAAAAAGTCTAGAGAAATGAAATTTTGGCTCACATGGAACTCTTTGTCCCCAGATTTACACAAGAGGCTTGATGAAACTTCTTCCAGAAGGTAATTTCAGGTTGGGGGGCAGAGAGCTGGCAGGGAGTGTCAAGTCACAGATTACGAGATTCAAGATCCCATAATACTTGTGGAATGTGTTACTTTGCATGAACTTTCTAAGAGGCTTTAGGAAAAATACAAAACCAATTTTAATATTCTCCCTAGATACTAATAATGTAAAATCTTAAAAAGGTCTTATTTCAGTAAATAAGATCTTATTATCTTACAATTACTTACTTACTTACTATCTTACAATTCTTAACCATCTATAATTCTAAATTCTGGGTACAACCACCTTATTTTTATAGATATTAATCCATTTTAAAAATAAAATTATCTGGTATTTCACTTATTATCTGTAGCAGAGAAGCAAATATGATATTGGATAATATTTTACAATACTGCATTTACTGGGTAAATACACTTGAACTGTGGCGCAGTGTTACTCACACAAAGCCAGACAATTTAAGTTTTCACTTACCTTTTCTTCTGCTGTTTCAAGTGGTTCTAACAAATAGCCACCAGGGAGTGCTCATAAGCCACTCACAAGTAATAATTAGAAAAGTTTTTATGTGATCAGATGAAGAATTCTCTGAAAACATCTGGAGTTTTTTGTGTGTGTGTATGTGTCCAAGTATTCATGAATTACAATCTTCTTTAGATCATGGATTTTTAAGTGCTACCCTATTTTTATTAAATATTCCTATTTTGTGGGAAACCTGGGTGGCTTAGTCATTAAATGTCTGCCTTCAGAGCAGGTCATGATCCCAGTGTCCTGGGATGGGGTCCCCAGCCCTAAATTGGGCTTCCTGCTCAGTAGGGAGCTGGCCTCTCCCCTTTCCCTCTGCATGCTGCTCCCCCTACTTGTGTTCACTCAATTTCTACCCATCAAATAATAAAATCTTTTTTAAAAATTTCAAATATCAAAGAAATTCCTATTGGGGGGCACCTGGGTGGCTTGGTTATGCAGCAGACTCTTGATTTTAGCTGGGGTCATGATCTCAGGGTCCTGAGATCAAGTCCCACATTGGGCTCTGCACTCACCAGGAAGTCTGCTTCTCTCCCTTTCCCTCTGCTCCTTCTTACACAGGTGTGTGCTTGCACAGGTATGTGCTCTCTTTCTCAAATAAATACATCTTTTTAAAAAATTACAATTTTTAAAGATTTTATTTATTTATTTGACACAGAGAGAGAGAGAGAGAGAGAGAGAGCGCAAGCGAGCACAAGTAGGCGGAGCAGCAGGCAGAGAGAGAAGCAGACTCCCCACTAAGCAAAGAGCCTGATGTGGGGCTGGATCCCAGGACCTTGGGTCATAACCTGAGCCCAAGGCAGCCGCTTAACCAACTGAGCTACCCAGGTGCCCCCCAAAATTCCTATCTTTAACACCTGCTTTTCACTGCTGAGAACCAACAAAATGTGCAGCAATGGAAAAAAACAAATCTGAAGGGTAATTCTTGCACTTTTACTTATTCTCCCCTTTCCAGGTTCTGGTTAAAATCCAGCATGGTTGGTACCATCACAGCCCATCACTAGTCAGTGAATATAGTGTCCTATTAACCTCAACCTACTCAATAATATCAGGATAGAAGACTGTAATTTTCTACCTCAAACTTTCAAAGTACCAAAACACTCAAAGATTTGAAAAGAAGATTTAATAATATTCTGTGGTACTCGCTAAAGCAACTGCTTGAGAAGGCCACAACACATGATGCTATTTACCGAAATAAAACCTGGATGGTGTAGCTCATTGCACAAATAACTTCCTGTTGAGATACTTATATAGCCAATCTGAACACAGAATAAGTATCACAAAGGTATTTCATGAGTAGACGAAACACATTTAATTCACAAGATACCTATAAACAGTCTGAGATAAGAACGGATTATTTTCCTATTAGTATTTGCAACCGGGAAAATTAGACACAGTCCTATTTGGGATTATTGGCAAGTATCTCCCTTCTGCCTTCTTCCAAATTCTGTCCTGTTCCTCCCTCCTAAACAGCATCTCAGGATGAAATTCTGGCAAGTGGTTTAGGGCTAGCCTGAGGTTCACTAGGTTCACACCTTACTCTTCACAGATATACAAGAGATAGTCCTGGGGTGCCTGGTTGGCTCAGTTAGTTAAGTACCTATCTTCAGCTCTGTTCATAGATCCTAGATTGAGCCCAGTGTCAGGCTCCCTGCTGAGCCAGGGAGTCTGCTTCTCCCTCTCCTTCTGCCTCTGCTCCTGTATTCTCTTGCTCACTCTCTCTCAAGTAAATAAAATCTTAAAAAAAAAAAAAAAAGAGAAACAGTCCTTCTCTTGCATCAGTAAGCCCACAGCTCTTCTAAACTAGAACTCAAAAGTCAAACTCACAAAAGGTGTAAAGGATGGATATACAAATAAGACCTTCATTTAATAAGTGATACAAAGTCAAAGACTAAAGGCTTTACTTTATATCCTTCAATGTAAGCAAATTACTCTGAAAAACTATCTTCACCTTTAAAAAAAAAAAATGCTATGTAAGGTTAGCTGGGTACCACTGTAATACATTTAATTTCAACCTGAACGTCACTTGCTACTTCAGTACTGAATGTTTTGATTCTGCTTATTAAGCAGTATTCCATTATGAACCCCACCTCATTGGACCTCATCTGTTTAGATCCAACACTCATTTAAATTTAACATTACTTTTATATTTTCTTTACTTTTACCAGTAATTATAATTTTCTTATTGAAATATACAGGTAAAAAAATCTAAATTTTTGGAGAATGATGCTTTATGAGTTGTCCCTTATATCAAAAGACAGGAAGTAGTACACTCTTCAGGAGAGTGCACTAGTTTCTGTTTAATTCTTGGTTTATACCCTGACAACTGTACAATCTTGGTCAAGTTATTCAAACTTTCCAAGTCTGTTTCCCTTTATGTTTAAGGATGATAATACGTTTATTTACAAAGATTAAATTTTATATTTTATGTATAATGATCATAAGTTTATGAGTATAAATTTTTACGTGCTTCCTTTTAAATTCATTCTTTTGTGTAGGTCAATTATAATGCATATATGTATATTTTTTAAATGAAATGGGAAGTTGTTACTGTAGTGCTAGTATGAGAGTGAAATCTCATCAGCATATACTGAATGTCAAGACTCTTAAATGGAACAGAGTGTTTATCTAGGGTAAACAGCAAAGAATCCTCTCCACTTCTAGAACTTATAACTATCCCAAATAACTCAAATTAAAGTTTACTATTTTTAAACAAAGTCATCTACACTCATAAGATAAGGGAGTAGAAAAGCATTCATCCAATAAAGAATTGATCATTTTCATTGAATCTAGGTAAGAAAGTAGAAGAGAAGGGTAAATTGCAAAATTTCATATAATCCAGTGCAATCTAATGATGTCGTAACTCTAGGTTGTACCAGTGAAATTCTCTAAATATTAACTTATTTGAACAAGAAAGGAAAGTTATTTTTCTTAGGTTTTTGTTGCTCTTAAACTACTTTTGCATCATTCCCTTTTACCCAGCAATCTCTAATGGGAGATTACACTAAGAATATTTTAAAGCATTCAAGCATTGAGGAAAACATTTTAAATATGAGATATAACCATAACATATTGTCTGCTCAAAACCTCTGTCCACTTATTATCAGCCTGATTACTACTTAAACATTTATAATTCTAAGATAAAGTAGACTAAAAAAAAAAAAATCAGCAAAAAGAAGGCCAAACTGCTTTTCAGCTATAAAAAAAGAAGATATGTGAAGGTCAAAGTGGAATTAATATCTTACAAGCTACTTTACTCTAAATATCCTACACATACATCATACATTCATCATAACAAATACTTTTCTTTTGATTATGACCAGAAAGTATGCATTTAGGGAATGCACTTTTATGGAATATATGGCTGCATTACCTCTCCTCAAAGGGCACACAAATCAGATACTGAAGTTTAATCTACCTGTGAGAACACAAGTAATGTAAGAAATGCTGCAACCTCAGTTGTTTCAATGGTTAAATAATCACTCCTAAATTTCACTGGGTAAAAACATTCTGCAAAATTACTGATGCGGTTACTTCAGCCAGTCCTATGCCTTTGGAATTCTCAAGAAATCCTGGGATCTATTGAAAATGTATACATCTGTGGTATTGCCAATAGTATCCAATGATGCACCTAAGTTTGTTAACCCTTCAGGAGATGGCCGATGACTTTCCTGTAACACAGCAGTCCCGTGTACTGATGTCCTTATGCTTATGAAAATATACCTTCTCCCTTCTCCCCACCTTAAATATCAAAAACACAGTATATCTTGAGCTGAGTCAATTGGGGCCTCAGGACTCCACCCCCCGGTTTTATCCCCTAGTAAAAGTGGCTTTATTTTGGGGAGGAGCTTCAACAAGGTGATAATTTCTGTAATTCAATGTTTATCTCCTCCCCACCTTGCTGTTATTGCTATTTCTTCTGCTAGTATTTCTCTACGCCTCTCAGTATTCTCTACTAAAAATATCTTGGAGAGAGAAACTGAAACCATTCATTTGTTTTAAATTCTTCATTTGTGAATTTAAGCAAGCTTCTAATAGTTGTTGTGAGTTTGTAAAAGAAATGAAAATTCATTAAGTAAATTCCCAGAGTCACAGTTATTTTACAGCAATTACATCTTAGGAGCTGAATGTTAATTTATTTTAATCACAATTGCTCTGTATTTCTGTAATGGCAGATTGTCAAAACCTTAAGAAAGACTTAAGATACCCCAGTGTATATGCAATTTCTTAAATTGCTTATTCTAATTTTGCAATAATGGGAAAGGAATGAAAGGGAGAAAGAAATGAGGAAGGAATTAGGCAGGATAGAAAAACATATAAGCAAAGCAGAGACTAACTTAATTAATACAGGGAGTGATAGAGAAAGTATAAGGAGAGATTGGGGGCTAGTGATGGGCAGGAGCATGCTCACAGTGGCTCTAGGAAAACACTATGTATATCGCTGTATTCATTCAATGATGTGCGGTTGAAGTCAGCTGAGGTGGAAGTATTTACACCATGGAAATCAATAAGCATTACAAATCAGGGTTATGTGCACCTACACATGCATGTGCGCATGCGTACACACACACACGCACACACCCCTAATTGCTGGCAGTTAACCTTTTCCAACACATCAATGCTTAGAACTATATTTGGAAGACACCAATATTAAACTAAAAACAGTGGGAAAGAGTGGTATCTACACAAGACTCCTTTCATCTAAAGTACCTCTTTCAAACCTGTGTACCTGTGTACCTGTGAGCTTATAACATTTCCAATTTAGTATGTCTTTCCCAACGCCCAAAAGATTAAGCTCATTTGTACTTCTTCACACTCAAACTCTTTTATGCAGAGCAAGGCTTTTGAATTTCTGGGCTTCAACAGCAATACCTTGAACGAACTTCTAAAATAGCACTGATATTAAACAGTTTTAGCTTCCAAATCTGTCTGAGTGATAGCAGGTTTCTGTGGTGCTGGGTTGAGAATGATCCTGAGGCTGAATCTTCACACTGAAGGAATGATCACAGATGTTGGTTATAATCATCTCTTACTAACAAGACTGACAGTATTTATACTGCATATGTTATGTAAACATAGACACATTTATCTTTCTGTTCCTGGAAAAGTGGAGATAATGTCTTATTGATTTTTTTAATAATCACTGTCTAGCAAAAATCCCTTGCCACAGTGGAAACTCAACTCGACCATTGCTAAATTAAATAAAGTTATTTCTGACCGTCATAATGGGCACCTGCAGTAAGTTACTATAGCAAATACTGTTCCTCACCATATTACTGAGGATGGCAACAAACTATTTTTGATAATTAGTATTTCTATAATATTTACTGATATATGCTATATAACTTAAGTAGCAATCAATATCTATGTAAGTAGCAATAGGAAACTGAACTCATTGGTATCTTTAGAAAAAGACTCAGTTACAAAAAAAAAAAAAAAACTATTGATTTACAATGATTTTTTTTTTCCACACAAGTTTCTTTACTTATAAGCTAATTTTGCAGGGGAAAAGAAGCAGGCACTATTTTATCTCAAATCAAAACTTTGGAGGACAGACTGTTATCCTACAAATGGCTATACAGGCTAAAAGGGAAAGAGCAGTAACTCCTCAAAAAAGAGATGCAAGTCACCCTCCAAATTCTCCCTACTCCTTCTTCCTTAAGGTTGATTTCATATTGTACTGAACGGAAAACTCAAAACAGAAAAACATGGCTCTACAGAATCTTAGCTGGGAACCAGGAAAGGGGTTTGGGGTAGGGGAGTATGTTGTAGACTAATAGGCCTAAAAGCATGAAGAGAAAAGTGCACAGGTCACTCCCATTGGGTAAATGAAGAAACAGATTCTAGAGTACACATATAACAATAATTACTGAGCTATATGGTCCAAGAGAATTCTCCTTCAATTCTTATAATAGATTTATGAAAAAGGTACTATTATTCTTCCTATTTTACAGATAAGGAAACTGAGACCCAAAGAGGCTAATTTGCTCAAGGTCACACACAAATAGTTGGTAGCAGAGCTACAACATGAACTCCAGCATTCTGACTCCAGCCTCCATACGCCTAACTACTCTGTCAAACCTCACCAGACCACTGTCTGATACTAAATAATATACTACAGGACCAAAAATAAGACTTTCCCCCACAAGCTGCTTGTGAGTATGGCTATCATAAAATAAAAACCAAAGAAAACAAATGACCTACAGAATTAGGGATGAGATTACTTTCCTATTTTCTAATTTCTAAACTCATATAGGTAGATATATTATTTTCTCTATTACTCATCTTCTTTGAAAAATGATATGGACTTTTTATTGCATCTCCAGTTTCACTATTGTGCTGATGCCATATTTATATGTGTGATAAAACTCAGGCTGAGGTGAGTAATAATGATTTTTCTTGGCTTATGAAATGCTTAGTTGTAATAATGTAATGGTGATGTGAGAAGCAGTATGGATAGGGAATATGAGGAATTATTAGCTTAAAATAGCAACTTTTCTCCCACATAATTCTACCAATAAAAGTTTAGGAAATTAGAAAAATGGGTATTCTTTCAGAAATATAACCATACTAGTATTGCTTCTTCCTACTTCAGTTTCTTGGTACAACACTTACTTAGGATGCTTGTGACACGTACTATCTTGATATAAACAAACACAGTAAACACCGTAGCTGGAACTTGTACAGTTAAGAAAAAACAAAACAAAACAAAAAAAACACCAGACGCTAATACACAAACATTCAGTGTTTCTTTCCTATAAACTAACCTGGTAGTAACTGCTTGAATGTGAGTATTTTAAGGATCTCTGGGGGCTAAGAGGAAGAGAAAATCTTTTGAAATAAGTAATTCCTTAATTGAATAAACCAACAAATTGAATCACAGTGTTAAAATAAAACCAAGAAAAAAATAATTAAAAGAGAAAACTTCAGGGCTTTAATACATAATTACAAAAGTCCAAGAGTACCCTAAAGTTAACAAAGTCCCACAATTTAGCAAATAAGAGATATGATTTATTTTGCAAACATTTTCTTTTAAACTTTCCCAGGCATTTGAACGTAGGCTCTTAGTCATAGCTAAGAATTACTTCCCAAATAAATTCCATATGTTCTAAATCTTGTGCCTGGTCTTTTCCAAAACCAGATCTGGTCATAAACCCTGGGCCAGTTTTCCACACTGTACAGCTGTCAAAAAGTTTTCTTACCCAATGAACTAAAGAAGGTCTTTCAACCCTTTCTTTATGTGAGGTCTTATATCATGTGCAGTAAGAGAGATGTGTCAATACTAGAGAAATTCTCTTTACAACACATGACAAAAAAAAAATTAAAATATATATACTTTTCCTTATCTGTTAAAAGTATGTCCCATCAGAAAACATAATCATTCTATAAATCATTAACATCTGACTTCTTTGGTCTTACCCTCAGGCCATGAATTACTTTCAATTCATAGAACTAGCTAAAAGAATTGTTATGATTCCTCTCCAGAAAATAAAGCATGGAAGCCTAGAAATGACTTCCCCTCCTGATAGCAGCAGCCAGCCTGGGATTCAGTCTGAGGCATTCATGATGAAGTGACAACCTGATGTAATGCAAAGCAGTAACTGTATGCTGAGGGACACCTAAGTCATCCTATATGAAATTATGAAAAGGTATGGGGAACAATCTCTCTCCTCTCTCTTTTGCTTTCTCTTAAAAAACTAAGAGATAGTATATTTAGTGGAGAAGAAAACTTAGCTTCTGTGATGCCCAGTTTACATAAGCAAGAACAGTGTTGACGCTGGTAAAACCCTAGTTCTTATCTCAACGTTACCCAGATCCCTGCACATAACACCGAGAAGCAACTCCCATCACTATGCCGACAATCACACCCTGTCCCCATCTTTGGGCTTTTAGGAATTCCTAACATCGTCTAGAGTATGACTAAAGTTAAGACATTTTAATTAATCTAAAAATTAATTAATTTAAAAATACTAGATGAGAAAATGCACCTTTCAGATAATTCAAGAATATAATAAAACTGGACTATAAATTACAACAACAACAAAAAAAAACTTTGCACCTTAACATAAAGACACAACGCTAATGAAGCTTCCACCTTACCCCCGCTAAGCATAACATCCTGAAAGCATTCAGGTGTATCTTACGTTTTCTTCTCCAATGGCCTTCTGACCTAATAAGCTTTCAAGAACTGTCCTGCAGAGTAAAGGGGGCAGAGACAGTCTCAACAAACTTACCTTTATCTTACATTTCAAAATAAGAGAAAATTCTACACCTTATCTGTGGGTAACCTAAGGTAGTTTGATGCTTCAAATATCCCATGAAGTGATCAATGGTTTATAAATCTTATCTGTAGCCCAGATACTTCTGCTAAACTCTCTTATCTGTAAACCAAGTGTTTGTCCCATTCCCAGAAGCACCTCAAATACAACTCTTGAGATATGTTTCAGCCTTCTCCAACCTCGGTTCGTCTCCTCTCAGTGAATGACACCAAATTCTGGCAGCTGACCATTGCCCCAGACTTTCACATCCTATCCATGATCTCCCTAATGCCTTGGCATGCATCCCATCACCTCTCTCCAAAATTAGAACATTCATCTTACATACCTATCAGCACCCAGTTTCACAACCCACCCATATCTAATTTTCTTTTTTTTTTTTTTAAGATTTTATTTATTTATTTGACAGACAAAGATGACAAGTAGGCAGAGAGGCACACGGGGGTGGGGGGAGGCTCCCTGCTGAGCAGAGAGCCAGATGTGGGGTTTGATCCCAGGAACCTGGTATCATGACCTGAGCTGAAGGCAGAGGCTTTAACCCGCTAAGCCACCCAGGCACCCCCCATATCTAATTTTCTATACAGCTACCTGAATGTCTATGAAAAGAAGAGTATGTTATTTCCTAGCTTTTATCATCCCTCAACAACCTTCAATACAAAAGATATTTCCTTAGCCCAGTATCCCACAATCCTTAATGAAGAACCCCTCACTAGCTCCACACATTCTCTGCTGCCACTTCAATGTGGCAAGTCTTCTCTTTCACCACAGAACACAATGGATAAAGTCTAACTCACATTGTGACCTTTCCCTTAGTTTTCCTTCCCTGGTTCCCTTATTCTATCTAAACGTCTCTTATCCTTTAAACCTCAGCTGAAGTATCATGCTCTTGGTGAGGCTTCCTTAATATTCTTGGTGTAAGTTAGACCCAGGATTGTGATTATAACATTGTGACAGTGGATCACAGATCTCTGTAAGCCACACCATGCCATTCTGTCTTCCCAGCAAAATTATGAGTATTTCTAAGGAAATGCCTATGCTTTCAGCTTTCTTTTCTTTTCTTTTTTATTTTTGTATTCTGAAGGGCCTGGTGCAGTATCTGAGGCATACAGTTAAGGCCAAAAAAACATTGTTTTGATACAGGCACATTAGCTGAAGTGAGGATGCACAACTACATGGGGAAAGAGTTGGAAGACAAGTTAGAGAATAGAAAATCTCAAAATCAAACTAAAATTAAGATGGACAATGCTGGACTTTGCATTCATGCAAACTAAACATCATTTTCCTATTCATATACTGGCCTCAGTCTCAAACAATAGTCCATTCATTCATGTATTATTGATTGCAAAGTATTTTGAAACCACTGAGAAAGAGAAAAACTGAAGTATATGGATTTCAGATTAACACACACACACACACACTGGTTTCTTTTAAGGAAAATGAAGATTTTAACAGATAATGAATATAGACCACCTTCTACTAGGGTATCCCAGGTTATGGATTTTCACTATACATGCAAACAAAATCTTAATCCCATCATTAAATTTTCATTTCTACTTTTAAAAGGAGAATGGATGAGATGAACTTCTGCAACTTCTTATTCTTTACCAACTCTAGTTCACCATTTGGAAATGAATCTTGAATAAGCACTGGGGGATAGGGTAGAGAGAATAAGAAAGCTAAATGCTATTTGGCAAAACAGACTATCCCTCAATATTCATTAGAGATGAATGAGCAAGGGCCCACTATCTTATCACTGGAAGATGCCTTGCCTTGCTACCCTGTGCCAAAACTTCAATTAGACTTCTAAATACCCTGGAAATAATGAGGAACGAAAAGCAGAGCTTCTATTGGTCTTTGAGCTTAACAGCCAGGGAGCATACTATCTACATTACTCAGGGACTAAATTACATTACTGTAATTGTACTGTGTTACAATTAGAGCATTTATGCCAAAAAGCAAAGAAGGGCAAGCCTACGTCAAATTGCAAAGAAGATAAAATTTGTTTTCAGAAAATTCTTCCGCTTCAGTTGGCCTTAATTCAGCTTTGTTTGGCCTTTATTCTAGTGTGTTTATTCAGGCCAGGCAACATCATCCCTTTTTCTCTCTCACTGGAGCCCCTTACCAAGAACTTTGCTTTCAGGAAACCTGAATTCTAAGTATTTCCAAACATTACCAAACTCTTTGGCCCACCAATAAAATCTTATGGCTTCTATGGTTTCTTTCATTAAGACCTTTCTCCATGCTCCCCAACAACCAGTAAACCTGATTTACTGACAAATGCTAATCTGCTTTTTGTACAATGAAAGCTATTTGCCCTGGGAACACTTAAAACAGCATGACAATCTAATGGTGGGGATTTAGCGGACCATGGATAGGCCAGTGAGATAAATAATTAGGTTGGTGAAAACACACCTGCCTTCTAGAGCTACATGTGTGGCAAAATGTGGATAGGTTCCCTTAATAAATGATAACTTTATTGTAGACCAAAATCATATCAAAATAACATGGCAAAAATTCTTCCGTTTTTTGGTTTACATATATAGATGACCAGTGAATATTGTACTGATAGACCCAGTGAGTGTTATTGGTCAACCAGAAACAACACATAGACTATTCTTCACAACTTTTCAGGTGAGAATTTAAAATTAATCACAAATCAGTTCTTATAAACCAAAACTAGATATTTCCAATGATTTAGTTGTAAAGGATTCAACCATTAAGGCGTAATTCCTGAGTTGATACCTGTAGCTCAAATAGGTTTCAAGCAAATATTTACTGTGGAATACAAAGGCTGCACTATTTTATAATTCATAAAGTCAAATAAGAACAAAAAAGTTAAAAAGATAATACCAGTTGATAGAAATCACAAAGAAAACGAAACAAGTTGATTGACAGAAAATAATGGTAGTGGGGATACTAATGAAATTGGGTGGTAAACAAATGGCTCAATGAAGAGAGACACCTTGAACTGAAACATGAATTATAACTCCTCAACCCCCCCATCTCTCCTCAGAGATCTGGAAGAGTTTCAGGCAGAAAGAAGAGAAAGTATAAACCCCCTAAGACAGACAGAAGCATGCTTGACATGCTGATGGAAAGAAAAGAAGCCTGGCATGACTAAATCCCTGTGAAGGCAACAGGGAATGTCTGAAATTAAAGATAATTAGAGAAGATAAGGTCTTCAAAATCACGGTATGAAATTTAGATTTTATTCTATGTTAGCTATCACAGAAATACAGAATGTGATTATAATGACAAAGGAATGAAAATTTTATTCTATATAGATGCCACATTTGCATTATGGGCCATTACTATTCATAAAAGTGTTACACCTCCTGAGGTTTTTAAAGCCAATTGTCATTGCAAAGAATGATATTCACAGAGTTGAAGGGAAGTTCTGCCCCTAAATTGAACTCAACTCCTGCAAAAACCAAAAAGCAACAATAAAAAGAACTATGGAAAAACCCTTTGGTATTAACTGCCAAGAACTTTCCGTCAAATAAACTCAAATACTCATCACTTTTATCTATGACTCTACATGGATAGACAAGTTTACAAACTTAAAGCAACTGCTTTCTAGGGTGGGGGAAGAGAAAAGGAATTTGTGTATCAGAATTAACCTGAATCTGACATCCACTTTTCATATTCAGTGTCATCTAAGTATAAAGTAAGTGTATACCCAAAACTGTATGTGTCTTAATTTGTCAAGAGACTATCCTTCATGGTGTATCTACAAATTGAATCTTTTTTTTTTTTTTTTCAAATACCAAGGTTAAACTAGATAGAAAATAATCTAAAGCTACTGAGCAGCTCTGAGATAATCCTATCTAAGTCTGTCCCTTCTAGAATTAAAGAGATGGAAGCCCAAAGAAATTAAAATTGCAAAAACAATTAACAGCAGACTAATATAGTGCCTTATTGAACTGAAATGAGCTCGGTTTCTCCTCACTCCATGATCATCTTTTAATAATTTAAGATAAATTTTGGGACGACTTTAAACACTCTTTTACATTATAAAGAAGCAATTAGGTACTTCAGAGATAGCTTTACACAAATTTTGTCATAAAAATATTAGAACCCTAAAAGATGAATACCCCAGAACCCTGCTTTAAAAAAACTCGCCCCTTCCTTTTTAAACCTTTCCATGTGGCAGCATAGAGAGAGAGAGAGAGAGAGAGATGGTCATGGTCATACTTTTCTTCTTGATAAGTTCTAAATTCACTATAAAAGTTTTAAAAATGGAATTAAATACTAAATGCTTATTACTAGCATTATAAAAATAAGTAACTCCTATTTATATACTTTATTTAGCAAATATCAAGGCCCTTAGGTATTAGTGCTCAAAAGTGGGAAGTTTTTTGTTTTTTGTTTTTTGTTTTAAGTTTCTAAAGATTTTTTATTCATTTACTTGTCAGAGAGAGTGAAAGAGAGAGAGCACGAGCAAGGGGAGCAGCAGGCAAAGGGAGCAGCAGGCTCCCTGCTAAGCCAGGAGCCTAATGCAGGACTCAATCCCAGGACCCTGGGTCAGGACTTCAGCCAAACACAGATGCTTAACCGACTGAGCCACCCAGGCATCCCAAAGTGGGAAGTCTTGAACAGTGTCTTGAGCCCCCATGGAAGGAAATGTTCAAGGAATGGAAGAACCTTTTCCAACTTGGTCTCCTCTTTGAAAATACATGCAATAGGAAGATACTGTCACTGACAGAAATGTAGCAGGGACCTCTGATGACTTGAGGCAAAAAACAAAGGGACAACTGCTTTTTGATACTTCTTTGCAAGGGATGTAAGTCCACTTCGTGAGAAATATCAAGAAACATGTAGCTATTTTGAAAAATTATACAGATCATGTAAATGAGCACACTCAATACATGCTTTCACAAGTTTTTCCAAAACTCCCTTCTAACATTGTTACTTCATAACTTAACAAGGTAATTTAAAGTCTAGTTCATATTTCTACTTTTGACTTGACTTATGGTCTACAAACTAAAAACTAAGGCTCTATCACAAATCTAAAAGTTGACGAGATGTCTGGCATTATATTATCTTTATGAGTTAAGTGTGGAAAATCATTCTAGCCCTTGCTTTCTCTTTATAACTTAAGAATCACCAATTATTTGACATAAAATTGAACACACTTCCTATTTAGAGTCACTCTTTACTGGTAGTGGTCAGTATGGCATCAACTCTGTCCTTGGGCAAAGGTACTTCTGCTCTGCACTACATCCAGACTTTATTCCAAAGATCCTCAAGTTATTCCTTTCCATTTTCTTCATAGTAGATTCTGTCAAGAGTGCTTCTGGTTAGCTGGCAAAAGTGGAAGTTATAGTATGTTTACTTCAATTAACCAGAGAATAACTCCAAAACTGCTATGTTCACAATCATTCATATTCATCTTTATTGACTACAAAAATGTTCAGGTCACTGTGACTTTATTAAGAAAAAGGACACTTATCTTACATTAATGATTTATCTGAATGATCACCAAATCTCAGTGACTTAGGATCTGCTGACATGTTACACTATAGAACACAAGTGTCAGAAGAATAGCCAGACTCAATTACTAGAGACTAAAGATGTTAAGGCTATTATACTATAGTTGTGTTCAACAGATTTTATATATATGTATGTATGTGTGTATATATATATATATATGAGAGTACATAATACCTGGAAATACTATATAATGCATGGATAGCCCTTGTCCTAAACAAGGCTATAATTTCATGGGGACACAAGGAAAACTATGAAAGAAAGTTTTCAAAACAGTAAAAGTTGGTGCAGGATTAAATAAAAAGGAAATGGAAATCAGGAAGTCTTCCCAGGAATTGAGCTGAGCCATTATTTAACATATTTTATTTTTGTGCCTCTCAAACACTGATAACTCAACAGCTGATCCTCAAAAACAAAGACTTATATGCCCTGAAAACAGGCTAAATGTAAAGGTTTCTTTTTTTCTCTCTCTCTTATACTATTATGTTCTAAAAAGAATCTTCAAATATCTTATGAAGATACTATAACACAGTGAGATAAATCTAAAATGGAGTTAAAAATAAAGCAACAAAGAACAGGGATATAAATTGAGAAAAGGACACATAAAATGAGTACACACAATGTGTGCCCATCGTCCTGCAAGACAACTGAGAGTCAAGAACTCTGGCTTTAAACATGACAGTGAGTAGCAGAACATGAAAGCTCTATCCTTGATTTTGTGTAGTACAATGTTTACCAAACATTATCTTTGTATTAACCAAAAAGATAACATAAAAATCATTAAATGTTTCTTCCATTGAGCATTATCTCAATATTTCTTTCTGTAAATTAACTGAGAGGCATGAAAACACTGCTTGTTAGAATCACTAACAGATTCAATCAGAAGGTAAAAGGTTGATAACAGGATGTCTACCCTCACATAGAACTTAACTAGTCTATCTAGTCTTCCCTCACATAGAACTTAACTTACTAATTCCAAAGACTTCACAGTGGAGTAAAGTAGTAGACACCATAATAAGCAAAACATCAAACAGTAATGAGACAGAATGACATCAGATGCTTTAATTCCTGCCAAAAATGTACAACTTGAATTTATTTATAAGGAAACATTAAATTTGTGATAGGTAGCATTATCATAAGTTTCTCAAACAACAGCTTTGTTGTGCTTGAAAATCTCTTTAATCAGTTCAAGTCCTCTATGAAATGAGCCCTGCCACAAAGAAAAAGTGAATTTAAGGAACATTCCCATGTGAAATAGTATTTAAAAATAACAATCCTTACCATCATAAAACTCATGGAAAAGTATAATAAGCCACAAAGTGGAGATCACCTTAGATCTTAGTAAGGCATTATAATCAAGAATACAGGTGGCCAACAGGTGCATGCAAAGGTACACAACATCACTAATCACCAGGGAAATGCAAATCAAAACTACAATAAGATATCCCCTCACACCAGTTAGATTGGCTAGTATCAAAATGATAAGAAATAACAAGTGTTAGCAAGGATGTGGAGAAAAGGGAACACTTGTGCACTGTTGGTAGGAATGTAAACTGATATAGCCACTATGGAAAACATTTTGGAGGTTCCCCCAAAAATTAAAAATAGAAATACCATAAGATCAGGAAATCTAACACCGAGGTGATTATCTAAAGGAAACAAAAACACTAATTCAAAGAAATATCTGCACTCTCATATTCATTGCAGCATTATTTACAATAGCCAGTATATGGCAACAACCTAAGTGTCCACTGACCGATGAGTGGACAAAGAAAAATGCGATGCAATGAGAGAAAAGATATAACACACACACACACACATACACACAGCCATATACACAGACACAATGGAATATTATTCAGCCATAAGAAAAGAAGGAAATCCTGACATTTGTGACAATGTAGATAAACCCTGAGGGCATTTTGCTAAGTGAAATAAGTCAAGCAGAAAAACAAACACCAGGTGGTCTCACGTAAGTGGAATCTTTAAAAAAAAGAAAGAAAAGAAAAAGAACTGATACAGAGAACAGATGGGGGGTTGCTAGAGGCAAAGAATGGGTGAAAGGGGAGTCAAAAGGCACAAATTTCCAGTTATAAAGTAAGTCACGGGGTTGTAACGTGCAGAATGGCAACTATTGTTCATAATACTGTACTGTATAGTTGGAAGTTACTAAGGGAGTAAATCTTTAAAGTTCTTATCATAAGAAAAAAATTCTAAATGTGAGGGGATGATGTTAAGTAGATTTATTGTGGTGATCATTTTATAATGTATATAAATATCAAATCATCATGTTGTATACCTCTAAGATGTCAATTATCTCAATTTTTAAAAAAGAACCTTAAATTAACAAACTTTAACAACAAAAATTAAACAGTAATTGTTCAAAGGATGGAGAATGGAGTTGTGGAGAATGTTCTCTTCCCTTTCCATTTCATCATTCCTTTCCTATTTCATCATTCTTATGAAAGCAGCCACACAGCCGCATCTGTTGCCTAAAAATGGTAAGAGATATACTTGCCCACAAAGAAAATTCATTCACAAATCTGCTTTTATTCAACCCAGAAAATGCCTTCAGAAAACTTTTAGAAAGATGTATTCCAATAAGAATCTTCATAAGCTACTGTTAAGAATACAGGTGGTGCAGCTCCTTTGAAAAACAGGCATTTTCTTAAAAGGTTAAACATACATTTACCAGAAAACCCAGCAACCTCACCCCTAGATGTCTGCCCAAGAGAAATGAAAAACATACGTCCATGTAAAAACTTGTACACTGATGTTCATAACAGCTTTATTCATAATAACCAAGTAGCGAGAAACAACTCAAATGCCCATCAACTGGTGAGCTGTTAAAGAATATATATGGTATGTCCACACAGTGAAATACTATTCAGCAATAAAAAGGAATGAAGTACTGATAGGGTACAAGATTAACTTCAAAAAACATTATGGTAAGTGAAAAAAGCCAAAAACAAAACAATACATAATGTATGATTCCATTCATATAAACAGTCCAAAATAGCAAAAAGCTTTTTTTTAATAAAAAAGCAAATCGAGAAAGACAGAAACTAGATTTTTAATTGCCTGCGCGTAGAGATGAGTATAAGTGGACATGAGAAATTTTATTGTGGTGATGAAAATGTTCTAAATCTGGATTGTGCTGATGTCAGCACAACTCTGTAAATTCACTAAAAATAATTCAATTGTTTAGTTAAAATGAGTGAATTCTAAGGTATATAAATTGTACCTCAAAAAAGATGTAAGAAAAATAAAAAGGGTAAAGTGCATAGACCATCTAAAAACAAGGCTTATTCCATTTCTATTGCATTCAAAGTCCTAGCTAAATGCTGTGACATAGTCCCATATTCAACAAATGTAAACTATAATGGGATGTTAACATACCCAATTAAAACTCAGAAGCTTGGGGCGCCTGGGTGGCTCAGTGGGTTAAGCCTCTGCCTTCGGCTCAGATCATGATCCCAGGGGCCTGGGATCAAGTCCCACATTGGGCTCTCTGCTCAGCAGGGAGCCTGCTTCTCCTCATCTCTCTCTCTGTCTGTCTCTCTGCCTATTTGTGATCTCTCTCTCTCTCTCTCTCTCTCTCTCTCTGTCAAATAAATAAATAAATAAAAATCTAAAAAAAAAAAAACAAAAAACTCAGAAGCTTAAAAAAAAAAAAGAAAGAAAGAAAGAACCCAATTCACCACATCTTGAATATGAGCAAGTCTAAATGATGTGTTTCTACCATATATAAAATAGTGGTAGTACAGTGTATGACCTAGGGACTAGGTCAAATAAGACAACTGCTTCTGCCTGGTTCTCTCCACTTGGGACATGAACTTTTAAAGTGCTGATTCTACATGAAAAGAAGTCTAACTACTGCTAAAAGAACATGCTGAAGAGATCACACAGAGAAAGACATGGCCAAGGAACCAAATGCCTGTCTCCTACTGTTTTACTCTTCCAGCATCAACTGGAAGACGCATGAATGAGCCTTCAGATGACTGCAGTCCCTGGCCTTCAAGCCACCCTAGCTGAGACCCAAGTGGAAAAGTAACAAGCTGTCCCAGAGGAACCCTGCCCATATTGCAGATTCATAAGCAAAATAAGTGGCACTGTTTTAAGCTACTAATATTTGGGTTGGTTTGCTAAGAAAGCTCTTAAAGTCATATTATCCTACCCTTACCTTCTTAAAATACTGGACAGCACAATTTCAAGATAATAGGAAAAAGTAATATTCTGTAATGAAGTATTAAATCCCTCAAAGCTGAGAACTTTTAGCAAAAAGCAGGTTCTGTTTCAATCAGAACGTACAAACCTCAATTTCCATTCTGGATAATAACTTTATTTTTAATGCTGAATTTTATAGCAGAGATAAAAACATTAAGAGTCAGAATGACCTTTGGCAAAAAGAAAAAAGAAAAAAAAAGGTACATATTCAGACAACTTAGCATGTATGAATATGCAAAAAAAATGGAGTTATATTTTTGTCAGCAGCCTGTATTTACAGGATATAAAACCCTCATTCTAGTGGTTTTAATGTCAAGCAGCACACTTCCCTCCTGGTAAACTGAAAAGGAGCCCAGCTTGCTGCTCAGCATACCAGTTCAGAATCCTTCCACATTAAACGTAAGAATCAATTAAACTACTTGAATTCAGGTTTGGTCTTTTTTTAGTGAAAAAAAAATTATTCCCAACAAGTTTGCTTCCTTCCAGTCCATATCCTGTACACCCACAGTACCCAGGAGGATACCACACCTGGTTAAGCTAACTTTTTTCCAGGCAGTAGGGAAGAAGACAAGGAACTTCACCAATAAGAGGATATAATCTTTACCAATAAGGGAATTATAATCAATAACCTGCGAGAAACCAAATAAAAGAGAGAGCTGCAATATGTCACACATTCTAATAAACAAAACTCTTAAGTGAATTTCTCATTCATAAAAATTTTGTAACTCATGTATTATAAAAACCTAAAGATTTTGTCCACACATTGTTTAAGGAGGACTTTATTCCAATTCTAGTATCATGGTTTAATGCCAAAGAGTAGAAAACCCAATTTAAAGTGTTTTAAATGCACAGAAACATATCATTTCACATCACAGGAAAAACAGGGATAGGAGAAAATTCAGGTTAGGCTGATCCAGAAATTCAAAGACCTCAAAGATTCAGGCTCATTTACTCTTCATGATCCTCTGCCCAGAATGTCAGCTTCATCCCACAGGCCCCAGTTGGACAGTCATCAGAATACTGTCCTTCATTCATTCTGGCCCAGTAAAGAGAATGCCTTTGCCTACAGAATCAAACCCAAATCCCTTGCCATTTTCCCAACAATGCCACCTGAGGCCATGTACCCAACAGGGAAATGCCATATGCTGAGGGTGCTAGACATAAGCTCACAAAGCCATCTGTGGCAAAATAGCCAGATTACCACGATGCACTAAGACCTAGAGCTGCAGCTGCAACACAAGCAGAAATAGACTTAATGGAGCCAAGAGACCGACTTCCATGCACACTCAAGTTAAATCTGTCCACCAAATCTCTACCAAATCGTCTGTTTGATCAGTTAGGGGAATTCCAAGCAAATTTTGTCTAAAAGTTGATGCCTATGTCAGTTTTTATCTTAAAATATGATTAGGGCATAAGAGACATAGAATCCCAATTTAGTAATGTATCTGTCATGTGCCCAAATTAGTTCTTATTATATTTAAACCATATATAGTTGAAGTATTTAAGCTGGGAATGCCTCATTCCCTACTTTCCCAGTGGATCAGAAAAAGCAGAGATTCACCACCTATAGGATATCATGCCCTGACATCAAGGCAATAAAAACAAGGAATTCTTCACAAGCAACTATCAGTAAGAACACCAAAGAAAGGAAGAACAAAATCTTCCACAGCAGCGGGAGCTCCTCAGATGGCAGCAATGTGAGCTTCCTAAAGTACTCATGAGTCACTTACATAACAAGGTTTTATCTGATATTTTCTTGACTCAAAATAAAATATCCTATTAATCAGTTTTTCTAGTACAATGCTATAATGCCTTATAATGATTCATTTTAAATTAAGTCAGTTCTGGGGAGCCTGGGTACCTCAGTGGGTTAAAGCCTCTGCCTTCGGCTCAGGTCATGATCCCAGGGTTCTGGGATCGAGCCCTGCATCGGGCTCTCTGCTCGGTGGGGAGTCTGCTTTCTCCTCTTTCTCTGCCTACTTGTGATCTTTGTCTGTCAAATAAATAAATAAAATCTTTTAAAAAATTAAAAAAAAATAAATTAAGTCAGTTCTGTGTTTAGTTTTTTTGTTTTTTGTTTTTTTAAGATTTTATTTCTTTGATAGAGAGATCACAAGTAGGCAGAGAGGCAGGCAGAGAGGGGCGGGGCGGGGAGAGGGGAGGCAAAGAGCCTGATGTGGGGCTTGATCCCAGGACCCCGAGATCATGACCTGGGCTGAAGGCAGAGGCTTAACCCATTGAGCCACCCAGGTGCCCCTGTGTTTAATATTTTCATGTATATTCTTCTTGAACAGTTGTGCTCCTTTCAGGAACTCAGAAATCCACTTGGTTAGGCATCTGCCTTTGGCTCAGGTCATCATCTCAGGGTCTGAGCTTGAGCTCTGCATCAGGCTCCCTGCTCAGCAGGGGTGTATCTTCTCTCTCTCCCTCTACCCCCACTCGTGCTTTCTCTCTCACTCACTTTCTCTCTCAAATAAATATATAAAATCTTAAAAAAAAAAAAGATATTCATACTGTAATTATAACCTCTCTTAATAACCTAACGATTTTCTTACTAACTCTGATGACAGTAAATGGAGCTACCCTTTATAGAGTTCAGTGAATCCTCATAACCACCTTGTAAGACAGGTATTACTGATCTCAGTTCACATACATGAAAACTCTGGTTTTGGTCACTTTGGTAAAGTACACTAATTAGAATGTATTGGAAAAAGGAATCCATCATAGCAGGTATGATTCCAAAATGCAAACACCCAGAATTCTATGCAACAGATTTTGTAAACACTTTGTATTCAGTTAGGTCAAATTATCCTTTTAAAATATTTAAAAGTGTGACCCATATTCCATATTTAACTTGTCCCATATATTACTTGAGGAATTTTGAGAAGGGGGAAAAATTCTGTGCTAAGAAAAATGTTTCCCTCTTCTTTTTCCCTTGGTTCTGAAATAGTAACCTATGGTACCCACTGAGGTTGCTCTAAGCAGTATCTTGATCTTGTCAGAACTAACAAATTGTTCACCTGGACTCTCTTTCCCAACAATGCCAGACAACGATTCACTGAATGACCTTACTATTATTATAGTTAGCACTAAGCCAAGTAGAGAACTGGTTCATTCTCTGTTCACCAAAAGCTGAAATCCTACCCAAAAAACAATCTGAGAAAAATGTTAGTGTCAGAGATGATTTGAGATGTTATTCTCCAAATCAGGGTTTTTCAGACTTTAAAATACACAAGAAATACCTGAGGATCTTGTGAAAATGCTGGTTCTCATTTAGTAGGTTTGGCTAAACTTAAGATTGGGTATTTCTAACAAGTGATCTGCTGACTCAGATGGTAGTGCTTCACACTTTACATAGCAACCATTACATTCATGGCAGAATAATAAGTGTGTTAAGAAAAAAAAAAGTGTGTGCTCTTCAAATTACAGCAGCAAATAAAACACTCATATTACAGTCACAGTTGCCAATATTAACCTTAAATAGCATGGCATCTTTTTCTAAACTGCTGCTATCAAATTGATATCTTACATACTGCCTTCCTGAATTTGTTGCTACCTGATACACCATGTTTTACAAAGAGCATTCAGTATAATGCTGGTCAAGCTGGGGAAATGCTACATACCATATACTCTTGGTGAGAGCACACTTACATATTTAAAACTAAGATGTGCTCTAGTACAAAAAAAAAAAAAAAAAAAAGCTTATATTAGACTTCTGTGTACATCCTGTGTGACACCGATTTCTCACATCTGTCCCCAGCTCAGCTGGGAGGTCCCGAAATAAAGAAAGCTCTAAGCAAAACCTGAGAAACCTCTGCCATTGAATTTTGTGAAGCACTGAAAAAATGAAGTTCTTTGGAATCCTTTTAGATGTAACACACACATATACACACACACACACACGCATGGGTAACACAAAGGGAGAAAAGTATTTCCTGGATGTCCTGCCATTGATTATAAATCAGTTTTGGTCAAATGAGAAATCTGGAAATTGGTAATATCAAATACAGCAAGTATTTGGTATACAGGATTCCTAGAATGTCATGTTTGGAGACAGTTTACTTTAATTTCCCATTGTTCCTCTGAATTTGCTTAAGAGGAATAGTCTTCCACCAGCTCACAAGATGAGACTGTGGACAGTTCCAATGATTTTCTGGACATTCAGGAAATGGAAATATCTGTATCTCTTACCCACCCACTCCCAGCTGAAGTAGGAAGAATCTTGAGCTCTGTAAAGGACAAATTCTACCTGGGTTCTTTTCTTTTGTCTACACCTTGTTTCCAATTTATTTCTGTCACTGAGCATTTCCAGGATTATCATGGAGTACTGGGAAGGAAAGTTCTCACTTGACACTTAACAACAAAATAACTCTTCTCTGGTCATTGGAAATGGCTAAAGCCAACTCTCTCTTGAGGATTTTTCGTAGATTCTTTAGAGACTCACTCCCCCAGAAGGCCTCTCTACCTACAGCTTTACTAATGCAGCCAGTGTTTCTCCTTCAGCTAACCACTCCTCACTCCTCAGCTTCCATACCTCACATCTTTTTACTGATGGAGGTTCCCTACCTTCTTGGCATGATCCTCTTTTAAAATGAGCCCAAGTAAACATTCCCCGCCCCCCCCCCCGAGTTCCTCAATAGGTCCTTGGTATCCATGCCCTTGACAGGCCATCAGGTAGAAATGTAGTCACTTCCCTAGGGGTTCAGCCACCTGTGCCATGTATTACAGGCTACATCAACTTCCTAAAGTATGAGCTGGGCATCTAACCACTATTCCCCAGACTGCTATAACATCATACCAAGATTTACTGGTTCCCACTGACAACTCCTCCCACCCCCAGTCACTCCATTTAAAGATGTAAGACTCACAGTATAACTCACTCAAAGAATCCTTTTCATAATATCCTCTCTCCACAGCCACCCTTTTTTTATTCATGTGAAATATAAGAATTGTATAATTCATTTCTGCAAACTTTCTTTGAAAATCTGTAGCTTGAAAAAAAAAAAGGAAAAGGAAAGAAAAGAAAATCCATAGCTTGGTCTTTTATCTCCCTTCCAGATAAGTCACCAAGGGCAAAATAATTATCCCAGCTGAATAGCAGGAAGAATTGCATGCCCCAAAGAGGTAGTGGTAATATCAGCAGAAAGGATTTCTCTAGGAATATATGAAATAGTCCCTAAGGATTCCTGAAAATTACTAAGTAAGAGCAAAGATTTTGGGGGTCTGGATATCATGTAATCTGAGGATTGGGACAGTAAGCCAGTAAAACATGAACTTTACTGTTAACACAACTCATTAATGTTCAAAGGCTGGGAAGAGCAATACAAATTCAATTTGCTGAAATAGGATGATAACACATTCTTAATTATGCAAATCAATGAAATTTTATCTATTTGGTCTTGACATTGAGTGATTCCAATAATCGTCAACTATTTTCTAATGACACTGTCTCTGGAAAACATCAAGGTTAATTTAGATAACCAGAAGATATATGTCTAAGTTCAGATGTAGATGAGTAGAAGAGGAGTAAACGTATTCAGAAATACTCCGAATTTACTGGGAAAACCAGTTTATGATTTACTGGGATAGCCAGTTTATGATTTCAAAATCAAATTACACAAAGACCACAAAATGGGTAACATACATATTCATGAACTATCTGATTCATGTGTTTCCCTAAAAGGAACTTCATAGGCTGTACTTCACAATAAGCCATAAATATATTTTCTTAAAATTCTTTGCACAGAATTATTAAAATCCTGGCATTAATGTTAGGTGAATTCCTTCAATATCACACTCTCAAGAATACATACAAAACAGACAGAAGAGACAGAGAAAGCAAAGACGGGGGAGACAGAGAAAATGGGCGGTACCACCTTTTTGCCAGCTAGAATATACAATAACTCATCCATCACTTAGACTCATGAATCCTGGATGTAAGCTTCTAAGGTAGAGACCAAAGACTCCAGCAAAGTGAAACATTTGACAATAACCAAAGCTCAGTCACCATATGGTTTTCTAATCCGATTATGTGCAGAGCTCTCTGGCAATGTTGAGCATTGCAAAACAAATAAATAAATAAAAAAGACTAGATTTTCAAAAATAGCTGCCTAAATTGAAGCCATAAAACACATGCACAGTGAATGTGAGTACATGCCCACACAAGCTGGACTTGTAAGGACTGCAACAAAAGAAAGAAAGAAAACAAACCTGGGAGTGGCACTTCGAAACAGATTTAAGGAGCATGCTGAATAATGGGCACACATTTTCCTCTCATCCATGCAGGAAAGTTTGCACATGCAGCCAACACAATATTAGAGAATAGGAAGCATCCATTCATATTTTTTCTGTCCTTAGATAACATAAGCCAGATGCCAAGATCCAAACATTCTTTACATACAAATTAAGTATTAATGGAATAGTAAAAGTGCTTTTCCTGATAGAATAAAAATTTTGTTGTTTTTATTTGGGTAGCTAATCTAAACAAAACACTTCAATGCTACTATATCTAATGGTCATTTTCCAAATACTAAATAGGAAATTTTCAACTGCCATATTAAGTTAAATTACAGTTGTGTTAACTCTATATATTATTAAAGGGATATGACCTTTTACCATAAAGGTTAAGGGAATTAACACTCAACTGCTTAGAAACAAGGTATCATATGAGAAACAAACATAAAACATAATAAGAACACAAAATACTATTTGAAACCAGTTCAACACTATTTAACAATTATTAAGAGACTAGTGAGTCCATACCAGTTGATTAATAACCAAGTATTTCAAGCTTCTTAATTTATAAAAATAATATTTCAAAATTTTTCCAAAAGTACTTCCATTACTAGTATTACTAATATTTTCAGAGTTACAGTATCATTTCTCATGACTAATGTGTAATACCCCCAATCCTAGTAACGGTTTTCCTTTGTTTTTCTATAAGTTCTTTATATATTCACTCATAATAATGATTAAGCCCAGCTGTGCTCTGTGCTAAGGATTCTGAAACAAGTAAAACAGCCTCAAGCAGCCTACACCTTAGAATGACAAACAAATAAGCAATGACTACAGAACATGGCACATGTGCAACAGGAGTACAAATTACTCAAAACATCTCATATTTCAAAATGTTTTCACAGACATTTAAGTTTATAGTAAAACTCATGGAGTAGGGAGAAAAATTATTTAAAACCCCAATATTAGAGCATGGACTTCAAAATTAAATTAGATAGATAGATAGATATAACTGATGAGTGGCAGAATCTCAGCTACGATAATGTAAGTCCATATTCATACAATGAGCTGCATTTCTCAGTTCATGAAGACATGACAAACACAACTAGTTTCTGAATTCATGTGCTTCCTAGATTTTCATTCAAGATTCCAGTATAGCAGCCACTGCAATATTCTCTATGCTCTGATCACCTGAAATTTTAATGAACCTGTCCTTTCCTTCTCATTTTTAAACTGTGTCTCTTAACCTTCTTGTCATCCCCTACTAGTGGAAAGGACTTCAGTCATTAGTAGCCTATGAATGAAAAAACATGAGGTCAATCCTCAAGTAAGCACTATTTAACTTGGAAAAAAGGGCCAGGGGGTAGACCACACAATCTATGTAAGCATATGCAGAAAAGATGGGGCCACCTATTAAATAAATATCTGCGAAATTTGAAAGCTATGTATTTGCGAAATTTCTCACAAACATTCCCATGGCTTTACTTCCAAAGGCTACAAAGCTCCCTGCCAGTTTTCAGATATACTTAGTGTGTAAAAGCACAAATGTTGTCTTAATTCACAACCAGCTCTAATGAACTAGTGGTTAAATTCTTGGCTAAATTATGCCCTTAAATTTTTTTTCCCAGCAATGCTTTACTTATTGAAGATCTTTGTTTTAGAATTTTGCTTTTGTGATCATCATCAGAATATCACATTCATTTCAAATACCCTCAGAAAGGACATTTATAACCCCTAAATGTGGGTGTGGTTTGGGAAAAAAAATTACTAGAAGTGATTCCTTGTTTTGACCAATGACATCATCATAGAACTAAATGTAGAGCTTCCCAAAGGAAGATAGCACTTATGCAATAATCTCAATATTTTATACTGACAGTCTGCAAATTCATAAATTAAGAGTTAATAAACAGAGGTTTTTCCCTGTTAGAAAAATACCTCAGACTTCACTGGCTATTGGTTAGTTCAAGGGCTTGCAGAACACTCCAAAGAAAATATTCCCTTCAGTAATGCTTGGATTAAAATGGTGATTTGGGGGTTTTGGCCAATTAAGACAGTAGGGAATTGCTGGCCTTAATCAGACACAGCCTCTGTGATATAAAGTTGAACCATATGTGGTGTTTGTTTCTCAATCACATAAATTCAGTGGAAGGAAGCCAGCTAAGGAAGAAAAATCTATTGTCATACTCTCTATACTAACTCTAGTTACTAAGAGAGCTATAAAAAGTCCTTTTCCAGAGAATCCTCCAGAGCAAGGGGTGGTCCACCATCAACTCAGAGAAGTCTGAGTTAAAGGCAGAACAAAAGATAAAACTCTGAAAACTGTCTTTCAGGTTTACAGTAAAAATGAAATGAGCAAACTGCACTCCTTGACATAAAAGAAATATGTTGGTTTCTAATTCTTTCTTCATCAAAAAGATTTAAGTGTGAACCTACTTACTGTCTGGGCTTCCAAGACTAGGATTTAAATTTAATTTGCTGTAGTATAGTTTGCTGGAAAGAAAACAGAGCTTTGAAATAGTATAGTACAGTGGAGAGATAATAGACTAAGAATCAGAGTTGGAAAACTGGTGCTTCTAGTCATGGCTGTAACTCCCACCAGCAGTGTGACTATCACCTGTCCAGATGATAGACTTCTCATGAGAGTACTAGCAAGCACTCCACTCCTAAAATCATCTTTCACCTCACTCACTTTTGGCTAACCAAAAAAATGCATAGTTTTTGTGTCATAGACTGCTCTGCACAGATGAAGGTGTTAATTCATTTTTGGAGGTAACTTTCTGTAGGTACTAAACTATCTAAAGATGTCCCACCTTCTGGTCATAAATAATCACATTTGTGAACTGCAAAACTTTCTGCTCTGTTGGAAAAAAAGAAAACTATACATAAGGTAGAATGAGACCACACAGTCCACATGGGCACAGAGCAAAGCATTTTATAATGAAAGAAGATCGTTCCTCTAAAAACATCTGGAAGTCTTTCAGATTAAATCACTACAGTTCACAAACAGTGTAAAAATAATTTAATTATTTCCACCACAACTGAGGAAATTGAAGGACGAGGAGTTTTCAGAAGGAAATCTGGAAGATCAAGTAATGTTTTGTTCTAACATGAAAAGCAATGGACTTGTAGAAAGTGACACTGGAATTAACAGTAATCAGTTTTATTTATTACCATTATAAAAGGTGGGTAAAAACTCGATGTACTTACCCTACCACCCACCCCTACAATTCCACAGGAATGTATTTGGATAATGATGTTAGAAAACTAAATGTCAAAAAAAACATGGAGAAATAGTCAATGATCAGAAATTCCTAATTCTAAAGAAACATCCTAAAATTTGTAAATGAACTCAAACTGAGTTAAGGTTATACTTTAAGGAAATTCCAAGTTTTATTCCAGAGCCAAATTACTGAAAATATTTGTGTTCTGTGTAAGTAATGAATCACGTGTCCTCAGTTCCACGAGTATCAAACACCACCCTCTACACAGAGTTTTTGACCCTGAGTCCTGTGGAAGGATTACTTCTAGGCAAATGGTAAAACAACCTAACACTAATGAATGTTTTACTCATACATTTCTCTACTTCAAGGACAGCCACCGGGTATTCACATTGGTAGAAGTATCTATGTAGATTAATAAATCAGGAGAAAAATACAATTTCTGCTCTGAAAGTGATTTAAATCTAGAGTCACAAAAAACAAACAAACAAAAAAACATCATTTACCACTAAAGAATGTGGTTTTGATTAAGGTAAAATAAGAACGAATACACATACACATTGCTCAAGATATTTCAGTTATAATAAAATACTGCTTCAAAGTACATTGAAAGGATATGCAAATATGTAGGAAGAGAATAGTAAGTAGAAAACTAAGTTAGTGAAAAGACAACTAACTTGAGTTTTTAAAAAGGCAATAAAATGGAAAGAAGATGTCTGCTGCTTTGGTTTTCTTTTACTTTTGCTTTTTTTATTCTTTTTTTCTTTTTTTTTCTTTGAGGGGTAGGGGAAAGAATATAACTTGCCTAAGACACACACACACACACACACACTAACAGCCACATCTGATTTCTACTGTTAGAACAATAGGATGATTCTTCTTCATTTTGAACAGCCTACCAAAATTCAAGCTCCTTCTTCTCCCTTCCCTCAACAGTTTACCAGCACTTAAAACTTGATTATCTAGAACTGAGAGATAGCATTTCCAAACTACATAACAAAGCCTTGCTCTATTCACATCCCTGAGACAAATCTCTTTACTATGTATCAGTAAGTTCCCTGCATACTCAGAGCTTTGGCTTCTCCAACCTGAAAAAGCCCAGAATCTACCTGCTTTTTTCAAACCAAAGCCCTACGGAGTCCTGGTCACCACAAGGTCTGAGTCTTCATTTCATACCCAGCTCTCTGCTCTCTCTACCTCTAAGATCCCTTTTATACTTAACATCACTGTTCAACAAATCAGTGTTTTCTAAATGCTTCATTTTTACACTGGGCTTTTCTACCTAAGTTGACAGGAACCCTTACTCCAAGGCTAAGTTAGATCCTTTTCTCGTATCTCTCCAGAGAGCTGGCAAGGAAAACAAAAACAAAAACAAAATAAAACAAAAAACATAATGATTGATAGTTAAGAAAAATTATTCTATTCTAAAACAGAGAAATGGATACATTTGTCACAACATATTCCTGTAAATCATAAAGTACACCTTTATGTACTGGACCAATACTGAAATTAACAACTACATTCATTCATTCATATTTCAAGACTGAAGATGTAACCAACAATACATTACAGAAGTAATAAAGTAACCACTCTTACTCCTCTACCTACTTAAAAAAATGTCAGACTGTGTTCATAGTTCTAGTATACTATTACAGAACACAGATAAATTAAAATAAACCTAAATTATCACTGTATAATGTCATAAATTTAACTTAGCACAAACTGTTTTGTTAGCTATAATAATGATTTAACAATTTTTTTTCCTTCTTAAAATGGAGATGGTCTTCTTAAAGAATGATTTGAGTTCAAGTTTCTTTCATCTTTTTAAAGTCTATTTATTTATTTATTTATTCATTCATATTATTTCTTGGTGGGGGGAGGTGGTAAGGACTGGGAGAGGGAGAGAGAGAATCATAAGCAGGCTCTACAGCCCAGCACAGAGCCCAATGCTGGGCTGGATCTTACGTCCTCGGAATCTTGGAGCCACCCAAGCCCTCCTTAAAGTCTCTTTAAAACTTTCCAAAGAAATATAAATAAATGTTTTCTTTTTCTCTCAGTAACACTACAAATCGCAGCAAAGAACATTCAAGAGTCCCTCTGCTGATGTGAACACCAATTGACATCATTTAGCAACTGGGCAAATACTGACCATAAGAGCCTTGAAACACATTAAGGACATCACACTATGACTTTGGTCTTTATCTGTTTCTGGTTTACCCTATCCTAACTCCACCCTGGAAGTACCTAAAAACCTCAGTACTAACCCAGAAATAGGAATCAATGTGCAGTCTATAAAAATTAAGAGTATCTGAAAAATTATGGAAAAGAAGTTATAGTCACACTTCTTAGGGAATTAGCACGTATTGCCTAGAACTACCAATGTGAATATGAAACTCAAGACTTTATTGTGGCTTGTAGTACTTTCTTAACATCTACTGCCACCAAGAATTATGGCAGTACTAGTAGATTAGGATTCTGTAATAAAAATCGTCAATAAAATTTGAGAAATCATATAGAAATTCCTGAATATGGAATCAAGAATTCCTACATATCAAGGGGGAAAAACGTAGCTCACAGGCTTAATAATCAAGATATTCATGTACTAACCTTAAACCCCTTCATTATTCTGCATTTGGATACAGATTTGAAGAGCTCCATGGTAATCTGATTTTATTTTTTAAAAAATTATATAGCCTTAATGTAGCAAGAACTGTTCTAAAAGCTTTACAAATATTAATTCAGTTAATCCCCATAGTAACTCTATACTGGGAAGCTTGTTATCCTATTACTAATGAGGAAACTGAAATACACAAATGTTATAGTAAGGTGCCTAACTCACCCACAGGTAATAAGAAGCAGCTCTACTGATTTCATATTCTGTTCTTAGCCATTATGGTATGCTGCCTCTCCTAAACTATCCCAAGTTAACCTCAACACATTTCCCCGCCCTCTCCCATTCAGCATTCCCTCCATGTACACTGGCATCCTCCTTCTTACAGAAATTTACTACCATGTCCCCCTCTTCCATCTCTGCTGCCCTTTACTCCCACACAATCAGGTATTGCCCCATGCCATGCACCCCTTGCTTTCATCTCTCCCTCTCCACTAGTAAAATTATCATTTAGGACCTCATTTCCTTTTAGCATTAATACAATAACCTTCTACCACTACTAATAAAATGGATTTATTCAGGATGCATTTATTAATCCAGACCCCTTGCTAAATGTTGTTAATGCAAAAATGAATCAAAGCTCTGCTTTTGAGGCAGTGACATATCAGGTCCCCCAGCTCTGATGATGTAACCTGAAAATACTCACTGAAGTTCTACTGCCTTCTGAACTCTGTCCAAACTCCTTACTTAACTTTCAGGTTTTCCATAATATGATTTTTTTTTTTTTCATTCTACCCTATCACACAAACCAAGTTTTTCCCCTCTAAAGCCACCCATGTTTTCACAGCCTCCGAATATTTGCTCATGTTCTCTCTCCTATCACAGTGCTTTTTGTGCCACCATTATATGGTCTGGCAGTCCTATCCACTATCAAGGCTCAGCTTTCTCAGACACTTCCAACCAGACAAAACTTCCCAGGAACCAGAGACTCTTATATCACCTTGAACTTGACCCAGAGCACTTACCAGTCTTTCTTGTATTTTCCTGTTTACAAACAAGTTCTAATGTACAAAAGCACAATTACATTTTATCCTTTGGGTGAAATACATTCTCTAATATTCACCCTAGGAAGAGGTAGCTCAGCCAGTCTTTTTCTCCCTAATACTCACTTCCGTCACTTGACACTTCCTTCCCTCCCCTCTTCTTCTCTACATGCTGTTGCTAGCATATGTCATTTAAGACCTGGCACAGGTCTGGGTGACATCTGGGTGGCTCAGTTGGTTAAGTCTGCCTTCAGCTTAGGTCATGATCCCAGAGTCCTGGGATCAAGTCCCACATTGGGCCCCTTGCACGCTGGGAGCCTCCTTCTCCCTATGCCTGCTATTCTCCCTGCTTGTGCTCTCTCTCCCTCTCTCTGACAAATAAATAAAATAATAATAATAATAATAAAAAAAATACCTGGTACAAATTCTGTCTCCTCCACAAAGCCTTTCTAAATCTTTTCAACTAAAAGTAATTTCTCCCACCTCTGAATTCCTGAACAGTCTTCCTGTGTGGCTTTTCTAGCTTGCACCATTTGGTGCATCACTGATGCTATTTATATACATCTTCACCAATAACTCAGCACCTCAGGAAAGGACACTTCCCTTACTCATTCCCAAGGATACCTATTACAGCACAGAGACCATCAGATGACAAGGACAATGGATGAATAATGGGTTAATGGGTGACTGCACTTACACATGCTGGTCCTGGCCTGGCCAAGAAGCTAACAAAATTAAAGGGAACGAGATAACTCTAGAGGAAGGAGGACGGCAGGAACAGGCAGAAGCACATTAAAGGGTAAATCACCAGGCATTCCTAGCCTTTTTCAAGCAATATAGTTCCCTTTTCCTTTGGTCTCCCCATGCTAGACCTATTCTTAATCTAGTGAAGCCAACATGAATGGTTTGTAACTTATGAAATTACTTCATGAAAAAAATAAATGACATGTAAAGCTGGAATTCTGATGACATTCCTATAGATAGACAGATGGTTACAATATTGGTTTGCTTCTGTGTACTATCAGTACTCACTAACTAAAGACCTCATTTAAGGCCCTGTGAATTACTGGGGATGAAGACAGCTATAAGTAGTCAGGTATGTGGTTTAGAGGTGCACGTCTGGAAACAGGGTGGTTTTTCAGTTCTCCTACTTACAAACTCCTACTTTCAGTTCTCCTACTTATAAGCTGAGTTATTGGTGAAGATGTATATAAATAGCATCAGTGATGCACCAAATGGTGCAGGCAGGCCCCTGGCCAGGGCAGCCTCCGCCATTAAAAGATGGCGCCTGGCTAGTTGCCAGGTTAGGATTGCCTCGTGAGACAAAGCGGAATGCCCAAAGAGGAAGTAAACAGCATTGGTTGCTAGCAAAGTTGTTCGTTTAGGTGCACAGCCTGATTCGCTCCCTCCTGTACCCTGCTTGCTGATTGGTCATGTAAACGTATATAAGTGTGTAGACTTGCGGAAATAAAAGGGGAGAGAAGATACACCTGAACTGGGGCTTCTTGTCGTCCTTGTGGGTCGAGGGCGATAACAAACATCAATAGGTAGGCCTCAATATTTCCACTTATAAAAGTAGGATAATAGAACTTAGCTCAAACAGTGGATATAAGGATTAAATAAGAGTACACAAAATTGCTTAACACAGTGTCTGACATACAGAAGAGATTAAGTAAGCAGCACTAGTTATTATACAAATATACTTCATCTGAATTCAATTCAGCAACCATCCCTGAGTTTCAACTTATCAAAAAACATTAGGCATTTAAGAGAATAAAAACAAAAAACCACCCCTATCTTGAGAGGTTTTTAGTCTAAAAGACCAGTAAGCACTCCCAATTAAGTATAAGTCAGATAATGTTAAGAGACACCCTACAAGATGAACTAGAAATGAAGAAATTTTAAGAGACACCCTACAAGATACAGTAAACACACTAGAATCCAGGAGTTCTCAACTGGGGATATCTGGCAATATCCGGAGACATCTTAGCTTACCCCAGCTGGTGTCATCGGGTCAGAGGTCTCCTACCAGTATTTGGAGGGTAGAGGGCAGAGATGCAGAACATCCTTCAATGTACATCCTACAATGCACAAGATAGTCTTCCACAATAGGGAGTTATTTTGCCCAATGTGTCGATAGTCCTAGGTTGAGAATCCCTCTTCAAACTAAATGACTCTGTTCTGGAGTGCCAAGCCCCACATCTCTACCCATTGCCTGATTCACTATGGATGAGATGGGCTTCCTGAGGCTTTGACAGTGTGGAAATCTACAAGTGTTGTGTAATAGTTATTGCTCTTGTAGACTTTATCTTTCTTTTGTTCTAGGCCTATTTATCCACATGTTTGTTATCACATGCTCAACCAGGCAATGATCAGACCCTATGAAGCTGCCTAAACTCCCAGTTTGATCATACCCCCACTGTCCATTGTGGCTCATCTCACCTCCTTTCAAGCTCCAGTTATAAAACAGAGGTTTGCATGAAAATATCAAACTATTCTTGTTTTCTAAAGCTGGCAGTAAAACCTGCCATTTGCCTGAAGAAATAAAAGGTATATAAAAAAAAATTACTGTTACCTATCTGTTGCCAATTAAAATAATGAACCTTCAAATGACTGAATTATATAGTGTATAAATTTACCATAGATTACACTCTTGTTGCTACAATAATTGTCATTCTTGATCATTTAACAACTTAAAACACATAGTAAAAGAAATGTTACTATTTTGACATTTTCTGCCATACCACAAAGTATGCTCTTCATCAGTGTCTTCTGAAACAGCTTCCTGTTGCTTTAAAACGTTCATTGTGTATTAACCTTTAAAATTCACAGATATAAAGCATATATCCTCACCTACCCCAACCACATCTAAAAGCAAACTTAAAATCCCAAAGTTGTCACTCCCATTAGGATGGCTTCTATCAATAAAACAGGAAACAGCAAGTGTTAGGGTAGATGTTAGGTAGGATGTAGAGAAACTGGAACCCGGTGCCCTGCTGGTGGGAATGTAAAATAGTGCTGCTGTTATGGGCAACAGCATGTTGTCTCCTTAAAAAGTTAAAAGGGATTGAAAACAAGGTCTCAAAGAGCTATTTACATACCCACATTCATAGCAGCATTATTTGCAATAGCCAAAAGGTGCAAGCAATCCAAGTATCCATTAATAGATAAATAGATAAACAAAATGTGAAATACAAACACATACAGGATTATTCTTCAGTATTAAAGAGGAAATAAATTCCAACATATGCTACAACATGCACAAACCTTGAAGACATAATGCAAAGTGAAAAAAGCCAGTCACAAAGAGTGAATATTTTATAATTCCACTTACATGAAGTATTTTAAGTAGTCAAACTCATAGAAATAGAAAAGTAGAATGATGGCATCCAGGGGTTGAGGGGAGGGGAACTGGAGAATTGTTTGATGGGCACGAAGTTTAAGTTTCACAGGTTTTGGAGATTGGCTGCACAATAATGAATATATTTACTACTAAACTGTACACTCTAAAAATGGGTAAGATGGCAAACTAAATAATACATATTTTGCCACAATTTTTGAAAAACACAAAGTTGTTAATACTAATGTCACTCTCAGGCATTCTCTTCATAGAATCATTAACTAAAAATTCTTTACATACTTACAATTTTGTCAATTAAACGTCATCCAACTTTATTTACTCTCACTCTCAGCATAATCTCACCCAACCTCCAGTGAATTTAAATACCACTTATACATCAATGATTGCCAAATTTCTTTTTATAGCCCTGACTTCTCCTTAATCCTACTCAACAACTCCAGCTGACTGTCTAATATTTAACATGTCTGAAATGAAATTCTTGAGAATATACACTATACATACCTGTCCCCCACCATGATCATTCCATCTGAGGATTCCCATCTGGATTAAAAACCTGAGATAAGTGGTTTTCAGCAGGTGGACTTTGCCCACAAAGGGACAAAATGTCTGAAGACATTTTTGGTTGGGATAATTTGGCAGTGGGGGTGGGGAAGGCAGAGGAATACATGAAGAATGCAGAGGCCAGGGAAGCTGCTAACCATGCTACAATGCACAGGACAGAACTCCCTAACAAAAATTTATCTGGCTCAAAATGTCAATAGTGCTGAGTTAGAGAAACTACTATGAAGCACAATTGTCTCATCTCTCCCCAAATCCCTATTTGATGAATTAGCAAATCAGCATACTGATTAAAATCATTCTTTTTCACTGATTCACTACATTTTTTTTTCTATTTAGCTCTTCTTTAATGTCTTAAAATAAAGTTTTGTGATTTCATACATAAAAGTCCGGCACATCCTTTGTTGAGTTATTTTTAAGTAGCTTATTCTTTTGTTGCAAGCTGAAGGTGTATACAACAATATTATGTATAATTATCAACCTGGCTAGACTCTTATTTTGAATAAATTCGCTGTTGATTTAGAATTTTGTATGTGGGATAGTCACATCAAGAAATGATACAAAGATACAATATCTTTTATGCCATTGGTTTTATTTTATTCCACAGACTTGGGACCTTTCAAAACAACATAGAATTTAAGCAGGAAGAGTGCACATCCTTGTCTGTTTCCTGATTTTTAAAGTGAATGTTTCCAATGTTTGGATAATGAACATAGTGTTTTCTAACTCCTGTAAAATTTCATATACAATTCACTATCATCCTATTCTGTTCACATGACAATGTTAACTAGAAATTTCATAAGGCCATTACTATGCTGTAATATACAAAAGTTGGGTAATTTCCAAATCACAATAATTCCCTTGTGTTTGAAAACAGCCCTGATAATCAGAGGAACACACATAACATACTTTGTCCCTTTGGCCTCGGGTAATTGGTCAATTATCTTTAAGTGGCCTGAGCTGGGCCAATCAGAGTTCATTTTAAAGGTTTTGTTTTGTTTTGTTTTGTTTTGTTAGTTTACTGGGGGGAATGAGGCTCCCTCCAGAAAGAATTTCCACGAGGTTTAGTGGCAGTATTTATAACTCACCTTGTGGAGGAAGCTTGTGTTTCAATTATGAATTCTGATCCTGAGGCAAATAGCAAGATTCTGAATAATTTGTTAATTTTAATTAGTATTATAACATAAAGTATAATATAATAAGTTATTATACTTTTTATTTTTTTAATTTTACAAAATGTTGCCAATAGGAGAAACTGTGTAAAGAATACACCAGATTTCTGTATTATTCTTTATAATTGTGTGTGAATTTATAATTACCTCAAAATTTTTTTTAAAAGACTTCATTCTCTTTATTCCTGGTGGTAATTAAATTTGTAACTTCTTCGGTAGTACATGAACACTATGACTATGGTTTAATTACAAACAACAATAAAAACATTCTGCTCAATGAAGAATACCTCAACCCCTTATTTCTGAGTATAGGATTGGTCTCTCAGCTTGTATTTCCCAACTATCCACAGCCTTGTCACATTACTTAAAATTTCCCTTCATGATCTTTTTTGCCAATGTTTTTCTAGTCTACTTTATGTTTACTTAGGTTTATTTTCTCTGCCCTTTAAAATCAAATTCCCCATCCAGGTCTTAAAGAACTTTTGTGGAATGGTTACACAATGGCTTTCTATATATTTCACCTTTTATAATATGAAAGTATCTTCGTATTTATTATCAAAAAAAACAAAGCATGGTTTATATTTAAAAAACAAACAAACACAGTTTATGAATATAGCAAAGACTACCATATTCCCAAGTGTACCAATGAGATATGATGGCTGACATCAGAGTATAAGTATTTCTGAAAACACAAAGGTAAAAATAGAAAGATTTCAACATGATGTGTAATCATAAGATTCCAAAGTAAAGCAGCCTATACAACTGGGATAAATGACTAAGTCAGGAAGATGCAAGAAACAGAGATGGGAGGAAAGAGATGGGCAGCCAGGTGCTATGACTGGCAGCAGGCTACTGCAGCTCATATGAACAGTGACAGCCCTAAGCAACAGAAAACTTCACACCCAAAGAGTCATGCCAAAGTAGCAAAGCTAAAGTGAAAATCTTCAATTCCAGTTTATATCTTGACTATAAAAGCATGTGAAAGTTTTTTATTGAAGCATCCTATTTTATTTTTTTAAATTTTTTGTATTAACACATAATGCATTATTTGTTTCAGGGGTACAGGTCTGTTATTCATCAGTCTTACACAACTCATAGCACTCACGATAGCACGTATCTCCCCAGTGTCTACCACCCAACCACCCTAACCCTTCCACCCCCCTCCCCTCAGCAACCCTCAGTTTGTTTCCTGAGATGAAGAGTCTCTTATGGTTTGTCTCCCTCTCTGGTTTCCTCTTGTTTCATTTTTCCCTCCCTTCTCCTATGATCCCATCTTATTTCTCAAATTCCTCATACCAGTGAGATCATATGATAATTGTCTTTCTCTGAATGACCTATTTTGCTTAGCATAATACCCTCTAGTTCCATCTACATTGTTGCAAATGGCAAGATTTCAGGGTTTTTGATGGCTGCATAATATTCCATTTTGTGTGTATACACACACACACACCCCACATCTTCTTTATCCATTCATCTGTTGATGGGCATCTAGGCTCTTCCCATAGTTTGGCTATTGTGGACATTTCAAGCATCCTATTTTTAATTAATTTTAATTTTAAATTAATTGCTTTTAAAACAGCACTATCTGTGGAAAGTTCCCTTTAAATCCTTCCATACAGTCAAAGTTAATCTTAAAAAAGAATCAGAATTAAGGGATCTTGGGAAAGTGGAAAATATAAAGACTGGATGTTTACTATCATCTATTCATTTACAAATCTTTAAATCTAGGAATTTGATATATATCCATGAAATACCATCTGTGAAAATGGCATCAATCACACACATACTCAAAAATCACAGCCAAATATTAGCAAAACTGATATACCAAAATACAAATACATTTTTTTTAATTTGCACCAGCTAATTTACCTTAGCTGACAGCTGGCCATTACAGCAGTACTTGAGCATACAAACCTTAATTTTACTAAGGAAAATAAAACCTTCTTTCCAACTATCCTTTTTCAAGAGCTAATACAGAGCAAGACCACTGAGTTTCAGATTTATCTCTTTCATTTTCCCTTTTTATACTTTGGGGTAGAAATGTCAATGAGCAACAAAATAACTACAAAGCCATCTGCCAGGATAGGCTTCACTGTCTGACCACTGTATCATACGTATTAAAAGAAAATTTTAGAATTTTAACACACATTTCCAGTTAGTGTCTTAAGTATTTTCCAGTTTAAAATCAATAGACACAATTCTCAAGTATTTTCTGAAATCCTAGCAACTACCCTATTCAAGTCCTTCACACTAAATTAATGAATTTCCTCAAAGAAATTTTATTTCTCTTATACTTGTCCACAATGAACTTAGTGAAACAATCTGAGAAACGGTAAATAAGAAGCTATGATAACTCTCAACAACCACCTTTTCTTTTTCTGTATGTGTTAACTAAACACTACTAAATTTTGGCTAACCAATATGGCCAATATAGAGATGGAAACACCCAATACATAGGAAAAAATACAAAAGAGATCAGGCCTTTGCCCTCGCAGGCCTCTGCTCTTCAATAAAAAAGGGAAGACAAGGATCTGAAAGAATGACTTCCAGTGAGCTGGAAGTCCAAAGACCAGAAAAGGAGTCCTACGTCTTCGGCTCTGTCACTTACTAGTGGAGTGCACTACCTTGAGTAACTCATTTACGGTCTGAGCTCAGTTTCAGGTTGTAGTAAAAATAAAACACAAGTGTCTATAAAAGTACTTTGCACATTTAAAAAAATACAAATGAGTACTAGGACTGTTATCAATAAAAAATTAAATCCACTAGTGTTGCAGTCATGCTGAATTATGTGTGATCAATTCTCAATTCTACCTTAGTATTTCGCCACATACTAGAAAGTTATAGGAAATCTCTGCAATTCAATAAATGTGAAAAATCAGAACTTTGAACGTGGAGAACATTGAGATGGCTTGTTTTTTTTAGATTTCAGGTGAAATCACTGTATAAAGATGTTGGTGAATAGGCCAGCATACCTAAAATTTGTTTCTAATAAAAGTTAACCTAAAATATACCAGAAACATAATCAATACTCATGCATGCAGAATGTTGGCTACCATGCTTCATTCATCTGAGACAATAAAAAAAACAACTGGATTGCTTCACAGATAATTGGACTTAGTATATAACAGCACCAGTGCTAGAAACTCAGGGATTAATCAACATCACCTACTGATGAGTAATGTCAAAGATTAAATAAAGGAAATCATCTTTAATCAACAAAAATAAGGACATGAAATTTTTGACATTTAAAACATTCTCAATTCCATGAATCCTTGATTCAAAGATGGTGATGAGGGTAGGGGGTTGGGGGATGGGACTTAAATAGGGCATATTTTGGCTCTCACATGTCAAAATTTCATGTGGAAAATGTCAATTGATTGATGGATTGAGTTTTTCCTGAAATACATGACCAAATATTTGAAAAATTAATCTAATTTTAAAACCTATAATACCTGTTCTTCCCTTATTTTTGTTGATATTAAAATAACAGACCTAAAACACTTACCAGAGTATCTCACATACTGTATTAACAATACGTGTTTGTTATTGTTATTATGCAATTTTTAACTAAAACAGAGTCTTAGTTTTTAACATTACGAATTATGTGAAGGCTCTGGAACCCAACAGCCTGGATTTAAATCCTCAAAGTACCACTTACTGGCTATGTATCCTTGAGACTGTTCTTCTTAAAATGGGGGTATTCATAGCACACACCTCAGAGATTTATTATGTAATCTCTAAACTGCTCTCTTTATTATAAAATCTCTAAGTTGCTAAAATCAGGTTAGTTAAAACATATTAAGCAACATAGTAAAGCTGGAAATGCTGAAAATGCTCCAGGTTAGCTATTATCTATAGCAGTGCCTCCCAACAGAAATATAATATAAACCACACAACAACTAACACACTTCAGGAGCTCAATAACAACATATGACAAGTATCTAATGTATTAGGCATCACACATTTTTTAAATATCTGAAGACTCATGACAGCTCAAAATCTTGTATCAATAACCAAGTAATTCATATTTCTGACACATTTATTCTTTTTTTTAATAAAGATCTAATTTTGTTAAAACATAAAGAAAGAAAGAATATTTTTTATTTTATCCCTTATTAATCCTTATGTTGGATTGCTTATACTTTTAAAAGAAATGTAAGAAAGGAAAATAGAGGTTTTAATACTCTTACTAAAGAAACAACTGTTAAGGTTGTAAATTTCTGCTCCTCCTCCTTCATGATTTTTTGGTTCCTAAGTAATACCCAGACACCTAGCCCATTTCAGGAAAGTACTTCCAGTACTCGAGTATAAAAAAGACTGATGGGGCAGTGAATAGGAAGAATATAAATCCTGGGAAGATGATCTAAGATGGCTTAGATGTCCCTCATTGATGTGGGAATTCAGGGTCTTTGTAACAGGACATCTGATCTACAGGATTTCTAATCATTTAAGTGCTGCATTCTATGGGGAAAAATTCTAACATTTCAAATAAAGATACACTTGAAAAAAAAAAAAGAGCCCATGTCACTCATCAATAACAATATCCTCACTGTAAGTAATAAGCATTTTACTAAGACCATTACAAAGGGCTACTAAATTACTTCTTATATTTGTATCATTAAAAGCTGTCCTTGCATAGCCACATGATGGCTGATGTCAGTCAACATCTTGAAAAATACTGCATTCTAGATGCATACTGCATCCAGTTTTTCCAGCAAAAAGTATGAAACAGGATAAACTACATCCTCAAAAGTTTCTGAAATGGATATTTCCTATTACTGTCCCTGAGTCACTATGTTGTTGCATTAAAACTATGCATTTTTAGTTGGCTTTAGCAGAATTTTTTAACTTAATACTTCAAGTTAGAAAGGAACTAAAAAAGAGGTCCCATTTCTTCAAAAAACAAATGAATATTTCTTTGGGCTTTTTTCTGCAAACAACCTTTAGGCTACCTAGATATTGTATTCATCATACTAAGTATGATAATCACTGGAAACAAGAGAACTTGTTTAAATTGTTACGTGTCTTCTATCATCCTCTTGAGAGTTTATTTTTGTTTAGTTGCTGTTATAACATACTTAGATTTTGGCCAAATTCAAATAATATATAATAAGTCAAGACTTTTCACTGTAAAAGATAATTAAAATGTCTTTTTCAATTACAGAACCCCTTTATACTCTTAGTACACTTAAAATATTCTACTTCCTAAATGAAGTACAAACTTTTTTTTGAAGTACAAATTTTTAAAAGAGAAATTCTTCAGCATATCTTCACAAAATCTGCTACCAGCTATACCCTTGGTTGTAGTAACATCATGTGACTAGAAGCGATACTCCCTTCAATAGTTAGATTGTATGTTTAATAATTACTTTTATGTAATCTCTGTGGACATGTAATCTATTAGGTTTTTATCTATAGATTTTTCTTCATTATTTTGCATACTTTATTTCAGATCTTCCTTGAAACAACAGGTAAAGCAATCAAAACCTGCAATATGACGTCACTCATGAATGCAGAACTTCCTCCTTGTATCAACATGAGAAACATGGCTGAAGGCAGAAATGAAGATCTCTGAAACACTAAGAGTCTGCATTTCAATCTCCATTTCCACTGCCTATAAGACACTCTACCACATTCCCTAGCCATTTCTTCTCATTGGTCTTTGCTCTTTATCCAGTCATCATTTTGGATGACCTCAAGATTCTGCTCATAAACATCCAAATTTACGAGCTCAGCCTTCTTGATTCCCAAGGTCTGTCTCCCTCCTTACCCACATCTTAACTTCATTACTATCTGGACCAACTCCACTGCCAAATTCAGCATGTTTCAACTCCCACTCTCAATAACAACTTCCTTGTCTCAGAATTTCTTTTATTGTTAGTGAACCGTCAACATAGTACAGTAGTAATGCTTGCTGTCTCTGCTCTCTAAAGCCATCAGTCACCTCCTGACTCAGCTATAGTTACAATTACTCAAGACCCACTTTCGTATTACACAGATCCATGAGCCTATAATCAAGCACAGCTTCTGTGCCCACCACTTGAATCTTACCTCCTAACTCTTCTTATTGCTCAGTCCATGGCTCTGAGTATTGCTAGAAAAATCTGTGAAAATATGACCATTAATCTTTCCTTGACATATTTATGATGTCTACCTTTTATGGTTCATTATCACTAACCCATGATCCCTTTTCTCTTATATATTTGGCTCTTGGCTTTCTAAACTATTTCTATAAACTCCTCTTAGAGCAGATGACCACTCCTTCTTGATACTATTAACCTCTCTCTAAACAATTTATGGTCCAAAGTTCTATATTTTAACTAATGATCTTTATTTCCTCGCAGTTCAGAGGAAGAGCCTTTTCCTCTGGTTTCTTCAATGCTATAAGAACATTTCTTTGATGAAGTCCCAAAAGTTTATTTTCGCTTTTGTTTCCTTTGCCTTTGGAGACATATCTTGAAAGAAGTTGCTGTGGCTGATATCGAAGAGATCACTGCCTATGTTCTCCTCTAGGATTCTGATGGATTCCTGTCTCACATTGAGGTCTTTTATCCATTTTGAGTTTATCTTTGTGTACGGTGTAAGAAAATGGTCGAATTTCATTCTTCTACATATAGCTGTCCAGTTTTCCCAGCACCATTTATTGAAGAGACTGTCTTTTTTCCACTGTATATTTTTCCTGTTTTGTCGAAGATTAATTGACCATAGAGTTGAAGGTCCATATCTGGGCTCTCTACTCTGATCCACTGGTCTATGTGTCTGTTTTTATGCCAGTACCATGCTGTCTTGGTGACCACAGCTTTGTAATAAAGCTTGAAATCAGGTAACGTGATGCCCCCAGTGTTATTTTTGTTTTTCAACATTTCCTTAGTGATTCGGGGTCTCTTCTGATTCCATACAAATTTTAGAATTATTTGCTCCAGCTCTTTGAAGAATACCGGTGGAATTTTGATCGGAATAGCATTAAAAGTATAGATTGCTCTAGGCAGTATAGACATTTTAACAATGTTTATTCTTCCAATCCAAGAGCATGGAATGGTCTTCCATTTTTTGTGTCTTCTTCAATTTCCTTCATGAGTGTTCTGTAGTTCCTCAAGTACAGATCCTTTACCTCTTTGGTTAGGTTTATTCCCAAGTATCTTACGGTTCCTGGTGCTATAGTAAATGGAATGGATTCTCTAATTTCCCTTTCTGTATTTTCATTGTTAGTGTATAAGAAAGTCACTGATTTCTGCACACTGACTTTGTATCCTGCCACATTGCTGAATTGCTATATGAGTTCTAGTAGTTTGGGGGTGGAGTGTTTTGGGTTTTCTATATAAAGAATCATGTTATCTGCGAAGAGAGAGAGTTTGACTTCTTCATTGCCAATTTGGATACCTCTTATTTCTCTTTGTTGTCTGATTGCTGTTGCTAAGACTTCTGATACTATGTTGAACAAAATCAAAAGCTTCTGCACAGCAAAGGAAACAGTCAAAAAATCAAAGAGGCAACCCACGGAATGGGAGAAGATATTTGCAAATGACAGTACAGACAAAAGGTTGATATCCAGGATCTATAATGAACTCCTCAAACTCAACACACACAAAACAGGCAATCATATCGAAAAATGGGATATGAACAGACACTTCTCCAATGAAGACATACAAATGGCTATCAGACACATGAAAAAATGTTCATCATCACTAGCCCTCAGGGAGATTCAAATTAAAACCACATTGAGATATCACCTTACACCAGTTAGAATGGCCAAAATTAGCAAGACAGGAAACAACATGTGTTGGAGGGGATGTGGAGAAAGGGGAACCCTCTTGCACTGTTGGTGGGAATGCAGGTTGGTGCATCCTCTTTGGAGAACAGTGTGGAGATTCCTCAAGAAATTAAAAATAGAACTTCCCTATGACCCTGCAATTGTACTACTGGGTATTTACCCCAAAGATACAAATGTCGTGAAAAGAAGGGCCATCAGTACCCCAGTGTTTATAGCAGCAATGGCCACGGTCGCCAAACTATGGAAAGAACCAAGATGCCCTTCAACAGATGAATGGATAAGGAAAATGTGGTCCATATACACTATGAAGTATTATGCCTCCATGAGAAAGGATGAAAACCCAACTTTTGTAGCAACATGGACGGGACTGGAAGAGATTATGCAGAGTGAAATAAGTCAAGCAGAGAGAGTCAATTATCATATGGTTTCACTTATTTGTGGAGCATAACAAATAGCATAGAGGACATGGGGAGTTAGAGAGGAGAAGGGAGTTGGGGTAAATTGGAAGGGGAGGTGAATCATGAGAGACTATGGACTCTGAAAAACAATCTGAGGGGTTTGAAGTGACTGGGGGGGTGGGAGGTTGGGGTACCAGGTGGTGGGTATTATAGAGGGCACGGATTGAATGGAGCACTGGGTGTGGTGAAAAAAATAATGAATACTGTTATGCTGAAAATAAATAAATTTAATTTTAAAAATAAATAAATAGTCCAAAGACATGAAGGAAAAAAAAATAAAAAAATAAAATGAGTCTCCTATAGAAAGCAAAAAAAAAAAAAAAGACCATTTCTTTGGCTCTTTTTACTCCTACAAACACAAGAGACCCATATTCTTTCAATACATTTTCTAAAATTAGAGCCCCTGCTAGCTGGCTTATCATTCTCCTGAACTACTTGCACAGGATTTAAATAACAACCTCACTCAACCCTGAACCATATATTCTCCTGGCTTCCATACCATTTACAACTCTATTTTTATATTACCTAACCACTTTTTCCCATTCTCCTCATCAGCTCCTCTCTGGGCAGTAAGGCACCTCCTACTCACATGCCCCTATCAAACTTGGACTTCTATTGCATAGTTGAGAGAACTGGAGTAAGGATTATAGATAAAGCACTTGAAAGTATACTATTTAGTCTTAAGACTCCAATCAAACTTACCTCCACAAAAAAGCTTCATCTGACCTACGCAGAAAGGGTCAGCCTCCCATAATGCCTTATATGTATCTAACACAGATTACACTGAATGGCTAGTTACCTGGTACTAGGGCCAGATCATGGTATGGCGATATTTTGTAAGAAAATATAGTCACCCCTGAAACCCCCACCTTATCTATCTCTCACAATGCCATCAAATTAATCTTTCCTAAATCCCATACTGATTATCCAATTCTTTTCAGAAACTATTTTGCCTTCCTGTAACACACACCAAAATTTAAGCTCAGCTCTTAAACCCTATATATGGCCCAAACTACCAATCTTCTAATACTTTCTAAGAACCATCCATTTGCCTTATTCTAAAAATATATACAGTACTTTCTCCCCCCTTGTGTCCTCTACTCAAGTTCATTTACATGACTGCTAAGTAAGGGTTGTGTGATTCTTCCTTAGCTCAGGCAGTATTTTCTGAGTCACGCCATCCTTCTGAAATTGCTTTCCTTATCCAGTCAACAGAATGACACTACATTTAATCCACATTGAATACATAGGTGTATATATAATTTCCCAAAAAGATGGTGAAGCCAGTGATAAAGATGACATTTTAAAAAGTCTGAAACCCTCACTATAAGTGACAACATCTTACCATCGACATTTATTATGTGCCAGGTGCTACTACAAATGCTTTACAACGATTCTATGGGATATGTACTGCTATTTTTCCTATATACAAATGGGAAGCCAGGGTTATAGAGGCCTTCACAGATATTTGAACAAAATGGGTACAAAATAATATTGGTAAATGAATAAATGTATTACTAAGAACTATACTCTGATGCTGTCATGCAAATTAATCCATCAGCTTACGATGCTTTCCCCACTCTTCTCAGCCAAGCAAAATCCTCCCAGCCTTTCAGACACAACTGAAATGTCACCTTTTTAAGAAAGTCTCCTCAACATTTAGAAGAAGGAAGGAAGGAAGGAAAGAACGAAGGAAGGAAAAGAAAGAAAAAGAGAGAAAATAAGTAAGTTAGTCTCCTGCTAACACCCTGGCAGAATTATTTGCTCCTTCTATGAATTGTCTTTAATACTTGGAATGTATCTTTATTATAACACTGAAGTTTTTTTTTAAGTTTACTCAATTAGAATGGGTTTATGATGACAATTCAATATTTTTAATTCTTGAAAGAACTAACTGGAAAGCAAAGTGAATATAATTTGCATCTGATGAACAAATGAAATAAACAGAAATGGTATATATAATCATTAGCAATAATTGATCATCATACTCAAAATCATTTCTTTAACTTTTAGTACATCTATGACATTGTAAGGTCTGGTATAATTCATAAGGTTCAGTCTTTTAATATGTCCAAACAAAGCTTTATTCTTAAAAAATGGGGAACAGACTTACCAGTCTCCTCCTTTCTTCTTCTACTGCAATGAGTAATCTTGCAAATTCCTTTAGTGACTGAGCTATTTAGAAGATAAAAAAAAAAAAAAGCATTAACCTCTTTTCATTGCTAATTTTAATTGCATAGGAATAAACAGTACAATGAAGCTGGTTATAAATGTGTTTATATTCTGTGGCTTTATGCTTCTATAAGCATAGAACAGTATATACAGTAGGATATCAATGGATAATAGCTATAGATAACAGATATTTGTGTACTGCAAATTAAAGTCTAGCACACACAAAGTATACTTTTTCTTCAAAGACGCTAGGGAAATACAGTTTATGTATGTAATGTACAAACCTTAATAAATAAAAGTTTACTACTGAAATTGCTTCTAAACAGAATCCTACAAATAATGAATATATTAAACTTCTAAAAAGCAATAAATCCAGCACTATTTAGATGTACTTAGTAGCAGCCAGTAACACAATGTCTCCCACTGACTTCTGTCCAGAAGCACAGCAGTTATAGATATTTAAAACCAGGTCTGTATTCTGTATTACTCCAGTATCAAGGTAGTTTATTCTGTGAGTCATCAGGGTAGCCAGAAGGACTACCAGCATCAGCATTTGGGGAGTTCGTCAGAAATACAGATTTTCAAAAAAAAATAGAAAAAAAAAAAAAGAAATACAGATTCAAGCCTCACTCCAGAGTCTGCATTTTAATAGGATCCTCAAGTGATCCATTTACATACTGAAGTTGAGAAGCACTGCTTTACTTTTTTTCCTTGTTTTTGTTTTTTCCCAAGTTTTTAATTTAAATTCCAGTTAACAGAGTGTTTTGTTAGTTTCAGGTGCATAATTTATTGATTCAATACTTTCATACAACACCTGGCACCCATTACAAGTTCAGAGAGCTCTCTAGAGCAGGGCTTCTCCCCAGTCAGATGGAATAAGCCCTGCTCTAGAGAGCTCTCTGAATTCTTATTGCTCTAGCTAGGGGCAAGTATCAAATACTCAGAAACACTGGAAGAATAAACCAAAAAATAAACTGGTAGTTACAACAGCATATTTTTTAAAAATGCATAGTCCCAATTGGCAGTTGTAAAACAGTAATTCATCCATAACAATTTCTGTATCTTATGTTTCATAATTAAAGTTAGAAAGTTTTGATTACAAAACTAACAAAACAAGGTGAATGCGAAAATTATTTCCATTTAAGCTTTGAAATTTCCTTTCATGTCTTTATTCTTTAGGCTCCCTACCATTTCCTTTCTACCTATAATAATATTAAAAACATTCTGTAAGACCAGACGTCTAGTAACTCTGGCATAAAGCCTACAATAAAGGCAGGTAAGTGAGGAAAATAAATCGAGAGTCTCATAACAGTACTTATTAAGAAAAATATTCTTTTTCTTTTCTTTTTTTTAAGATTATTTATTTATTTATTTATTTATTTGACAGAGAGAGAGAGAGAGAGAGATCGCAAGTAGGCAGAGAGGCAGGCAGAGAGAGAGAGGAAGGGAAGCAGGCTCCCTGCTGAGCAGAGAGCCCGACATGGGACTCGATCCCAGGACCCTGAGATCATGACCTGAGCCGAAGGCAGCGGCTTAACCCACTGAGCCACCCAGGTGCCCCAGAAAAATATTCTTTTTCATTCAGGTTTTTGAAATTACAATCTAGGGTTTTTCCCTCCACTTTTTTTTTTTTTAATCTGACAGAGAAAGATCACAAGTAGGCAGAGAGAGAGAGGAGGAAGCAGGCTCCCCACTGAGCAGAGACCCCGATGCAGGACTCGATCCCAGGACCCTGTGATCATAACCCAAGCCGAAGGCAGCAGCTTTAACCCACTGAATCACCCAGGTGCCCCCCCCAACTCTTTTTAAAACTAGTAGGCCTACACTAACTAATCTGATTTGAAATGCTATCCCTATGATTACTTAACATTGGATTTTACTCACAGTTGCCAAAAGAGAAATCAAAGGATTACCTGAGAGACTCAGATTAATCTGATAAACACATTAATGACCTTAGAGGAAATATAACTTTTTTTTTAATTTAGGAAAATGAGGTTTTAATTTCTACAAAAATAACAGTAACAGTGCTAAAATACAACACAGTTCTGACAACAATAAGTTGAACAGAAAAACATTTTACAAATATATAAAAAGTTTTAGCTGGAGTATATAATAGTATATTATATTTTTATACTTTGGGTAAAGAAAGCATTCCATCATCCTGGCAGTTATTTTTATTTTTTTTTATTTATATTTATTGCTATTAAAGAACTCTATTGGTAAGCCTGGAAAAAAAAAAAGTCAATAAAATTTTGGACAATGGAAGGTAAATCATTTTGGACTACAGGAATTAGAAGCAGCAGGTACTCCTGAAGGTGAGAAAATAAGAGATGAAAGAAAGTTGATAGTCTGTATAATTAAAGTCTGTATAATAAGCACTTAAACCCCAGAGTTCAAACTCAATGCCTCCCAAGCTTTTTATTTAAAAACAAAACAAAACAAACTAAAAACCAACTACCCTCATATGCTGCTTTTATGGGAAGCTACTGGATAAGGCACTCTACTAAAACCTGGGAATAAACCAAGAAAAGAGGATATGGGACCTAGAAGTAGGAGATCCAATTATAGCATGGGAGCAAATGAAATTCTTATGTCAACAGAGTGATATTCCAGGTCAACTGCTGTGCATGCAAAAGGTTCAGAGAGGATCTTATCTAGACTGGAGCAATAGGTCATAGACTCCAGGAAATATCTCCAGACAATAAAAATAGAACTGATCGATATCCTGATGTATCTGAATGTAAGGAAAGGAAATTTATAGTCTTTTAAAAGAAAATTCAAAGGCAATTATTAACTCCTGGGAAAACAGCTATATATGTAACACCATCAAAATAAATGAAATAACTTAGTCATATTACAAACAAAGTCACCATGATATAAACATAACAGTAAAAAAATGAAAAGAGGGTATACAAGACTCGGGAAAAAGTCAAATGTTAGCAAGATAATTATGATCTTGAAAGAAACAGAAGAATTGGCTAAAAGTTCAAAGTGGTCTTTGTGAGTAGTTAAGTGGCAAAGCTTGTAAGATGAGAGGTTGCTAGTTTTTATTAAGCCTGATAAAAATCTTTAGCTTTTTAAAATAATGAAATAATGAAACATACTATAAATGCTTTATTTTCCTACTAGACTTAATTTTAGGAGGCTAAATTCCCGAACTAATTTTCCCAAAGAGTTAAGTAAATACCTACCACATAGAAGCCTGACAAAAAGGTTTTTCGTTTTGTTTTTACTTATTTATTTATTTATTTATTTATTTGACAACAGGTATTTTTGGAATAAAGGAAGATGTAGCTTGATTTAGAGTGTCAGGGATAACAACAGAACCTTCCATTTAGTCAACCCAGGAGGCAACCACTGTCTCATGGAGTAGTGTCCTAGTAGTCCCAGGAGCATCATCTTATAACAACTTGGAAGTCCAAAGGCTTCCCCAAGTAATTACTACTTCAAGAGTAAATTGTGCAGATGCCTTAAGTCAGATTTTGATTTTAAGTAAAGAAACTCAGATTCTCATTTTAATATTGTTGTACCTCTTTGTCTAAAAATTAATGATGCTATTTCCTGTTTAACTTGAATGGTTTTCTGGTCTGTTTCCCATATAAATACTATTTATAGACTCAGTACAGAAATAGTTTATTATAATGAGAATGTCTGAGGAGAAAAATTTGAACATGATGCATGTCTGGTTCCTCACAATAAAAACTACTCCCCTCCAGCAGTTTTTTGGGTCTTCCCCAATTTGACAATAAGTTCTGTTTCTTCTTTTTCTTTTGTTGATTTTTCAGGGAAATTACTTCAAAAAATGAAATTTATTCTTTATACAGTATAGTCTCAGTTCCATAAAAGTATGTTTCTTAGTCCAAATGAAGGTATTCATGTTTGTCATTTGTCTTACATGGAAAGGAACAGCTAGGAACACCATTTCATCCATTAGTAACAGCAACCTACTAACCTTTTCAATCCATATCTGATGCTTTCCCCTAAGTCTTTTTATTTTTAATGTCAAAGTATTGCATTAGTAGTTTACAAAGCACAATATAACACAGAAATAAAACAGGAATTAACAATCCTATAAAGCAGATATTAAACAATTCCAAATATTGTATAAGCTGGGTTTTAGGGCAAAGGACAGATAGATAACCGATCACTTCCTAGACTGGCCCATGCTCAAACTCTAAAGGAACCCCTGACAGAAGTTAGGTAGATTCAAGCTGCCTACCATACCCCCAGCAACTCCTCATAGATGAGAAGCCAGTATTAGAATTTCTGGTACCTAGCACCAACAAATGCCTTAAAAGACCATGAAAACTCATAGAGAGTCTATTTCCCCACCAGGCCTTGGGCACAAAACACACAAAAGGACTCCTCCAGCACCCATCACAGTGATGTTGACTGCTTGAGCAATATCTTCTAAGACTTTACTTAAGTAAAATCTAAAAATATTTTGTATTACATGCAAATTCTAATACCCAAATACTTTCTTTTATAAGCAATTATATGTGATGCTCCATAGCTTGTTTATCAATGTTAATATTTACATAAATAACCATTTCATTATCTGATTTTGGAGATCCAGACTAACATCAAATTTAACAGCTGGTCTTACAATCATAGATTCTGCCCATACCTAGTTGGTATGACAGGAGCTTAATTAAGTGACAGCAATATCCCCAAAATAATATTTAATGCACAGTGGACTTTCAATAGATGGATCATTAAATGAATTAATGACTTTAATAATACATTTCCACAATCTATTTGCTATACACAGAGAAACATACCAACTCATATGCTAGGCTTCATAAAATATTTTTAAAAGGAAAAGCTAGATACTTTGGAAAATTATGTTAGCTAGCCGCGTTCTTGCCACCTGCATGAAACTTTCCTGGCTGTATTCACCAGTAATAATCTTTCCCTTTCCTGGCCATCTGGACCATGAGATTACTGGAGAGCAATCAAAATTCCATTTCATATATAGATGTTAACTTTGCAACAAGTTATTGAGATTAAGAATACTGCTAAAAGTTCCCTTTTCATCTCTCCAATGTGATATTGGAAAAACACTTTTGGAACAATAGAAATTTATTATTCAGGTGTATTTAATGACAGGTCCCAAGAGTAAAAACATTCAGAAAGTCAACAGCTAAAATATATCTACACAGTGAAGAAGTAGGATAATGGCTTCTATATTTACTAATATCATAAATTCTAAAACATTCCTGAATTGTCTAAAATATCTACTTCCTAACTCAATCTTTTCAGCAGGTGTAAGTTCACCTGACTACTTTTGACTATGGAAAACCTGGTTAGTGCTTGTAAGTAAGAACGAGAAAGAATAAAGGAAATTACTCCCTGTTCATTACTGACATGACTCCATTACTGTAAGTAGTAAGCATTATACTATTAAATGTTTCAAAAATTGATCTGCTTGAGCTTTAAAGATTTTCAGGAGAACTGAGAAAGCATGTCTCTCTCATAGCCAACTAACATTTATATCATAATTCAGATAATGATATGTTAAATATTTTTCCCAGGAGTCTTTTTTCTCAAACTTTTAAGCAGCATAAATACATACCCAAACAGAAGTATAGATCACAAATTCAGTCACATATACAATTATGTCAGCAACATATTTTTTACTTATTAAGTGAGTAAATCACCTATGACATTCAGATATGCTGATGAATGGAGAGAACTGAGTTAGCACTAGGATTTAGACTTGGTTAAATCTCAAGGAAAACATGAAAACCTATAACAGCCTATAAAAGCCAGATTGAACCAATGCAATCATTTTAGAAGTCCAGATAATGTTCCAACAGTCATTCCACTATTCTATCTGGGTGGACGATGTAGGTTATCAAGGTCTTTCTTAGCATTCTTCTGGCAATGACTTTTTTTTCCACAGGAAGTAGGAGAAAAGCCGTATAATATCAACACTTAACTGAGAATATGAGCCAGAGCAAATGACTGTATCATATGCTTCTAGATCTGGCCACACCGAAAAAAATAAAAGTAGAATATACAGTAGAATATACACAGCCAAGTGATATTCAGCATACTTTGGTATAAAGTATGCAACGATCTAACAGGGTACCACATCAGCAGGTCATACCTGAAACTCCCACTTAGGAAGTTTTAATTCTTTGAACTTTAGAATATCAAAGATACCATAGTAACTGAACAGCAAGCTTTGGTTCAGGAACAATTTAACCCATAAACAAAGCAAGAAGCAGGATCACTGTGTTATGCCTGAAAAGAAATACTATGTCTACAAAACAGACAGCAAAATATAAAAAGTGACACTAATTCTCCACACAATGTTAACTGGATATTGTGTGTCTTTGTAACAATTAACACCCCCACCTGACAGGCTCTCTACTGTAATACTAAACATTACTCACAACCACAAACTCTTATTATTTTTTGGGAGCCACAACATCAAATATTGTGGCTTTAAGCTCCATGGTTGCTTAGCTGCAAAGCCAATAAATTGCTTCTGAAACCAACAGAAAAAAAAAAAAAAAAATCACGGGCCTACTGCTGAATGCTGATAGGTCACTGTACCCACATACTCAAAGGCCCTCAGACTTTCTTCTAACAATTCACAGCCTTTTAGAATCCAAGTTCCCTTGAAAACACAGAAATTCAGGGCGCCAGGGTGGTTCAGTGGATTAAGCGTCTGCCTTCGCTTCAGGTCATGATCCCAGGGTCCTGGGATTTAGTATAGTACCACATCGAGCTCCTTGCTCAGCAGAGAACCTGGTTCTCCTCTCTCTACCTGTGGTTCCCACTTCTTGTGTTCTCTCTCTCTCTCTCTCTAGCTATCTCTCTCTCTCTTTGTCAAATGAATAAATAAAGTCTTAAAAAAAAAAAAAAAAGAAAACATAGAAATTCTAGTTATCTTTCAGGTAACTAAGCCAACTTCTCCACAACATCCTCCTGGTGCTTAGTTTTGTTTTTTATTTTGTTTTGTTTTGTTTTTAATTTCCAAATATAAATCAAAGAGATTTATATTGAAAACAAATCCCTATAAACTTGTATTCAAATTTTTCTTTCCTGACTTGTTAATTTCAGTCATTCTATAAAAATGAATTCTTAACATTTGCAAAGACATGGATGGAACTAGAGGGTATTATGCTACGTAAAATAAGTCAGTCAGAGAAAGATAATTATCATATGATTTCACTCGTGTGTGGAATTTAAGAAACAAAACAGAGAATTAAAGAGGAAGGGAGGGAAAAATAAAACAAGACAAAATCAGAGAGGGAGAGGAAGTGTAAAAGACTCTTAATCATGGGAAGCAAACTGAAGGTTGCTGGAGGGGAGTGGGATAGGGGGATGGGATAACTGGGTAATGGCCATTAAGGAGGGCATGTGATATAATGAGCACTGGGTAGTACATAAGACTGATGAATCTGTGAACTCTACCTTTAAAACTAATAATATACTGTATGTTAATTAATTGAATTCAAATAAAAGAAAAGGAAAAGAAAAAAGAAATTCTTCTTTCATATCCTACTAGTGTATCCCTGTATAGCATTGCATGCACGTGTATTAGGTTTCAACAAATATGAGATATACCAAGTTAGAACATATTAGATATTATTTTAGTAATAAAAATGTGTTTGATATTATAGCATAGTTTTCTAGTTAAGCATTAAAGAACAATGAGAAATGCATAACCTACAAATGAAATGTCACAAAATTAAACTTTTATTAAGTTGTCCCTGTATCCTGCACAGAGTAAAAACTGCCGCATCTCTGCTTCATCACTTGTCCATTACCATCAACTGTGCCATGTTTGTTCCACTCAGTACACAGATGCCAATCTAGACACACAAGGCAAAGAGAGAGAATCCTCACGTTGGAATCCACAATACCCAGCCATTTCTTTCTATTTTTACTTGCTTCTGTTTATCCTCTAACTATACTACCCTGACTCTTTGTAATCTAGTCTCCTTTAAATTCCCAACTCCTGTTCTTTATGCCTCCCTCCCCACCTGGGTTCTGACATTCCCTATGTCCTCGGGCACTTACCATGCTATACTTTCATCTATGAACATGGGTTCCAACATTACCCACCACTGCACATGTGGGCTGAAATTTAGAACTTCTGGCAAGACTATCAATTTTTCACTTTTTTTGGTATAAGGTGATTTTCTGTCTGGTTTCTCTTATCCTCAGTGGCATAATGGGACTCAAAGAGTTTACACCTTCTTTCCAGGGGATTCACTTGTAAAAGAGAACTACACCATTCCAGATGGCTAGGATTACCTATTACAACTGAGGAGAATCAGGACTCCAAGATGAAAAGTCACACTGGAGGCAAAGAAGTAATTCTACATTATCTAATGGTTTTTCCTTCCCAGATTTTCTCTGAATGGAGAGAGGGTCTTGTTGTAATATCTGCTTTGAAACTGCTGAACTACCAAGTACTTGAGAGTTTTAGTATACTCATACATATGAATGCAGGGCATATATGTTATATAATATTCAAGTCAAATTTTGGCAAATGAATACATACCAATATAGAAAGACAGCCTTTCAGTTTCACACAATTTCAAACTTCATTCTAGCTGGTTTCTTTGAAGACTTCACACCATCTCATTACTTCAAATGAATTTCTTCTGAATCCCAAAGGTCTTTGACTCTGAGATTTTATGTTAATGTAATATGTATTGTTGTGCATAACACAGTTTACAAGTCACATACTTTTGTTTTCTTTCAAAGCATATATTATAGGAGACCTTTGCTATTCTGATGTTGCCTTGTTTTGTTTGTTTCTTAAAGATTTATTTATTTGAGAGACAGAGTGTGTGTGAACTGGAGTACATGGAGAGAGAGGTAGAGAGTGTCTCCAGCAGAGTCCCTGCTAAATGCAGAGCTGCATGAGGGGTTTGATCTCATGACCCTGAGATCATGACCTAAGCCAAAATCAAGAGTTGAGCACTTACCTGAGCCAGCTACATGCCCCCCTTTTTCTTAAAGATCTGATGTTGTCCTATTTTAGTTTAGTTTTATTTTAGTGTCATTTGACATGTTTCCTAAAGCCAAAACAAGCCCCAAACCAGAAACAATTCTCCCCCAGTATGTAGACCACTCACACTTTGGAGCCCTTCTACCAAGAGGCAGAGATGTCATACATACTATCTCATTCAATTCACATAACGGTATGAGGTACTGAGTAGGTTTTAGCTTCATTTTCCAGATTAAAAAAAAAGAGTATCAATCACCTGGAGTCACTTGTCCCATGATCTCAAAGCTAGTTAAGTGGAGAAGCAGGAATTTAATTTTGATTATTTCATTCCAAAGTCTATTCTACTTCAGCAAACCATTATTGCCAAAGGAGGAGAAGGAAGGCGGGAGGAGGGAGGCAGGGAAGGTATTGCCAGCTTACTACCCTACCACCTTATAGCAAAGAACAGACTTATCATCTTTAAAAGCAAACAGTCCCAGAGCTGTTTATGCTCAAGGGGTAATCAGGCCACAGATATCTTGCCTTAAAGGGAACAATCAGTAATCTGTTGCTGACAGCCGCTTACACCAAAACCACCAATCCTTACCACCTCCCAGCATTCTTTCACATTCCACAGAGGCACCCCATTCACACTCCTCTGCACCCAATCCTCCTGCCACCACCCTGCTGAAGCTTCAACATCCGCTTCCTTGTCCAACATCCAGCTTCTCTTTTCCACAACCTCTTAACCTCCAGTGACCTTTTCCCTGCTGTAATTCACACACCCACAAGGACACTAAGAGTTCAAGCTATCTAACCCCTTAGCTTTTTGCTTTTTGGCAATCCCTTTATTCGACTCTAGTTTACTCCTAATCCTATTTCCCACAGAGGCTATCGAAAAAGAATTTTCTTTCTCAAGAACCCAGCCCCAACTTCCCCTCACTCACTGGTACCAGATGGCCTAGCCTCCTGCTTTTCTGAGAGAAGTTCAAGACCCTCTGATTAACACTGTATTTATTCATCCTCTTTAACTTGCATCAGAAAGGGGCCCTCTTTTTCCCAAAAGCTAACAGCTCCCCATGAAGCTTCTAACCTTCCACTTCCCCACCTCTAGCTACATTTCTGTCATTTCCATCATCACTCTTCTCTCCACATAGCTATTTCTCTTCATCCCAAGTCTAAGAAGTTATTCCCATGTACTCTATCCTCATGAAGGAGGAAGAGCAGGGAGATGTGAGGGTTGGGGGTGGAGGAGGAGATTTGTTTAACACTTGCACCACCATGACACACACTCTTTAATCCTCAATACCCCACAAGGTGGCCACAAATAAAACACCCAAATCTTCTTTCACCATTCTATTCTTCGAATAATAAATCTGAAATATGGAGGTTAAGTAATATCCAAGATCACAGAGCTAACAACTTGCAGAGTAAAACTTTGAACCCACACGAAAACTTTGAACCCACATGAGATGTATCTACTTTCCCCCTACTCTAGGCATGGTCCTACACCTCCAGCTCATGAACCTGAGCAAATCCAGTTATGTCCCAAGAACTTCTATTAGAGAGTCTGTCTGCATCTCAAAACTTAATATGTGTCAAAACTTGACTCATAATTCCACTCTATACTCAGGTACTCTGCCACATATAAACACATAAATGGGCTCATAAAACCATTCTGCTAGTAACTCAAGTGATAGATTAACCTCAATCCTCCCTTCCATACATCCAGTCACCAAATACTGCTGATCTCTGTCCTCTCTCCTCTTGTTCCATACCCATGGAAAGATATCACTTCATCTCTGCTGGGATATGACAGCCTAATTATTGGTTTCCAAGCTTCTAGGACTCTAATTCATCATATGTACTATTGGTCAGAAGAAATTCCTAAAGGGCACATTTGATTATGCCATTATTTACTCATTCAAGGTTGTTGTTTGGATTAAGTCCAAACTCCATATTGCAAGCAATGTGGAACCTCCAGTATGTGACCATAGGTGCCTTTATAAGCACCATTGCCTGAAATGCTACTCTTTCTAATCTCTAACTTAGCACTTTGAAACTAGTAGACATTCCTATAGTTCCCATTTTCATGCCTTTCCTTTACCTGCATTTGCTAAGCTGTAACTTACCTAACCCCTAGGACCCTCTCTATTCAAGCATCTTCTCATGAGCCCAGTCAGAAGTCCCTTCTCCAGCTTTGGTGCTTGCACAGCAGGTTTGTTTTTACTATACTTAAAGCAGTCAGCACATTCTCCTCAGTATTATCGTAAATTATATCATAAAACTATTTTTATTTTTACCTTCTTCTATTTTGTAAGGATATAAAAAGATTTTATTCATATTTGCATGTACTAAATTGTACATAAGCGTCTTTGCACAAAGATAATCATTACTGATGGGAAATGCTACTGAATCCAAAGTCAACCAGCATGAATTAAGTCACACTTGGTGATTTTAATTTGAAAAGCTGATTTTTTTTTTTTTTTCCAATCTCTGGGAGATTTGCAGAGCTATATACACTGGCCCATGAATGCCATCTCTCATTTTAAGGTTCCACATCTCCTTGTTTTGCATAAACTAAAACCTTTTTTTCAGGCTGTGAAGGACAATGATGTGGCAATAAATGACCAGGTTTTCCTACAAACATGTATCTTCTACAGCATTAATGGTTCCACTGGGAAAATGCTGAGCATCAAAGATCTGGTGATCCAAAAAGCAGAAACCCTGAAACAGAGTTTTTCCCTATTTTCGTACCTTCTCCAGTTGAGCCCCCCTCGGTATAAACACAAGTCTATTGTTGAGAGCAGTGGTTTTCCACAGGCTAATATCAGATACCAAGAACCTCCCAAAATTAAACACTCCTAAGGTTTCATCCCAGGAGATTCCACCTTCATTCAGGCCCAGGATAGAGCCCAGAAGTCAAATTTTAAAGGCTTCCCATAGCTGATTCTGATAACAGGCAATCTCGAAACTACTGGCTTTAGTGGAAGGCAGGCAGAGGAAAAATGTATGCTTTGTATGAGGAATTAAGAGTTAAAACTATATTTAAATAGAAAACTGTATACATTTTAATAAAATTTGTAAGAATTATCTCTATTTCCTCCTTGAAGCTTATTGTTATGTTCAATGGCAGTAGTACTCTTGGCCCTTCTGGTTATGGAGGAAATAAGACATCATCTTTGAGTCCCAAGAATAAAGCATGACCTGAAAGATCTTCTCCCCACAGTACTTTGAATCATGACTTAGCATCTATTCTGAATTCTGTGTCAAAGAATCACTCAGAATTAGCCTTTTTGTCCAGCCACTAGCTATTCCTAGCTTAGTACATAAGTGAAACTTTTTTTTTTTTAAGCCTATTATCCAACTCTTTTCTTGCTTTCTAACTTCTCCCTTTATACTTTGTTTCTTCCCCACAACCACCAAGCCTCTCTTCAGTGTTCATATATTTGTCCTTGCCATTTGCCAATGAGCTTTCCAGTAATCTCTTGGGTGTCCATGTCCTGCCTCCTAACTCACTTATTTCAAACAGTTTTTAGACTATTGCCTTTCTGGTCCAAACATTTTATGTCAAAATGAAACTGTACTTTCATTTTTTCATTCACATTTAGAAATGTTCTCTCTTGGTCCATAAAAGACTAGCTGAGGAAGGCAATCTTTGACTCACTCTGGCAAATATTTCTGTGCTATAATTTAACACATATATGCCAGAATAAACCTCCTAAAGGACAACTTCAAACAAAAGCGTTACGTGTCTCTTGAGAACATGCAAATGAAACTTTAAACATATGGCAAAGCCCTCTAAGATATTCTCTGGCTCTCAATCCTTATACTCCAGCTAAAAGGATGTTACACCTTCATTTTCTTCAAGACTGCATACATCAAGACGATGAACATTCAAGTGCACAGACTGAATATGCCCAAGCAAGGGAAGAAGTCCAATGGTCTAGAACAAAAGGATATACTGGAGAAATGCTTTCACATTCTAAATGCTTCAGAAAAAAAATCAAGTGCTTACAACTACCATGGCTCAGAAGTATTTACTACCTTTATGACTTTGGCACCAAGCTTTCAAATCTAGAAATAAGTCAGTGTTTTCATGGTCATATAAATCTGATTGACTACACAGGGAAAGGAAGATAAAATAGGTTTACTTTATAAGAAGTTTGCAGTGATACCACTCTTAAAATTAGCTCTCTCTGCATTAAAATTACTTAAGAAAAATTTTTATCAAATCTCCTTTTTTATCTCTATGGCACTTATCAGTCTAATTTCATGTACAATTAACTTATACCTCTTATCTAACTACTCTCACAAATCCCCATGAGAGTGGGATTATTTTTCTGCTTTGCACAATGATGTGTCTTTAGCACTCAGTGTCTGACAAATCACAGGTGCTTGATAAGGCTTTATTGAAGGAAGGAAGGAAGGAATCATTGAATCAATAAATGAATGAGTGAACAAACGAACAAGCAAACTCATCTCAAAGTTCCTGACCTAGGAACTGGGCAATCAAAGTTCTAATACTGGTGTGACTTTAGCACATCCTTTCGCCTGTGTCTAAAAAAAAAAAAATGATAAGAGTTAGCTCCCATGTTCTCCAGGGTCTCTATCTACTCTAAGATACTAAACTTGGGATTCTAAGAAACAAAGCCAACATTTCTAAATCAGAAGTAATACTTTCTGATAATTTAAATAAACAAAAATAATAGCCAGTACAACTCCCCACCTCATGTACATGAAGAAGGTATTAAAATTATTCTAGTACTAAAGAAATGCAGCTTCTGGACAGAAAGACATAAAACAATTGAGATAAAATGGTTATCTTCAAAAGCTGTTTTCCATGCAGACTATATTCAACATGAGCGGGTAAACTAGGTAATTACTAACAAAATAGTAAACTATGCACCTAACATCCACACAAGACACCACTTACCTTTATGGTACCTGATGTTTATCAATAGGCAATAGGCAATAAAAGATATTTGTTATTATGCAAGAAATTATGAAAAAAAATCATGGGTATGTCATGATTCAGAATTGCAATTACAAGTCAACCATACAATTTCAGTTTTACTAAGACCATTCTATTCATAAAGAAAATTAAAGAGATGCACTCTAAGTGCAGTTCTGTGGGTCAATGCCAGTGTATTAAAAAAACAGATATCATATCCATAAGTTACATTATTAAAGTCAGGCTACCCATGACCCATTTTCTTCTGGGCACACGCCCAGAGATATAGCCAAGTAAAACATTTTTTTAAAAAGCTCATCTGGGGTAGCCTTCTTAAATCTTCCATAGGCAGTCAAATTAATCTTTTTAAAATGCAAATATAACATCATTTCTCTGATTAACATATTGCAATGCTTCTCATTACCTTTAGGTTAAAATTCAGATTCCACACAGGGTGTATTAAGTCTTATCTACCTGTCCACAACCTTCACACATGCTATTTTTCCCTTGGGTATCTCCTTTGCTCTCAAGGCCTTCATTCACCCCTTCCTTAGACCTGGAATCTGTTCCCTACCCCCCTTTGCCTAGTATTTCTCCATGACTAATTTAAACATCACTCCCTCAGAGTAGCCTTCCCTCATCTTCCCACCCACTCAATTAGACCTGGTCTATCTTGAGTATGAATGATCTCTTAGCATAATATACTTTAGTTTTATAGCATTCAACATAATTACAGCTTAACTGTGGTTGGTTGTTTAATGTTGGTCACCCAGTGAAAATATAAAATTACTTAAGCCACTGACAGTGCTTTAGACACCTGTGTACTTAATTGGCACTTGTGTACTTATAGAACAAATGAGTTTTAGTGGCAGGAAATACAGGCATATGGAGGTTAAAAAGAGTGGAAGAAAGATACAAAAGCAAGTTCCTGACTCTAATGTCTGGTCCTTTTACTTGTTCAAGTAACCAGGTTGGGTCCAATGGAGTCACTCATGCTGAACCCCTTGCAAGCAAACCAAACCTTAAGTTTCTGTACTTGCTCTCCCAGAAAAAGAAGGCCTTAAGTCAATCAAACACTGCTTGCTTGCTCAGCACAAGTTACCTAACCCAATTCCAAACTTACCTTACCTCCATACAAGGAAAGTAACCCTGCTTTAGCCAATTAGCAAACTCCCCGTACAATTTCCTTGCTCTTGTTCACTTTGGGCTAAAAAATCTCTTGCTACCTGCAGCTCTTCAGAACTACTTTCTATCTGCTAGATTGGGGGCTGCCTGATCCATAAATTGTTGAATAAAGCCAATAAGATCTTTCAACACAATTTAGACTATTGCTCTTAGCGAAAAAGAAATGCAGCTTCTGGACAGAAAAACATAAAACAATTGAGATAAAATGGTTATCTTCAAAAGCTGTTTTCCATGCAGACTATATTCAACCTGAGCAGATAAACTCCAGTATCTGCTGGATAAGCAGGAGCAAAAAACAACCCTGTTAGTGGTCAACAGTCATGTCCACCTCACTGCACCTTAGTTTATACAGTAGATGCTGGAATCAGTCATCTCAACTTTTCCACGTTTATGTATAAACACAAAAGTGCCAGGAGCACTGACTTCAGAGATACCAAAATATTGTAGAATAGGCATAATCACAAATTCAGAATTTGTGAATAATGAGGTTAAACTACATATTCCCGCATCTCAAATTATATAGGCTCTGCAGCATTCATTTCACTGTCTAGTCATTTTGTTGAGATTTAAGCTATCCTAAATCCTTAAAAACAAATAAAAGATCTTTCCCTCCCTATCCACTCACCTTGAAATCAGCCTTCTTTAATTTATGTTGTCCTAAAAGGAATATACTGCTACCATTTTAGCCTCTAAGTTAGTGCACTCCAAGAGGACAAGAGCTATTAACTAGCTTCACCCCCAGGTCCCCAGGGATTAGCACAGTGTAATCCAACAGTCAATAAACAGTAACTAAGTTATAGAATACACAAATCTTTAGCTCTGGTTTGAAATCTTTAGAAATACTAAGAAATTTGTTCTAAATGATTCCCAAGTACATGCAAAAGTTAGGTGTGTGTATGTGCTTGTATAACGTTTAGTTTATTACTATATTGAAAAGAATCATGCTAGACATATCTAAATATATGCATACTTTATTTAATATATGACTCAAATTCTATTTAGGTAACTTACAATAATTCACTTCTATTACTAGGTTTAGTAGGGGGACTATTGATGTAACAAATATTTACTAAACCTCTGCTACAAATAAAGCACTTAATTACTAGTACTATGCAGGAATAGGAATATAAATACAACTTTCTAACCTCGAAGAGCACACAATTTGCTGGAGTTGAAAAGAAAGTTCTCTCTGAAACTTAATAAACTACTTTTTTGTTAAGCAGATCACTAAAGAAAAAAAGGAGTTTCAAGGAATTAATGCAGATCAGTAAGTTGTAACATAAGTTTCGGTTGTTTTTCAGAGCCTGAAATTTAAGAATCTAAGCCTTTCAATTTCAAATTGAATCAAATTACACACTTTAAAACATGGAGCTAACATAATAAAAACCTCTCTCTCAAGTGGCATGTTTTTTAAAGACAGGAACTCCACCTGAAATATGCAACTTTCCCAGCTGTTTCAATCCTTAATTGTGGGTGGTTGCTGTGTGGGTGCAAAAATAGGGTGGTTAAAAAAAATGGAAAACAATAATTCAATTGTCCAACTGAGAGCCATTAAAAACCAAAATATGCTTCCTCTACAGAGTTCAAAAGAAAATGTTATTTGTATAAACAATTTAGGCATTTGGAAATGTTCCACTTTAATAGAAGACTTCCTGATTTATGTAACTACATTTAAGTGGGTTATAATGAGGGTTTCTAAGTGATAGGTTCTCTTCATAGGTTCTCTCATTTTCAGCAAATGAGAAGGTAATTGTTTCCGAGAATCCAGTAAAAATCACAGGTCTCTTTTTTGAAGAGTTCAGTTGCAGTTGGTAATGATATTGTCTCTGGTTTGGAAATTTTTTCCTAAGCAGTGCTCAAGAAGAGTATCATAGCCACACTCCACCTTCAAATATCAGTAATGATCTGTATGGATGAATATTTAATCACAAAGTTCTGAAGAAAATCTTTCCAGAAGCATTTCATAATTCAATATTTTAAAAGTTGAATTTTATTAAAGTTGAAGAAAATAGGTTCTTTTTTTTTTTTAGCTAAAATCATTTATGATCTTTTAAGTACATTTCCAGGGTTTATAAATACACCAGTTATTATTTTTAACCTGAAACACAAGTTACTACCTCAAAGTGCTTTTATACTGTATAGGAACCTCTTCAAAACACACAAAGCAAACCATTTGCCACGTTTTCCACCCTAGACTATATTCTTACTTAATACTTGCAAAACTGGATCACATAGGACCTTTCCACTGGACCTAACAGATGCATTCTCAAAGTGGATGGATTTATTTGGCACATCATTTATATATTGTCCCCATAGTACTTTCCCTAATAAGGAAAATGAAAAAAATTTTCCAGCTACTACTTTGAAAGATTTCTTCTCTTTCACACCCTCTGAATAGGCATCAGCGATCACTGTCGGGCTCCTGTCTATATACCAAGGTGACTCAGGCTCACAGTTACGTCACTTTACTTTGAGAAGTAATCAAACAACAAATATTTGCACCTGGGCAAAGCACTGCTGGCTCAGGAAGAAACAATAAAGCCCCTGTGACTTGAAAAGTCATTATTTTAAATTTGTGTCCTATAGTCTCACTTTTAGAAATGTTCTCCTCAAGAACAATCAGTAGAGTCCAATACAGATAATAGAGTCTGAACATGTCTAGACATGTTCTCCTAAAGAAGAATCAGTAGAGTCCAATACAGATAATAGAGTCTGAGTTACCATCCATTAATCTGTACACATATAATTTGTATGTAGATTTCCACAGAAAATTTTTTTTTAAAGATGTAACATGTCTTTATTCTACAACTATTAAGCACTAACAATTGTTACTGTTATGTCTGCATATCTGCATTCAAAACAGTAAATACATGAACAGGAATATATGAGCTATGTCAGAAATATCTGTGCAACCATTATGAACATATTTTGATCGGAATTACCTAAGTGATGATCTCATTTCCGCACTCAGAGTTAGAAGCCATAACCTTAGTTGACAAGTAGTTGTGTGTTGTCTGTCTCCACCACAGGAATTTTCTGTTTAGGTGTGTCCAAAAGAATGAAGTCCCCACCTAAAATATTTACTAGCAAACTGACTCTCCTTCTCAGTAAATGTTTAATCTCTTGAGTGCAAGGTTCGTGTTGTCCAAAACTTTCCTAAGAGTTACATAGGCCATCATACAACACTGCTAACTAAGCTGTTTATGCACAATTGCAACTGGACTTTCCACTAGTTTCTAAGATAACATAGAATGAACAAGATTTGCCTCATATTAATGACATTTTTATTGGCACTAGCTCAGCCTAACAGTATCTGATTTTTAATACAGACTTCTAAGACTTTGGTTAAAAGTGATTTCAAATTATAGGCACCGAATATAGGAACAAAATAAAGTAAGTGCATGCCACAACCTTGATCTGGACATAAATTCTGAAGTAATACACCAAGATGTAGAGGCTTTTATTATCCTATACACTAATGTGCTAAATTAATCTAGCCAAACAACCTGTCCCATAGGTAGAGTCACAATAGTAACTGTGAGCTTCTATTGTTTGAATGAGCCAGTATAAACAGTGTTTACAAAAAGACACTATTTTATTTTCTGTAGAGATAAACCTTTTATTTCCCACTAGTAAGGTTTTAAGGGTAGGCCCATGACTTTGGAAGTTATCAATTCCCTTGTGTGTACAGGCATGAGAACTGATGCAGTGGGCATTGGTTTTTTTGCATTTACATATGCATTACTTACTGTGTAAATATAGTTAAATGACAGTATATTTTGTATCTGGTCTACCTATATAATTATTTAAGGAGGACTGAATTTTACACCAGTTTGTAATCACTCGGTACCTTCCCTTACCAATTTCTAAGTCCCAAATGTCCAACTACTGAACTTATTCCTAACTCAGTCTTCACTCAGTTCAATCCTTGGAAAAGGGAGGAGTAATGACCTCTGGCCATTTTTGAATGGAATGAAAGGTGCTAAAGGAAGGGCACAGGATGCTGTCCTGCTTAGGACTTCAATTTTGGAAACAAGTGACCTGTTCTCTGAGCCCTAGAAATTCCATACTGGGTTTGCAGACAACTAATTACATTTTGCTTCCTTCCAAGCCAGAAATGTTTCACACTACTAAAAAACAAACAATCCGCACTTGTGCACAAACCTCCCTTGGGCCCTCCTCCTGCCCAAAAGGGTGGGAACAGAAGGGGACAGAAGAATGGGCCTGGCTTACAGGCCAGATACAGGCCTACCTACCTACAAAACTCCGGGAACAGCTTCCACAAATTAAATAATTATAATGATACGACAAAAGAACCTTCTTTTCCTTACATTGCTCTAAATCTATTTTTCACCCTATTCCATTGTAAGCACACTGAAAGCAGACATATCTTACTTATCTTCTAACCACCTTCCCATCCATTCCCACAACTCACATGCAAAAAGACTGCAAACATTTTGATTTTACAAGTTATTTTTCTTTTTCTTTTTTTTTTAAGATTTTATTTATTTATTTGACAGAGAGAGATCACAAGTAGACAGAGAGGCAGGCAGAGAGAGAGAGGAGGAAGCAGGCTCCCCGCTGTGCAGAGAGCCCGATGCGGGCCTTGATCCCAGGACCCTGAGATCATGACCTGAGCTGAAGGCAGCGGCTTAACCCACTGAGCCACCCAGGTGCCCTACAAGTTATTTTTCATTGAAATTGCTTGCTTATAAAAGATGAGTTTTTGTAAGTCATCATTTTTAATGGTTCCATCACAAAACTATTCTGGACCAAGAGTGTTGTGGCTATTACTCAATGCTAAGAGTCACAGCTTTCCCTTCTTCATTCCTCTTTGGTTAAATCAGAGGAATAAATAGGCTGAAACTGGGTTTCAACAAGCTATTTTAAAGAAAGCTAAAACTATGTACCTTCCCATATAGAATTAAAACTGCTGATAAAAGTAAACAAAGAAGACTTGATAGAGGTGGGTAAGGATAGTTCCTTGCACTGCACCCACTCCAGCCGTAAGTCTCAGGGATACATTCCCAGGTCACTGTCCTTGAAACAATAGTTTGCCATATCCTCATAATGTTCCATGTTAGAAATAGCTATTTAAGTCTTCTCTTCATTATGTAGTTATTTCTAAATGTTTAGAATGCACTTGAGGGCTCAGTATAAGGAATAAAAAGTGTTGGATAGTGAAGATAAAGGAAGATAGCTATATTTTTACATTTCAGAAATAATTTTTTACACTAATATTTGTTCTAAATTAGGTTTTCCTAATAAAATTTTAATGTTTGAATCAGATTCCCAGTAACAGGAGCTACATAAGTCTTCTGATTCAAAAGCATCAAGGAGCATTACATCTATCCTTACATAGCATTCATCTTCTGTTCCCCAAGATCTAACTCCTCAAAGCCCTCAAAACACTAGAATTTAATCCAGTATCCATTGCCTAGAATAAACCTTCACCCAATGATCAACACCTTTCAAATCTAATCTGTAAGAGGCACAACATCCATACTAAGATCAAATTCACCACAGTCTAGGAAAATCACCTAACATCCACCTGCAAGGCTGCAGAGCATATATTTAAAAACCCCACCTCTTTAGTTACATGTGACTTTAATAAGGTATTTTAAGTAAATAGTTTAAAGGAAATTAAGAGAAATATGTACCCATATGTTTATTGTACTTTTTAACAAGACCAACCAGAACTGACCTGAATGTTCCATAGAGTTTATTTCTTAAGTTTATGTATCTGAACCAGATGAAATATTTTAAGTCATGAAATTATTAAAAATCAGAATATATATGAAAACCCAGAGTATTTGCCATAAAGAAAACAAATTATATGTATTATTAAATATACATACAAATATATATATAATTTATATATATAATTCTGTCAGAAAAATATACACATAAGTAAAAAAAAATCAAACTTTATAAGGAAAATTATGTCATTTATTCAGCAATTTACCATGAGTCAGGCCCTAGGTCAGGTGATAAAGCTAAAATGGTTTTTAAAAAGAAAAGATAGGGGCCCATGGGTAGCTCAGTTGGTTCAGTGATCAACTATTAATTTTGGCTCAGGTCATGATCACAGGGTCAAAGACAGAGCTCCAGGCTGGGCTCCATGCTGGGCTGTGGAGCCTGCTTAAAATTCTCTTCTCCCTCTGCTGTCCCTCAAACCCCACTCTTGCTCTCTTGCATAATCTCTCTTTAAAAAAAAAAAAAGAAGAAGAAGAAAGAAAGAAAGAAAAGAATTTGGCCTCTGCCTTCTTGGAATTACATTTACATTACTAAGTGAAAATAAATACCCTTATATAAGTATGTGGGGTGTTTTTTTCTAAATAATAACGCTAACATGTTAGTATTCTAATAATATTAACTAAGCTTTTTGGCCAGGTGTGTGTTATAAGCCTATGTTGGGGGTAGATATTTAGGACACAAATATCAAGAAGTGGCACACAAAAATGACAACTATTGTTCCAAGTGCTAGTGGTGCATGGTCACTGAAGGTGCCTTTTCTCATTCATCCTGTAAAGAGAAAGAAGTCATGCTGATGAGGACCATGTGGCAGTCCTTCTCCCTACAGCAGAGGACTGACAGAGGAGGAGTCACTTTTGATTTCAAGAGCCAGCTACCTCTCCATTCCCCTTAGTAACTAACACTCTTAGGAGCAACCAAATAAAGTGACCCCCTGCCACAGCGCCTCTGAAAGGCACCACCTTGACCCTATCGATGTATGCATAATGAAAATCCTAAATGCAGGAAGAACTTGTCTAAGAACTCTGAATTCTGCCAGTGATTTATCCAGAAGGTACTTTTGTGAATGTAGGCAAGCTAAAGCGACACAATGCATCCAACTCAGTCAGCCTATCTTCTCCAGGGGTCTTTCTTCGGTGGTAGTAACACTGCCCTTGCCTTTCACAGCTAGGTTTGGGCTTATTACTTAGGTTCTCAAAAATAAAAATATACTGTTTAAGAATACATCTCTAACTAACAGAAATGGTAGAGGAAGAAGAGAAATGTGATTGCAAAGGGGCATGTCAGAAATTACAAATCCTTACTACTCAAAGTGTGGTCCATGGACCAGCCCTGCCAACATCACCTACAAGTCTGTTAGAAATGCAGAATCACACACTCCACCTGAGATTTTCTGTATCAGAATCTGCATTTCGTAAGATCTCCAGCTGCTTCATAAATACATTAAACCTTGAGAGTCACTGTTCTAAATACCTGTAATATTCTATTTCATATTATACTTTAAAATATACATATTCTATGCAGTCTTCTAATTATGTGATATGTCTCTAATTTAGCCTACAAATGGACCCACTGTCCACAAACTGTTAACTAGTAATTGTTAAAATGTGGGGAAAAGGAATGCTTCATGAATCTGATCCTCAAACAGTAACAATTCAGATACAGATAAAACTTCAGGGATCACATAACCCAACCCTCTTCACTTTATGGGAAATAAAACCATCTGAATCAGGAAGGGGAATGCCCCCCAAGGTCAGATTGCTGAATAATGAAGGCAAAGTTGGATTAGGACTCAAGTCTCCTGATCCTCAGTAATATTTTATATCCTATAATAACACTGGCTTAAAACATCATGACTGAATTTTTCCTTTATAAACAAATACTCATGTTACAAGAGAAATCAGTATTAAATTTTTTAAAAAGTAAAATAATTCTTAAAACCAGTACCTTGAATATTTAATAGTAGATGCCCAATATGTATTTGAATGAATGATTCACTTTGAGGCAGAGACAAACATCGCTATCCACCTCTTCTTAAAGAGCTGAGGTAAATTATAGAATAATTAATAAGTAATTTCCTTATGGAAAAAAAACATTTCAAGTTTTAGACAATTTATAATACTCTTCTCTACAACAACCAAAAATTGCCCTTACACTTTCATCAAAATGAGAATATTTTACATGTTTAGTATTTTGGTATGTGAATCTGTTTGACTTCAATGAAATCAATATCTGAAGTAGGACTTTTAAAATTATGTAGAATATTAAAGAACAGTAGTACTCACCGATACTAATTTCATCATCTGTTTCAGCATCACCAATACATTCAAATTGGAAATCTTGCAGTGACTGGGAAAATTTCTGTACTGCCATAGACAGATCTGTAATTAAAAGTTCAAAAAAATCATAAGTTGAAGTACCATGGAATATGAGATTTTTCATTTCCATTCTAATTTCCATTGTAATACCATACTTACCAGAAGCTTTTAACTACTAGCTTGACAAATTTAAGCATATTTTAAAGAGACAAATAAAGAAATATTTTAGGAACTGGTTCTGCTCTGCTCCCAGGGAATTTGCCCCTTTAAGAAAGTTTTGGTGCCAGTTTTGTATTATCTGGAAACCAATTCCCAAAGCCTTTATTGAATAACTGCCATTCAGTCCCCATAAATGGAGTATTTATGAAAAAAAGAAAGAAAGAAAAAAAAAAGGGAAGAAAGAAAGAAAGAAAGAAAGGAAGGAAGGAAAGAATGCCACTAAGGTTGCTGCTGGAGTAGGGAAAAAGGGAGGGGAAAGCAGCCATTCTTTGATTAGAAAGGGTCCCCAATGTACAGACTACAGAGCAGGTAAGGAATGTGTTTTGATCTCCTAAGGCCACCTACAAGGCTGTTTACATATAACCTTGTGAATTATAGGGGATCCCAAGCTAAATATTCTTCAATCCTGGCATCAGTCTGAACAAAATCCAGAGTCTGACTAAATTCAGAAGAATTCTTTATTCCTGGAGAGAATAAAGAAAAGCCCAGAATAATGAGAAGTAAATCCCTGGGATGCAGCCTAACAGAGTGATTAAGAATGCACTCTGGAGCCAGGCTGCCTGGGTGGAAATCCAAGTCCCATCAAGTTCTTGCTATGTGACCTCCTGCAAATTATTTAACTCCTCTTTAAATTATTTAACCCTTTGTATCCTCTTCTGCAAAGAGTACATAACAACTGCATAACCACCTCACACAATTGTTTTAAGGATTGAGTAAATTAATACTTGCAAGGGATTTAGAACCAAGTCTGACACTTAATAAACACTGTATAACTTTTTTTAAGTAAAATTATAAATCAATCTGACAATGCAGCATAACAGAGGCTTTAAACATGCTACCTCTCATAACTACTCTGATCATCCATACCAACCTTTCCACACAAGTCTGTGTCAGTAGCAAAACATATTTTTCTAGAATTCACTCTATAATTTCAGTTAGTGGTATCTCACATGGGTTTAAGTCCAATGCCTGAACTCTTGCATTTAATTTAAGCAATAGAACCCACGGAGACGCTCTCCTCAACAATGTTTAGCCAGACTCCTCTGGACCTTACCTTGACTAGGCCTCTACCTTGGCTCCCAGTCCTCACTGGCCCTACATACTTCAGTTTTTGCAAGATTCTTGCCAAGTCATTTTTTTTCCCCCAAGTCATTTTAGAGAGAATTCTCCACTTAGGGATATGAGACCAAAAATCTTCATCCCCTACCCTTGTCCTTGTCCTACCTTCACCAAGAATCCTCCTTCCTTTGATGTCTCCTACTAGTAATTTTCCATTCCAATCCAACATCTCCCTAAACAGCCCCCAAACATGCTCCTTGATTATAAATCCCGACTTGTTCTTGTTGCATTCACGGTTGAGTATGACCTCTCTCCCCAGTTGTTATAATCTCAACAGCTTTAGCAGTCTTGAATAAAGTCCTCCTTAACATTTTTACTGGTGTCAGAATACTTTTTTCTTTAAGAGAACAGTTTGGCCCCAGGCCTAGATATGAGCCCAGGACTTACTGTGGTAACCCACCATTCATGAAACCCTACACACCTAACAAAGTACTAATGGTGAATGAATAGGTCTTCAAACATTAACGTCATTTTTTTGTGCCATTGTTACCCAAAGAACTCACCAACACCCTGAACAAAGACAATTCTTGAAGGTGAAAGGACTCAAGCTTCAGAGAGGCTTTTTTTTTTTTTAAATCAAAATACACACACAAAAGAGATTTTTTTTTTTGAATAAACAAATTATTCTCTGGAAGATGATGCTACTCAGAGATTACACCTCTTCCCACAAGGGAGCTAAAACTTTGGGCCAGTGCATATTCTGTTTGAGAAGTACTTTCAATTTAAGAGCTTTAGAAAGTTCTATCACCGTAAGAATGGCCTTCCCTTGGGCTTTCAGGAAGAAAGATAAAGAGAGCCTTCTTAATGAATTATTAGTCAATTAGAAAACAAAGGCTTCATTAGGACTAGACCTCACCATTTACCTCTGAGCCATTGGACAATCACTCATCCTCCCCAAAAACTATTTTTCTTATCTAGACAAGAGAGAATTAATACTGATCTCACAGAGTTGTTCTAAAGATTAAACAAAGTATGTGCCTGGTACATACGAGGCAACTCAATATGTGGCGTCAGTTATTATCATTCAAGTCCAACTTACAAAGGTGGGAAAGTTGACTGGCCTTCCAGACAGACGGGCACTGTGCAAAAGGATGCATTTATCTGACAGTGCGCATGTAGAGAAATCTGGCTATGGGAAAAGAAATCATAACACCTATATCAAATGTTATGAGAAGACAAAGAAAGTAGACTCCTGGGATAATTTTAAGTCAAGTTGTACGTGGGTACTCTCCCTGAGACAGGAATCACATTCCCTTTAATGTCCCACTATTTTTTTATGTACAATACAAATGCTTATGGTAAAATGGGTTGAAGGCACAGATGCAATTCCTACAGCAGAGCTGAGATGGAGAAAGTGTATACGGATGAACCAGGATGCTTAGGGATTTTCTAAGAGATTCTTCCTTCTCTCCTCTCCTCACTACTAGTTCCCGAGTTTCCTCTCAAATAAACACAATGAGCTATCTGGAAGCTTTGTCCTAGGGAACTCGAACACAATATCCCCTAATCGACCATTTCTTCCTAAATACTGGTTTCCCATGGCCTTGCTCCTTGACAAAGAAAGGTAAGCTGCTTTGTCCTTTCACAGACATCACACTGGATGCACTATAATTCCTGTTCCCAAACAAGAACACAGAAGCCTACTTTATAAGCTATTCTTGTCAATATAGCCAAGTGACTGAGAGTGTAAGTTCTAATAGCAGAGCCTAATACCGGGGCTAACTTCCTGCCTCTACCAATAAGTGCCATAACTGTGGGCAAGTTCCTTAACTTCTTTGTACCTTAGTATCCTCATCTGTTAAGTGGAACAGAAACTGTCTCTCAGGGTTACTGTGAGAAGAAAATGAGTTAAATCAGATGAAGAACTTAGAACAGTGTCTGGCACACAGTTAAGCATTTACAAGTGTTAGCTATTTCCATGTTAAACATCTTAGAAAAGGCAAAAAAAAAAAATTATTTTTCAGGAATGAAGGTGGCAGAAGGTTAGACCTAATGCAGGTTAGACCTTAGATAACCTTGGAAAATGCCCAAGAAAATCATCTGTTGATAGCAGTTTCCAATTCTCTCTTGATGCACTGCAATCAGGCCATGACAAAGACAACCTGATTATTCAGTATTTCTGTGTAAGAGATAGGTGTCTATTTCAATCCTGGAATGAAGAAAGTACTATCTCTCCCTAATCCTTTTGGAAGCATAATAAGACAGGATTACATTTTAAAAACTTGGTTCTCAAGTAATTCAGATGATAATTCCAAAAATAATGAAAAATTTGAAATATGACTTATTTTCAACTTCAAGTGTCTGGGTTCTTGACTTTCCTTTTATTTGTTCTCATTTTCTAAAAAACCAAAGTAATAAACAGGTCAAAAATATTATCAAAGTGAAGAACTTACGATATCTTCTGCCAATAATATTGATCAACCTTCAAAATGAGGAATTCAGCTCACTCTCTTTATCTTGGCTTCATCCCCTCTAAACTAGAAAGCACAACAACTTTAACTGACTTGAAATCACATGAAACACTATTTCCTAACTGTCTAAAGCTTCTGAACAATAGCCAGATGCACGGTGCCGAAGTACTGATTCTAAAACCTTTAAAATAGGGGCGCCTGGGTGGCTCAGTGGGTTAAAGCCTCTGCCTTCGGCTCAGGTCATGATCTGAGGGTCCTGGGATTGAGCCCCATATTGGGCTCTCTGCTCAACGGGGAGCATGCTTCCCCCCCTCTCTCTGCCTGCTCCTCTGCCTACTTGTGATCTCTCTCTCTCTCTATGTCAAAAAAATAAAGATTTTTTAAAAACCTTTAAAATAAAATTGATTCACATCTGACTCTATAGAATTTAAAACCTAATTTTAAAAATTCTATTGTTGAATTTTAAAGTATCAAAATGTATAATGATAAGAATCTACATTTTCTCTTAAGTACAAAAAGAAAGATCAAGCACACAAACTATGACAAGCATAGAGTTTTAGTTTAGGCAAGGGTTTCTCTTTCTCCTATTTCTACCCAACTGTTACAACTGGAAAACAAACAAGGAAAAGATCCCAGTCAGAACCATCTGGCCACAATCTAAGGTGAACGTAGAGGAATAACATTTACCAGCAACCAAGGTTGTATACAGTAAAGATGCCACAAGTACCATCCACACCACATCTTTTCCATTTGCCTAACCTACAAGTTAAGCAAGGATGTCCTCACATATATTTACATTTAGTTGAAAGAAATTACACTGAGCTTTAATTAGTCAACAATGTTTTTATATCAAAGAGTTAACCTGTAGCACCCATAATTAGATGATGCTAATGAAACACTAAAACTTCATTTCATTAGAGAAATAAAACACACTTAGTAAATAATTATAACTCCTCTTATACATTAAGAGCTACCTTTTACTTTAGAAGTGTTAATGGAATTATTTTTATAATGTTACCTACAGAAGTGAGCTATATTTATGTCAAAGCAAGTACAACCAGCCAGTCCACTGGTACAAGTCAGTTCTTCCTGAAACCCAGTTGCTCTGAGACTAGATTTAAGACTTAAAGGAGCAATATACCCCAGATGTATGGGTTGTAAAATTATCTTTACACTACCATGGAGAAGGCAGATAGTACAAAGCAATGAGAATACAAAGGTAAAAACAAGATATACCCTTTCCTCAAAAAGGGCACAGTCCAGTAGGAGCATCAGGAATGTAAATAAATCCTACCACAGGTCAAATGATAAAGTCTCTTACAGAAGTTAACAACATCATCACTACAGGTACAACTTACTATGTACCTGATACTTTTCTAAGCACTTAATGTAAATTAAACCATTAATTCTCACAATAGTCGCAAAAATCAGGTATCATCACTCTCATTTTACAGATGAAGAAACCAAGGCACATGCAGGTTAAGTGGCTTCCCCAAGTTTGTACAAGCTGGTAAACAACAGAGCCAGATTTTCAACCCAGAATCTTCACTTAACCACATTGCCACATTGCTCTGCACATAAAGGCTTGAGTGCATGGGGGAAGGCTTCTCAGAATAATCAGTGAAAACAGGACTTAAAAGACATGACAACACACCAATCATGGCCAAGTTAACAAAATGTACAGAATCTTCTAAAAGGCATTTCTACCTACATATCCAGCCTCACCTATCAAGATTCATACCACATTGGGGTACTGATTTATATTAGACACAAACATCCAGTCTCTTGTACCTATGTTTATATTATTATTCCACCTTCTAGAGATAACACTTTTCTCCATGGTCTCTTTCAATATATCTCTGAAGCCTCCATTTCCTTCAAAAAACCCTTCCTGATTCCTTCCCATTTGGCATTATCTCCTCTTTTACACTTTCCACTGTACGTTGTGACTCACTTGCTGTGCTTTCTCTAGTTTACCGTTTACCCTGTTATCAATAAACCTCGTCTATCTACCCTATTCTAATTGTGTAATAAAGGGAGGAAGTTTTACCATCTGTGAATACTATCTGAGTATTCAACACCATTTCTTACATACAAAAGCTCAATTTTTGAAAGCATAAATTTCTGTAAGGTGAGTAAATACTCCAACTTTCCAGATGCCTTTCATCTTCCTTTCTTCCCACTCTCACAATCCCCTAATGTCGCTTTTCAACCACTAGTAAAACATGGGTTGTCAATTTTCCAGAAATGGTAATAAATAAAAAATGTTTTACTATTGACAAGAAGATCTGATGTACATTCATAATAATGATAGCAATAGTGTTGATAACTTTACTATTTTGAAGTTCTTAAATATTTTTTTCTTAATTCTCACACAAAGCTATGAGGGCTGATGCTCTAAAAATTTAAGTAATAACATAATCTGCCCAAAGTCTAATAGTTGGATACAAATCTGGACAGGTCTTCTGCTCCCCAAATTTGGGATTCTTTCTGCTGCATCCCACAGCTGATTCCCAATGACTAACAAGAATTAAAATCAGGGAGTATGTGCCCTTTAACAACATCTCACTAACCCATTACCTGATATATAAATTCTAAGATAGTAGGATACCATGTATTGAACTCTATATTAGAGATAGCTATGTTTATTAGCATGGAATAAACTAGCAGCAAACATACATTAGATGGTCATTATGAAACACCATGCTAGACTAGAAACCAAAGGAAATTCACATCATTCCCATACTTTCTAATGTTACAAGATAACTGAGTAATATTCTAGGTGTTAAGCTTCTTGAAGGTTGGTATATATTCTTCATCTCATTTTGCCCTTAATACCCAATAGAAAGCAGACACAAAAGAGACCAGAGGGACCAGAAAGAAGTATACACCAATCTGTTCATATAAGAATCCACTGCAGGGGTGCCTGCGTAGCTCAGCTGGTTAAGCATCAGACTCTTGATTTTGGCTCAGGTCATGATCTCAGGGTTGTGAGATTGAGTCCCGTGTTGGGCTCCACACTAGGCATGGAGCTTGCTTAAGATTCTCTCTCTTTTTCCTTCCCCATCTGCCCCTCTCCCATTCCCAGTCTCTTAAAAAAAAAAAAAAATCCCCTATAGATCAATTGCAGAAAAGCTTATGGTACTGGGAACAAACAGGAGTATAACTGGAAGCCTTTATTTCCTAAAAATCATCCTGAACATTACACAGAGAATGTGTTCAAAGAATTATCAAATAAGCCTGGGTTTTTAATACCTGCAGTTATGTTTTTAGTGTCTTTCAAAGAACTGCAAATATCAGACTGCTCGATGGAGAAAAGTCAAAGGAAAAGAATACTAGGTGTGGGAAAGTATTTAAAAAGACAATGAGACCTTGTCAATAAAAATCATTTCTATGGCTCTTATTTGAAAAAGTTTTAAAGTGCCCACTTTGTTATTTTCCAGTTTACACATAAATGGGTAGAAAATACTGGTTGTCCAGTATTAACAATTAAAGTCTTCATAAAGAAGGCTCAGGACAAAGCTTAGTAATTGTAATCACTCAATACATGTATGTTGAGCTAAAGTGAAATTGAGTGACTTGCAGTAAAGGGATCAAGGATCTTCCCTTGTGGGCCTTGAGAAGTGCTGCCACAGAGCAATAGCCACATTCCCAGGAGGTCACTGGAAACAGAAATCACCAAAGGGCAATGGGGCACTAATGTTGTTCTTCACCCCTCTGGAAACACAAGAAGAGCAGACTACTCTAGGCCACTAAATTTACCTGCTGTGTTTAAGGATGGAACAGCATTGTTTTGGCACTGTCAAGTTGGCCCAGCTTTAAATGGCCTCATTTATTTCTATACCAGATGCGTATTCAGGGTATTACCTCTGCATCCTGTTTTGGACATGTGCACCCTTGTGGCAGGCAGTGTAAGTCAAAGCATCTGTTTTCAGTGATAAGCTAAAGTCGTTATGTGACGAACATGCTCAGATCTGGGAAGAGGTCCTTCATTAGAATCAATCATCCTTTCGTGTCATGAATTAGGTGTGGACAAGAGTCTAACAGACATAGTCACCAATCCAGGGACCTCCACCTACTGCAATATGTCTTAGAGCAAGCACTTACCTCTCCGAACTTCAAGTTCCATATGTACAAAAGAAAGATAGTAAACCCTTGCAAGACTGTCATGAATATTACATGAAACTGGCTTAGCACAGTATCTGGTACAGAACAGAACAAACTTGAAATACTGGTTCTCAACAAATGTTAACTATTAAACCACTATTTATTAAGAGGGCAAATGCAGAATACAAAATATTTTCATTGTAAGCACAACATATTTAGTCTATGAATTAAATTACTATCTTCAAGACAGCTTCAGTGAAAATAAATAGTGGTGCTGGCCTCTAAGACAAAACGCTTTGTAATTTCATAAATGATATGTGTCCGGCAAGTAGTTTCAGAAGATTCCAACCCAAAAACAAACAGGAACCAACAGTTGGCCAGATTTTATCCATAATGCTGCAAATTCCACAAAAATTAAAAACGAAAACCCACAAAGACTTCACTGATGCTAGAAGTGAAGTTAAAAATAGAAAGTTCAAAGAATGAAATAAACCACCCATCTTTCTACCCTGGGGAATAAAAACTTGAAAAAGGAGGGATAAGGAAACAATAGCACACTGCAGCTTCTCAGGATTCTCTCCCTTCCTCAGTTCCCTTCCTCTGCTGCCTTGGAGTTTTCTCTTCCTCACACTCTCCTTCAGGAAGTTTTGTCTTAAGGCATCTTGTCTACCTCAATACTTGTTCTCTTTAAAAAAGTGCTCTATATTTACATGCAGGCAAGTCCTACATGGTGATTTTAAGTCCGAATGCTGGACTTTCAAGCAAAATTGAGTAAAATACCTCTCTTGCCTTTTTTTAAGTTAAGTAAAAAAAAAACATGGAATTACCCAACATGGGAACTTTGCAGCTTTCCTAAGCTTCCCAGCAACACAGGATGGGCTGGCACATTTTTGTGGGCTTCCTGGTCTACTTTCCCACCCACAACCTCTCCCTAGTCCAATCACTCATTTTATACTACTTGCCAGGCATCTACAACTTACAGTCTTATCAACAGATTGAGCAACGGGAAGTGTTTTATTATTCTCCCCTCACCTCCAGCCCACTTTTCTTTTGGCTACCTTAAGTATCTTATCTATCCAAGATAGTGACTAGGGAGGAGAATCTGCTATTACTTTAACTTTCATGCCATGTAGCAGCCTCTTTTTTTTTTTTTTAAAGATTTTATTTATTTGACAGACAGAGATCACAAGTAGGCAGAGAGGCAGACAGAGAGAGAGAGAGAGAGGAGGAAGCAGACTCCCCACTGAGCAGAGAACCTGATGTGGGGCTCAATCCCAGGACCCTGGAATCACCACCCGAGCTGAAGGCAGAGGCTTTAACCCACTGAGCCACCCAGGCGCCCCCACGTAGCAACCTCTTACTAACTCTTAAAGCTTGCTTTTTCCATCAGCTCCTTCTTGGTATCATATACCAAATACATTTTGTGGTTAAATCATGATGGGACTGGGTAAAATTTCCTTCTTAAAGCACCACACTAAATTGTTACCTACTAAGCAATTCAAGCATATCATTTTTCGTGTAGGTTTTTCAGAGCATCTTTTTTTCTCAAACTTCTCTGCCTCCTCTTTATGCCTGCCAAATGACTCTGAACTTGAACTCTCTCAACATGGATGAAGTCAGTCCCCGTGCTAAAGAAAAATCCCTTTGCTTTCTGTTAAGACCTTCAAATGTCTTCAAATAAAGAAGTACTCACAGCTCCACTGTGAGGCTTCATCACACCTCTATAGCAGTTGGCTATACTTGAGAACACAGCATGTAGCTTCTTCCAGACCTTCTGAAGCACCTTTAAAACCTGCCTTTCTAAATTAATCTAAAATCCACCTGAAATAATCCAACCAGAGCAACACATCTGCCAGCTTACTGATACCAAATACTGACATACCTATCATACACGGTAGTATGTTAAGACTTCACAAAGCTTCCCGGTGCTGTAACTTTTATTAGAAAACTGGGAAAATGTAAGTTAAATAGTTTTATCCTGTTTCACATTTTTAAAAAAGCACATACTGTGCTTTTTACACAAGAATCACGTAAGAATTATGCAAGAATCAAAGGATTTAACTTATACCATTTTACTTCCATCAAAGCAAGCCAGTTTGGGCCATGTCCTCAGACTGAGGGTATGCTTTCCCCTCCTCTAATAGAAAACTTTGAGAAGTACTACATTACTATAATATACCCCCTTTTTGATGTCTATTGACATACCACACAATTTTGCATTCTGTCATTATACATATTTGTGTCTAACTCCCATAACCCTCACCAAATGGTAAGCCTGTAGAGGGCAGAGAACCTCTCTAATCCTTACTGCATCCAGCAGAGGAAGCTGACAATAAACCAACAGAATGCAGGAATTCAGATTATTTAGGAAAGGTAAACTTATCCAGAACCGGCAAAAATTAATTCCAAATAAGAAATGACTTAATTACAGCCTTGCCTCTAGCTATAAAAGGTGTTAAAAGGAATGGAGAAAAACCAGAGTCCCAGCAAAGCAACATACCTAATGATCTGGACATGAAATCAAGTACATGAAATCTAAGGCGCCACAGAGAATAGCTAGAAATTTCTTTCATTTAAGATCTTTAGCCAAGCTGGGCAAAAAGCAAAGCAGTGGAAACTGACAAAAGCAGCCCAGATCTTAGGTGCTAACCTAAAATCTCACCATTGCCTTAGAAGAAATCTGACTCTTAAAAAATTATTCTGGTAGTCTAATCAAGGTTGATGAGGAGAACATTCAGTCAAAAAAAAAAAAAAAAAATTAAGAGTTCCACAAACTTAAATCATTAGAGAGAAAGCTAGTGTAGATTTTTATCTCCTATATCGTCTTCTAATACAAAGAAGTTCCATTAAAAAATTAAGAACAAGGATTCTGATGTCAGGAAGCCTCCTAGTTAAACTTTCAGGTTTGCTTTGTGGAATGGTTACTTAAACTCTTCAAGTTTCAATTTACTTATCTGTGACATGAGTTTAATAATATACTCATTTCATTGTTATAGTAACCAAATGAAATCATGCATGTAAATGTCTCAGCATAGCACACAGTAGGAGCTTGATAATAGTAGGTATAATTATGATAGGTAATTTTTAAGGAGGAAACAACTGACTAGAATATTATGTTACAGTTGGCTCTTGATTACTAAACCTACATTAAGCTCACCTCTCGGGATTTAAGATAACTCACTATTATATGTTGGCAGCAAGTTTAATGTAGCTAAAGTACCTGCTGACCCAAGGAAACACTAAATGATAGCAAACATCATTATAGTCAAATTGTTTCTATCCGAAAAGGCAAATTTACCATTTACCTAAGTGCATATTCCCACCAGCTGCTTAACACCATATACATTAATAAAAGTTATAAAAACACTCATATTCCCTCAATGACAGATTATTAAAACTTCAAAGTACTGTCTCAATAGTTAATAGATTCCTGCACATTTCAGCATTCTTTAAAAAAAAATTCCTGGACTGAATAATGAAATCTTTTTAACCAAGCAAGAAACAAACTAATGTAGAGAACCTTCAAGAATTTTCTAAGGAAAGTGAAATGGAATGACAAGTTCAGAAAGTGTGCATAGCTTAAATGGCTGGCTATGTTTGTTACAGCGTATTTGGGTTTTTCACTACTGTGTTTTTATTGATTTTCTTTGGCCAAACAAAAGTGTACAATATTGTGTAATATCATGGCTATACATGAACGATATGGTTATGGGAAAAGAATTTTTTCATATGACTAACATCCTCTTAAAGATTGGAAATACTTGATTACAAATAGTAATTGAAAGGCAAATACATAAGCCTCTGTCTTATACAAGATGTGGAAATATGCCAGCATCATGCCTGGTTGTTCCAAAAAGAAACAGAAAAGAACAACTCTGTAAAACAGGGTGGAGTTCGGGGTGCCACAGAATTAAAGGCACAAAGATCATTATTCTCCATGCACACAATGTTTTTGTAAGTTGCTTTCAATAGACTTGTTATCCTACATATTTACAGACCATTTTTCTGCTGTCCTACCTCATTTTGAAACACTAAGTTATTTTTTTTTCAGACTATTTCAAGAAAACTATATTTTAACATTGTAGATCCCATCATATACCTTTATAGCCAATCCCCCACTTACCCTTCTTTAAGGTATCACAAGAGACAATTTTGATGGGACACACTATTTTATTATTGCTTTGTTCTAAATTCCAAGTATTCTGCTCTTAATAAATTTATTAACTACAGCCATTCACTACCTTCAATACATATGATGAGATTTTTCAAATCGTAATTATACCCCTTTATCTCACTAGAACTCTACTGGGGAAACAAACTGAGTAATTATCTCCATTTTACAGATGAGGAAACTCAGGCCCCAGGTTAAGTGACTTATTCAAGCAACAGAATTAGACCTGGAATCTTAATCTGCTGTGTCCAGGTCAAACTTCTTTCTATTCCACCTTAAATAAATATTCCTTTTACACTTACAATTCTACCATACAAGGCTTAACTCAGTAAAACAATTTATTTTTAAATAGGATCATTTACAATTTTCCTTTTTTTGTTTTCTCACTTAAAAAAATCCCTCATTCTCATACCATATATCTCCATCATGTAACCATTTTAACTGCTGGTGTACTGTATATTTACATGGAATGGTCATTTATAAAAATGCCTAAGTGGCTTCAAGGAACATACACACCATATTTAAAGTATTATTCTATTTTGGTGTGATTGATTACATTCATCAGAAAACATAAAGATGAATCTCAAATCCTTTATTTCAAAGGAAAGCTCATTCACATAAATGCCATGCTGTTTGAGTTACCAACATGTACACACGTCAATGATCTGTACAGTCAGCAACTGCCTGCTGTGATTCTGAATCGCTAAGACTTATTTAGCAACCAGAACTGAGGAATTCCAACTGTGTCAACTTGTGCAGCTACGTCTGGCTTTACAGCTTCCCACACTCTGGAAGGCACACTGTCTCTAATTATTTTATTGCTGCAAGTAAAAGGGACTTTTCACACAAATAACACACATGATTTATGCCAGGTTTTTATTAGGCAGCACACAGCCAGTCCATGATTAGGTCACCATTCAATTTAAAAAATTAAATATATATGTGATTTTCAGCTCCTTTGACCTGTTATTTTTGTCTTCTTGCTTTAAAACTTACCAGTATCTGTTCCTCAGCCATGTACTAAAATTTAAGGTGATTTTTATATAGCACAGTTCATATATCCTAAAATGCTAAATTGTTACAAAAAAGAGAGAGAGAGAGAGAGCGGCTAAATTGTAAGGCCCTACTCAATTATAAAGATATTAAAATATAAAAACTGTACAACGTTGACTCCATGAGTCACCATGAATCTTTATATTTTATACTTTGCTCAGTCACATTGAACAATGGCATCTTTCAGAGCTTTTGAACTGTCAAGTGAAGAAAAGCATTATCCCTAATCTGAAGAATCTAGTAGTCTAACAAAGGAAATAGCACACAGGGCACTACTTCAGTTGCCTTCTCCTATCTCTAAATACCACAGAAACATAAGCCGTGAACAGTCTGTTTTAGATATATTCAATCAGTGTTGTCCCTAATCACTATGAGAGGGGGAAATAAAACCATTCTCTCTAGCTAGTTAACTTCTCATTCCTTGGTCATTTAAAGGGCCTGAAGCCATGCCACCCAGTCGCTTGGGCTTGTTTCTGGCAGAGGCTCCATGTCTAACATAAGAGCTGAAGGGGCTACCAGCAGGTAGGTGTGTGAGCCACCTGATATTACTAGAAATACTGGAACAGTGGGATTGTGTGCAACATTTTAACAAGGGCTCTCCAGATAACAAACTCTATTTTCAGGATGAAAATTCTTAAAAGTTATATAACTAAGAAATGAAGTTAATATTACTATTTGTTCCACATTTCTGAAATATAGAAAATTCTCTATAACTTAAGATTCGCATTCAGTTCCAGTGTTATGCAGTGTAGGAAGCCAAACCAGTGTGATTCAAGGTCAGTAACTTTTAGAACAAATGAAGTTTGTGCAGCAGTTGCCACAGGTCTGTGGGAGGGGTGGGGCAGGAGTAAGCACTGTCTTCAGCTATTTGATGTAATACTTTAAATTACATCACAGTAGTAATGGGTATATACAGACTACTCTGAGAATCCCTAGAAATCATACCTGTGAGTGACTATTATCTGCTGTAATAGCAATATTATTAACAATTCCAATGAATATCAGGCTAACTTACCATCTAAATTATTTGATTATTAAATGAAATTAAATTTTTGTATATCTTTAGTCACATCACCTCAACCAAGGTAATAAAGAAATATTGACCAAGTAGAAGTCCTTGGGTTTTAGCTTTGTTGAGTAGTAAACCTGATAAATAATCAGCATTTCACTCATGTAAACAGGTTTCTAAAGGACTTAAAATATATTTTTTCTAGATACCCTATTATCCTGCAAACAAATCCCCGTGCTATGGATTTGCACTATCTGTGGAGAAACCCTTTTCTTAAGGGTAAATTTTAACCCAGTGTCAGTTACAAATACAGCAAATTCTAAAGTAGGTACACATGTAAGAACTTTTTATTGATAATGTTATGATACAAGAGATGAAAAAATTAACGAAGTAGTTCCTTTTATCAAAACTTGCCCATATAAGGCTCATTTAGCCAATAAGAAGGTATCATTAGCTTCCTTAACTATGCAATTTCTACAATGTCTACAAAGATCCTACTTCCTATCACCCAGACACTTCATAAGTAATAACAAGAGTGAATTTTGAATGTCAGACTACTTGGCAGTACTAAAGACACTGAAAATGGAACTTTCTTTAACCACAATCAAACACATCTGAAGAATGTTTGTTAACTTTGCAAACCACTAAATTTGGAATCACCTCCAGATTACTCAAAGGTAGTGAAAGATGAGTGATGACAGTATGCCAACTAGTTTAAAAGCACTAAAGTGAGACATTACTGAAAATGAAGTGTTCTTCCCTCAAGAAGAAATTGGTGCATTAATTATCTGAATGTAGTCTCACTCCCTTACTCTCTTCAGGTCTTCAAATGTGACCTTCCCAGTAAGTCCTTTCCTGAAAACTATTCAGAAGCATAGCCATACCTACAGAACAAACATATGCATATACACACAGTCTTAGACATAACCTCCCAGGATTTATTTTCCTCAGGACCATTTACTACTATCTGACTTTTGACATAATGTAGGCATTAATTTATCTCCTCCAATTACAATATAATCTCAATGAAATTACATATTTGTCTATTTTGTTTACTGTTTAATGAACAGATCTGGACATGATACATAAAAGGCACTTAGTTTTGCATAAATAGATGAATGAGTCTAAAAGGATATAGTAAGATCCTTTAATAACAGTCTTCTTAAAACAAGAGCAACATAGGATAAGCACTATACTTTTTATTACAGTTTTATATAAAAACAAGTATGTTATGGAATATTATGAAATAAGGTAAATGAAAAATACTCTAAAGAAATTTTGGCTTTGTGATGGCAGGATGGAATTATAAATTGATTAGTCATACAAGAAAAGAGGTGTAGGTGTTTAGAACTGGGTATATGTTTCCTCTCCTCCCAATTTAATAACAATGTTGTAGGAATGTATTGAAAGTAATATACTAAAACTAAAACATCACCAACAGAAATGGTAACACCTTTTAATACATCTGAAAAGAAACATTTCCCAATTTTGCATTCTACTGGTAAGCAATCTTTTTTAGAACTAAGCTGAATCGAGTAATCTAAGACAAATGTTTTCACAGTTTATTTCCTACAAGTACAGAGTTGGAACTATGCCAGGGAAAAGAGAGCTAGTGAAGGATCAACATAAAGATAGACAGGGTCTCCATGTATAATGATATGGATGGAACTACACAGTATCATGCTAAGTGAAATCAGTCAGAGAAAGACAAATACCGTATCATTTCATTCACATGTGGAATTTAAGGAAGAAAACCAATGAGCAAAGCAGAAAAAGAGAGAGAGAAAGAAAGACAAATTAAGAAACAGACTTTTAATTATAGGGAAGAAACTGATGGCTAACCAAGGGAAGGTGGGCAGGGGACTGAGTAATATAAGTGATGGGGATTAAAGAAGTGCATTTATTGTGATGAGCACTGGCTGATGTACAGAAGTGTTATATCACTGCAGTGTACATCTGAAACTAATAAAACACTGTATGTTAAAAAAAAAAAAAAAGAAAGAAAGAAAGAAAGAAACAGCCTGAACTCAAAGTTCCTTAAAGCACCAGCTGGTTTCTCAAATGAAATGAGGCCATCCTCAATAGAGTGCACCTTTTTAAAATCAAAATTAGCATCTGTTTCTTGAAAGACCTTTTATTTAGTTCTTTCTTTCCCCACTAAAGATCTTAAACATGTCTGATTTCTAGATTCAATTCCAAGTTGATGAAGAGTTATTTAATGTTTCTCCACAACCTACTAGTGCTCTTGTTCACAATGACTAGTAAAGACCTGTATTTATACATATAGATGTAACTACTATGGTTAATGCACCAGAAATCTTAATTTGATGATAAAGTTTTTCAAAGTGTCCCAAATTGACCATTTGAAATTTCACCTGTACTCTTTTATCATGTGGTTATAAGTAATTCTAAAGGGAATTAACTCAAAATTTTTGGATTAAAATGCTTACCTAACATAACAAACATTTGTGCCTCATGGGACTTCAAAATATGCAGACTTTGGATTATCACAAATAACTGGACAGAAAGTCAGAAGCCAAGGTTACCATACCAGGTCCACTGGCATTAATTTACTGTAAGTGTGAGTAGGAGCTAACTAAGCGGAAGAAAATTACAAAGGTTTGTTCAGAACAGCTGCCCTTCCCTTTTTGTTCCCTATAGAGATCACCAATATTTCCTCTGAAGTTTTGTTTTGTTTTGTTTTTTTCGCATCTAAAAAAAAAAAAAAAGAAAGAAAAGAAAAGAAAGATAGAAGTCTCAGTTTAAAGCTGACCACTGTGGATTTCTCTCTAAGCCTGGGTGTGCCCGAATAGCACACTGCAGTCATCGGTACAAACACAAAATGATGCTTGTGCTCAACTTAAGAATAAAAAAACAATTTTTGGATTAAAATAAGTACTTCACACACTAAATTACTTTACCAAAATTAATGTCTACTTTCACAGTGGAACACCATGAGTCTTCACACTTGCCATGCCTGGCAGCATGTCAGTAACAGGGGTCCTTTTCAAACACTTCCATTTAGCCTTGAAGCAAGTTAACTGGTGTGCCATAATTCAGATTCCTAGTACCAGAAACAAGACAAAGAAACTAAGGCCTTCAAGGTTCTTCAGTCTAGGCTAGGGCCTGCAGAAAGAATTCCAGGGATATATAAAGATCAGTTACATGGTGGACATGCCCTAACAGGAAAAAGCCTGCAAATGGAGTTCCATTTATCCCACACACTTAACCTTCACGTGTCATGGCCTTTGAAGAGGCATCTCAGCACAATATATAAGAGCAAGGCTCCTTTTTCCCTCTCTTATAACATGTACTCTGCAAAGTGGCTTTGCAGTGTGTCAAATAAATCTGTCTCCTTTTCCACACAAGCCCATCATGGGATTGGAATGAAAACCCATGCCCTTGCTCCAGGAATAACTATGCTTTATACGTAACCCCATCAAATTTTTCTCCTTAGGACAGGGAAAATACAGTATAACCACAAGTACCCCCTTTATTCTACATAGATATTTTTAAATAATCCAGTAGGTAAAGTTCCAAACCAACCCTCTGTCAAACTATAGCGGTCACGGAATTTTGCCTGGAGCAGCAGTCTGACACTGGACCACAGCAGTGACCAGTAGTTTACCTGGCCAAGCCTTTATTTTACACTTTCTGCTCCCAGCCTTCTTCATTTTCAAACCCTTTTCATATAAACCTCTGCCTTCTAGACATTTTTCCTCTCCATTCTCCATTCTCTTGCCCCTACAACATAAAACTCCTAGATTGCGCTCTCAGCTTAAGTGATATTATCAAATAATAAATAATAACATTTTGGTATCAGACAATTTAAGTCCTACTTCTATGATTAACTACCTTTTTTTACCTTGAGCAAACCCACTTAACCTCTCCCTCGCAGTCTCATTTTCTAAACATGAAAGAATACTACTGCTTAGTTCAGTGTTGGTAGGCAGATTAGAGAAATTCAGAGCCCTAGAATTTATTCAATAAATATGCTTGTGTCCCCTCTATTCCAAAGGAAGAAATCGAGTACATCATGTAAGAATCAGGGATGCTTATCAGCCTAACCTAGTCTTTAAAAAAACTTATATGCATGATAAAAGTTATAGGACAACAGCATCTAAAGTATGCTTTAACATTTTAGATTTCACATCAGCAGAAAAGATTCAAGAAATTATACAAAAAGGATGAACACACACACTAACTTTAATGAGTCTGAAACGAGAGAAAAACAAAAACACACACTAATCAACTTTTAGCTTGCAGAACAATCTCAAGTAATTGAATCTTTAATTTATTTTTCTAGACAAACATGCAACACATCACAAACAAAATCTTCTCAGATATTCACTGCTCTAGGTAAAAGACTTCACCACTAGTGTTTTAAAAAGCTGCAGCTGGATTAGGGGTCAGATGGCACTCAGTAGTTTTGTGTGTGTTGGGGGTGGGGTATGTCAGGAATGAATGTGGTTATCAAGGCATTTCCAAGTAGGGAACCCTTGGAACAACATTAGAGTGAGGGTCATGGGAAAAGAACTCTTGCTCACCCTACTTCCTGGCAGCATTTTCAGTACACAAGCCATAAGCAACGCATGTTTACAAAAGGGAACAAGGGAAGAGGGGCTTATGAGATGAGGGGGCAGGAGGACATACACACAGAGATTATGTATTGTTTATACTTTTAAAACTTTTATTTAAAAACTCAAGAAATGGTTTAAAAGACAGCATATTTCAAAATATTTAATCCATCCTCCTTTAATAAATTGAATTAAGTTATAAAATTTTTATTAAAGTCAATCACACAAATGAAACTCAATTAAGAAAATAATCATGATATATTTACTTTATCCTCATGGGTAAAAAATGCAACTTGAATTTCTTTTTCAGAGTCATAGAAAAAATATTTCTCAGGATTCCAAATTTTCAAATCTGGAGTTAAAACAATTAAAACAATATAGTTTAAGAATTGGTGAATGTAACCTGGACTTGATGTAACATCCAAGTGCATTACAGATACCAAATACGTTCCTTATTTTTTCAATCACTGTGTTAAAATTCACAGACAGAACCAGTTAACAAATCTCAAATGATACAATTGATACCAGCTACCTTTTTTAATATATATATACAATGTAGTTTTATTGAGTTATTATAGTTTCAATGCGTTAAGCATTTGGCTACTCCCATATGCTTCTTTTTTTATCTATTGATATTTTTTTCCAGTTTTTATTTAAATTCCAATTAGTTAACATACAGTGTAACATTAGTTTCAGATGTAGAGTCTAGTGATTCATCACTGACAACACCCAGTTCTCATCACAAGTACCCTGCTTAATACCCCTCGCCCATTTAACCAGTCCCCTCCCCCACCTCCCTCCAGCAACCTCAGTTTGTTCGCTATAGTTAAGTCTATTTTCTGGTTTCTTTATCTCTCTCTCGCTCTCGCTCTCTCTCTTTTTTTTTTTTTTTTTTTTTAAGTTACCTTTTTAAAAGAGGCCTGTAGGGTAATTCAATCTAAGAGAAAAAAAAAAAAAAAATTCCCAAACCTACACATTAACTATTCTGTGTTTCTTTGTCTTAATCCTGGTATTCTGGAAAATCATAAACACTTTTCAAAAAGATCTCAAACAAGACTGGGCTTAACAGTTTAAGTTCTGAAGTACATGTTTTCTCTTTTAAGTATATAAATTTATCAATGAAAGCAGCCTTCTGACTGCCTCTGTGCTTGAGTGTTATTAAACAGTGAGACAAAATATGGAGAACTGACCTTGGCATGGAATGCAATGGGCATTAATTTCCCCCCTGCTGCTTCTTAAAGAAAAAGAAAACAAAATATTCAAACTTGAAATGTAATAACAGATTTCCACATGTTCACTTTATTTGTAACATAACATTTCTACTCTTTACCTATCTTTAGGGATTAATAATTAGTAGTAGCAGTAATTCTATAACATACTTTATCACTTTATATAGAGGAATAAACTATGAGCTTCACACACATTATTCTCACTGATAAAAAACCATATATTCCTTACATAAAAATACTAACACCCCAAAAGCCAATGTTCTGACTAAACTACAAAATGAGAAGAAGAAAAAAAAATCTGCTAGAATTACTGAGTTATTTTTGAGTCAAGTAAATGTCAGACCCTTTACATGGGTACTCTTTTAAACCTAAAACAAAGATGGCACTTTGCTGTTAGATTCAGATTTAAGCACACAAATGAAACTGAAAAAGATTCAGTTTTAAGCACTTACCTCACTAATCATAGTATCTGAGGTTTTAAATAACTACATATCTCTGTTTTTTTAGATTGCATCTCTGAAATATAAGCATTTAACCTCTTTTTTATTTTAATAAATTTCAGCTCATTCCATATTTGAATGCTAAATCTGTATTAAAGAAATGCCTCTTTCCCATCCACCCCCCATTTATTAATAGTCAAGATGGAAGAAACACACATAAATAATTGCCTCAAGCATGATAATTATGACCAAATTAATACTTGACAGCTACAAGTTACAGGCTACCACATTATTTCTACAGCTAAGTTTCTCTAATTACTTAAAAATCATTTCTTCCACCAAATATTCTCCTAAATCCCACCAAGATATCCAAGAACATTTCAGTTTCAAAAAATAGTCTTCTTTTGATATCTACCTACTATTGTGAAAACAATTAGAAGAGATTTCTAGATTTCTCACTTTATTGCAGGGTTAATCTGATGAGAAAGAAATAGCCATAGGAATACCTTCAGAAGGAGAAAGGACCTCATTGTAACCAAAGGGTGTGCAACTGAAATATAATGTAAGCAATCCAAACCCCATTATCCACCACTTTGCTTGAATATGGGCCCTTTTAAGTACCCACCCAGTGCCAATAAGTGTGCCAATTACTGTACCAGTAAGTAGTGTTAGTATTATTAAGTACCACTTAGTACCAACAAGAATGAAAATGGATTTTCGTTGTTGTTGTAATTTTCACAAATAACAGAGTTAATTCATTTGACAAATAATGAAGCATCTACTCAGGGACAGTCATTGGGCCTGTTATACAACTTAGTACTGAGAGTAAACGTTGAGAAAGGCCAAGATGGGCCAATATCTAAGCCTTGTGGCCCAGGCCATTAGGTTAACTGTCAACGTACTGAATGAGAGGACATCAATAGAAAAACAAAGAAACACAAGCTTGGGTTAGAATTAAAATTAAAATAATACATGAACCTCATATAGTAGTAGTAGTAGTAATGACAACAATAACAACACAAAACAATCCCTATGCTATCTCATTAGCCTCCACAACAATCATCGTCATTTCATAGATGAAGAAAATACCCTAAGAGAGGATAAAGGACTTGCCTCATCTGAAAGCATGGAGAAGGGGCGGTGGGGGCAGGGAAACATTCTTAAAAATAATAACAGCCATATGGCTGTGTAAATAAAATTAGCAATAATAGCAATAATATCAAAAGCTAGTCCACATTCAAGTTACCCCAATTACCTTTAAAATTTGTAGTCTACAAATTCTGCATTCATTTATGTCTTTTAACTCTCTCAAGGTCCTTTTTCTTTTTAAAGATTTTATTTATTTATTTGACAGACAGAGATCACAAGTAGGCAGAGAGGCAGTCAGAGAGAGAGGGGGAAGCAGTCTCCCGGCTGAGCAGAGAGCCCGATGCTGGAGCTTGATTCCCAGACCCTGAGATCATGAAGAAGGCAGAGGCTTTAACCCACACCCCTCAAGATCTTTTAAATATAGAATGGTTCCCCGGTATTTTTTTTCCTTTTCACAACCCACTAACTCATTGACTAAACTAGTTCAGTTGTTTTGTAGTAGCCTATTTGGCTGAGTGCTGCTCTCTTCAAAGTGTTTCTGAACTTGCTCCTCTAACCCTCGTATTTCCTAGAGTCAGAAAGTTTTATGTAAAGTCTTGATCAGAGGTAGGGAGTAAAAACCAGAGTAAGTATGTTTGCTGTGTCCCTTTGCCTTTTAAGATATAAGGAAATGTTTATATATGCCAAATTGATGTAATATTTTTTTATTGAAAAGTGACTAATGCTTAGCTTATTATAATAATAAAACATCAAGATCCTCTCAGAGAAATTAATTTGCATTCTCCAGGACTAAGGGTTTAAAAAATCACTCTTTTCTCCACAAAAAGGTTCCACCAGGGGGGTGTGCTTGTTTTTTATAGGAACCAAGTGAGAGAAAGAAAGCATTTTCAGAAAAACAAGAGCAGACACATATATATATACAAAAAGATGCACAAAAAAGGTATTTTCCTGGGCTGCAACCCTGTCTCTACAATCTCATTCTAGTTTACTATATTTGCTAAGAGGTAACTCCATAACTTGGGCGTTAGATACCAGACATTGTCTGTGTGCCCAGAGCCCCATGATTTCTGAACCCAGCTTTATTCCAGGAAAGCAACTCAAGGGGATTTCCAATTCTTCCCTCTCAAAAGAGCCATCCTCAAGTGATAACTGGGAAGTCCCCGGCATATGCCCACAAGGAAATTAAAAGGCTACTATGGAAAATAGACAAGATGAAAAAAATTCACAAAGCTCTACAAAATGGTAAGGAGTTCTCTTACCTCTATTTTTCCAAGCCCTAAACAAGTGAAGACTCGGAGTTAAAAACAAACAAAACACCTAGGGTTACCACCATATGTCATCTCCCACCACCCTACTATAGATAACTCCCAGTATAAATAGGCCATGACTTCAGAAAAACATATCCCAGGTCAGAAAAAAAAAACCTTTGTACTGTTTCCTTTACTTTCATTTCTGAAAGCTGTATGAGTTAGAAAGAAGGCTTAAAAGACTGGAATTCATGCAAATTACTCCCCTAATAAGCAATGAAAGAAAAAAATGGTGTAAAATGACTTTGCCAGTAGTCATTTTTGGCATTTCCTTTTCCTGAGTTTAGCAAGCCTCTTAAGGAAGATGCCAGAAACAAGAGGGGGGATTCCACTCACGAAGAGTCCAAAGTAGGAGGAGTTGGAATTCATTTGCTCTGACACTGGCTTAGCACTAAGGAATCATAAAAAATACCTAGAAGAGAAAGAGCAAGATGGGAAATCAGAGGTTGTTCTGGCAAGTCTAACTCTTCTCCCAGAAGTGAGGATATGAACCCTAAGGGGTCAAGAAGAAAGTTTCACATCCAGTGACTTTTTTAAAAGTTATTTCCTACTGTCCTTGACAGCATTTCAATTTTAATTTTTTCATGGCTGTGTGCCAACTCCCTCTTAACATGGGTGATTTCAATACATTAAATACAAAGTTTCTATCTTTGTTTTCAGAGCACAGGGGAGCCTGCAAAGATTAGAAAACTAAAAACTTGTCTACTCTACCCTAATGTCTTTCTATAATATAACCAGTCATTCATGGCTAGCAGATAGGATATGACATTGAACTCTTGTGTTCAAGTGTAATGTTTCCCCGAAAATGCTAACATTTTGTAATTATTTTATTAATCCCAGTATAATTATCCATTAGTTTCAGGTGGACAATATACTGATTCAATAATTCTATTCATTACTTAGTGCTCATAAGTGTACTCTTTAATCTCTTTCACCTATATCATTGATTCCCCTATCCACCTCCACTTTGGCAACCACCAGTTGATTCTCTATGCTTAAGGGTTGGGGGAGAGGGGTCTTTTTCTGTCTTTCTGTTTTTAATTCATTTGTTCTGTTTGTTTAATTCACCTGAATCATAAGATATTTGTCTTTCTCTGATTTATTTCACTTAGCATCATACTCTCTAGCTCCATCTATGTTGTTGCAAATGGCAAGATTTCATTTCTTTTTATGGCTGAACAGTATTTCATTATATATACACAACAACTTCTTTATCCATTCATTTATTGATGGGCATTTGGGTTGCTTCCATATATTGGTTATTGTAAATAATGCTGCAGTAAACATAGGAGGTACATGTATCTTTTCAAATTAGGGTTTTTGTCTTTAAATAAATACCCAGCTGTAGGCTTAATGGATCATAGAGTTATTAATTCTACTTTTAATTTTTTGAAGAACCTCGACTCTTTTCCACAGTGACTGCAGCAGTCTGTATTCCCAACAGTGTACAGTGTTCCTTTTTCTCCACATCCTCATATGAACACTTATTATTTGTGTTTTGATTTTAGTCATTCTAACAGGTAGTGAGGTGGTATCTCACTGTAGTTTTGATTTGCATTTCCCTGATGAGTGATGTTGAGAATTTTTTCATGTGACTCCCGGCCATCATGTTTTCTGCCCATTTTCACTGCATTATGTATTTTTTGAATGTTGAGTTGTATGACATCTTTATGTGTTTTGGATATTAAATCCATATTGCATATATAATTTGTGAATACCTTCTCCTATTTGATGAGTTGATTTTTTTTTTTTTGGTAGATGGTTCCTAACTATGCAAAATGTTTTTATTTTGTTGTGTCCCAACAGTTTAATTTTGCTTTTCTTTCCCTTGACCCAGGAGACATATCCAGAAAAATATTTCTATGGCTGATGTCAAAGAGATTATTGCCAATGTTTTCTTCTAGGAATTTCATGGTTTCAGGTCTCACATTTAGGTCATTAATCTGTTTTCAGTTTATTTTTGTGTATGGTATAAGAAAGTGGTCCAGTTTCATTCTTTTGCTTGTAGCTGTCCAGTTATACCAGCACTATTTATTGAAAAGAGTATCTTTTTCCCATTAGATATTCTTGCCTCATTTGTCAAAGATTAATTCAAACATAGAAGTGTGAGTTTATGTCTGGGCTGTCTATTCTGTTCCACCGATCCATGTCTATATCTATGCCAGGACCATACTTTTTTGATTACTGCAGCTTTCTAGTATACTTGAAATCTGGAACTCTGACACCTCCAATTTGATCTTCTTTTTCAAAATTGATTTGGCTGTTTGGGTTCTATTGTGGTTCCATGCAAATTTTAGGATTATTTATTCTAGAACTATGAAAAATGACATTGGTATCTTGATAAGGATTGCACTGAATCTGTAGATTGCTTTAAACAGTATGAATATTTTAACACTATTTTTTGTCTCAATCCATGAGCACAGTATATCTTTCCATTTGTTTGTGTTAACTTCAATTTCTTTCATCCAAGTTTTATAGTTTTCAGAGTACAGGTCTTTCATTTCCTTGGTTAAGTTTATTCCTGGGTATTTTATTACTTTCGGTGCAGTTGTAAAATTACTACTTTCGTGCAGTTGTAAATGCCTGTTTTCTTATTTCTCTTTCTGCTGCTTCATTACTAGAATAGAGAAACACAATGGATTTCTGTATAATGATTTTTGTATTCTCAGACTTTATGGAATTCATTTATCAATTCTTACAATTTTTTGGTAGAGTCTTTTGGGTTTTCTCTATATACTGTCACATCATTTGCAAATAGTTTAAGTTTTAATGCTTCCTAAGCAATCTGGATGCCTTTTATCTTGTTGTAGTCTGACTGCTGTGGCTAGGATTTTCCAGTGCTATGTTGAATAAAAGTGGTAAGAGTGGATATTCTTGTCTCGTTCCTGATCTTACAAGAAAGGCTCTCCATTTTTCACCACTGGGTATGATATTAACTGTGGGTTTATAATATACAGGCTGTGTAATATTGAGGTATGTTCCCTCTAAACACTATTTTTAAGCTTTTGTCATGAATGGACATTGTACTTTGCAAATGTTTTTTCTCTATCTACTGAAATGATATGATTTTTAATCCCTTCCCTTGTTGATGTAATACATCATGTGACTTACAAATAATGAACCATTATTGCATTCCAAGAATAAATTCCACTTGATTGTGCAGAATGATTTTTCTAATGTATTACTAGACTTGGTTTGCTGATCACTTGTTGAGAATTTCTGCATCTATGTCCATCAGACATAACTGGCCTATAGTTTTCTTTTTTTGGTCATGTCTTTCTCTGGTTTTAATATCAGGATAATGCTGGCTTCATAGAATGAATTTGGAAGGTTTCCTTCCTCTTCTATTTTTTTAAACAGTTTGAGAAGAATAGGTATTAACTTTTCTTTAAATGTTTGGTAGAATTCACCTGTGAAGGCACCTAGCTGCTGTGAGTTTTTTGATTATATGTTCAAATTTATTGCAAGTACAATTGGTATGTTAAAATATTCTATTTCTTCCTGATTCAGTTTTGGGAAGTTATAAAAGTTTCTAGTAATTTAAACTTCTCTTCTGGGTTGTCCAGTTTGCTGGCATATAATTTTTCATAATAGTCCCCTATAATCCTTTGTGTTTCTGTAGTGTTGGTTGTTATTTCTTCCCTTTCATTTCTACTTGAGTCCTCTTTTTTTTTTTTAAGTTTCTACTTCATTTATTTCTGCTCTAATCTCTATTATCCTTCCCTCTGCTGGTCTGAGGCTTTGTTTGTTCTTCATTTGTTCTTTATTTAGCTCCTTAAGGTTCATTGTTTGAAATTGTTCTTGATTCTTAAGGTAGGCCTGTATCGTTATAAACTTCCCCCTTTATCTTTTTTTAATTATTATGTTCAATTAGCCAGCATATAGTACATCTTAGTTTCTGATGTAGTGATCAACGATTCATCAGTTGTACACAACACCCAGTGCTCATCACCACACATGCCTTCCTTAATACCCATCACCGGGCTACCACAAATATCCCTGTACCTAGGCTGGGGAGCAGGGGGAGAGAAATGGCACCCTCTGGCAACCCCACTCTTAGAGAAGTCTCCCAAAGATCCCTGCCCTTCTTGCACCTGTTAAAGACCAGCAAATAAAGCTCCTTCGCATACACTCTAGGTGCATCACAAACTGCTGCCTAAATGCTGTATCTTAGCAAATTTGTTTATTATCCTGTCTCTTTATGGACAGAGACTCAGTTTCCTCTTGCCCTCCTGCTGATTTTTGAAGTTCCCAGTGTTAAGCCCCACTGATTGCAAAAACTCACAAAGTTAAGCCCATCTAGTTTTCAAAGCCAAATGTTATGGCAAATTTGGAATTTATCTTTCCAGTGCAGGTTCCCCATGGCTGGCGTGCTTAGCATGGGGTCCATTCCTCTCCTCTCTCGGTGCCTATGGTGTACCTCCTTCTCACAGTCTCATGGGTCAGTGTGGTTCCCAACCACAGCTCCACACTTTCTTCCATCGTCAATGTGGTCCCCTCTCTACAATAAATTGTGGAGAGCCTATTCTGCCAGTTCTTGGGTTGTTTTCTGCACACTGATGGGGGTGTTGTGTAGGTTTATATATATAGGATGCAGTGGGCCTAAGATCTCCCAACTCCATCTTCCCCAGAAATTCCATACATCAGTACCTTGAAGCCCTCAGGAAAACACTTCTCACAGTATCTTACCTATATGAAGACTTCAAGAGAAAGTTAAAAATTCTGCAGAAGAGCTTTCTGTTAGCTAAGTGGCTGATTTAGTGGATTCAATATCCACCACACTTTCCACAGCATTAAGCTATTTGGAAATAGCTCATTTGAGATCTGAGTGTTTATATCAAAAACAACAGAATTAAGGGTGCCTTGGTGCCTCAGTCAGTTGAGTAGCATACATTTAGTTTGCCTCAGGTCATGGTCTCAGGGTTGTGAGATCAAGCTTCACATCAGGCTCCATATTCAGTGGGAAGTCTGCTTGAGACTCTCTCTCTGCTTCTGCCCCTCCCCCTACTTGCTCACTTACCCTCTCTCTCTAAAAATAAATAAATCTGTAAAAACAAACAAACAAACAAACAAAACACAAGTCAACAACAACAACAAAAATAGAATTAGAGAAGTCCACATCATGGAGCAGGTTTTTCTGAGAGAAGCAAGAGCCCCAGAGCCCCAAATGTTGATGAAGTCAACTCTTGGCATTTTTAATCAGACCCGTTTTTCTTGATGCTCTAGTTCAAGTTACAGAGGTTTTTAATTTTTTTTTTGCTTTTAACCCTTCTTATTCCCAGTAAGTCCTGAAATTTGGGTGTGCATGCACATACCTGTGCAATATCTGAAAAAGGTGAGGTTTTTCAGAAACACCTCGGTTTTATTATACAGAAATAGCCTGTGAGAAAAAACAAATTAGTCTATTCATATTTCAAAGATCCAACGGAAGTATGCAAAAATCACACTACCCTTTGTACACATCTGCTTAAGAACTACTTACTGCCCTAAGTTCTCTTATGCAGCCTAATTTCTTCTAAAATTTTAAGGTGCATTTCAATCCCATGGAGATCTTGTTAAATGCAGATTCTAGTTCAGTAGGCCTGCAGCAGATCCTGATGGGCTGCAGGTGTACATTAAATGGAAGCTACCTGGGCGCCTGGGTGGCCAGGTTAAGCAACAGCCTTCAGCTCAGGTCATGATCCTGGAGTCCCAGGAGCAAGTCCCACACAGGGCTTCCTACTCAGCAGGGAGTCTGCTTCTCCCTATGACCCTCTCCCCTCTCATGTTCTCTCTCTCTCTCACTCTCAAATAAATAAATAGACAAATAAATAAATGGAAGCTACCAGGTGATGCAAATGCTAATGATCCACAAACCACACTTGAGTAGAAAGGCTCCTAGGAAACAATACTTTCCACGGGCACCAAGTTGACATCATGCAACATGATTTACCTCCTTTTTTTTTCTTTTTTTTAAAGAATTTAGGGCCAACCACTTTCTGAATATTTCTTCCAGTACATACCACCAAAGTGACAGGGTTAGAAGGAGGGAACTATTTAAAGCAAAACCTACAATACATAATGAGAGAAGGGGGAAAAGTAAACCTCAAAAAGCCTCAAGTAAACTCTTGACATTTACTCTGCAAAATATCTCTTTACCTCTGGATTATTAGTCAATAAAGAGCAAAAACTGCATTTTTTTTTTTTTTTTTTGGGCACTGTTGAAAGTTGGACTCACCTGGCAAGACAGAAGAAAGCAAAAAATAAGTAATTGGATGCATTGGGCTCTGAAACTCAGATACACAGGTTTCCTTTCGCCACAACAAATCTACACATGCTAATGATTACTAACATTTTTTGGAATGCCAAGATTCAGTATTTATACCTACCTGGTACATTTATCAAATCATCTAAAAGTTATCAGACATCCTTTGGCTAATATATTAATTAAATGTATTTTTTGTTAAGTTTACTGTATAGTTGGGTTGCCAAGGTGGCTCAGTTCAGCATCTGACTTTGGCTTAGGTCATGATCTCAGGTCCTGGGATGGAGCCCTGGGTCATGCTCCCCACTCAGCAGGGAGTCTACTTCTTCATCTCCCTCTGCCCCTCCTCCCATTTTACTCATACAAGCACTCTATCTCGATCTCAAATAAAATCAAATGTTAGGGCGCCTGGGTGGCTCAGTGGGTTAAGCCGCTGCCTTCGGCTCAGGTCATGATCCCAGGGTCCTGGGATCGAGTCCCACATTGGGCTCTCTGCTCAGCAGGGAGCCTGCTTCCTTCTCTCACTCTCTATCTGCCTGCCTCTCTGCCTACTTGTGATCTCTGTCAAATAAATAAAATCTTTAAAAAAAAAATAATATAATAAAATTAAAAAAAAAAAAATCAAATGTTAAAAAAAAAAAAAGGTTACTGTACAATTAAATGGTTTGACTAAAAGAAGTCCTAACACTTTATTTTCTGACTCCATTACTGGAAGCAGAAAAAAATACAGAGCAAAAAAAGTTGCTCTTATAATTTGAATTATTCAAAATTTATTTAGACCTACTGTGTACCAGACACACTGCTTCATTCTAAAGATAGTTTTCTACTTCCATGGAGTTTACAGAGAGGAAAACAGAAATGTAAACAAGTGCAATGCACTGTATAAATACTGTAACAGACATAGAGAGGAAAGAGAGAAAACAGTAAGCATTCCCAAGAGAGTTAATCAGAAAGTCCCAGAAGTCCTGAACTTTAAAAGGCAACTTCTGTATTCCTCAATGTCACTCTCTTCTAAGTCACCCCTCCCCTATCAAGGAAGTGCTTCCACTTGCCGAATCCAAGGGTAAACCTGAAAACTCATGGACTTCAACTTCTCTGCTCAATCCCCACTCAGTACCAGTTGTTCCACCCACACCCCTAGGCTGGTGGCAATGCAGATTCAGCCTTTTCTTTTTCTTATCTTTTTTTAAATATTTTATTTATTTATTTGTCTGAGAGACAGAGCACATGCAGAGGGAGCGACAGGAAGAGGGAGAAGCATGCGCCAACGCCAACCCCACCCCCACCCCCGTGAGCAAGAAGCCCAAGATCATGACTTCAGATGAAGGCAGACACTTAACAGACTGAACCACCCAGGCATCCCCAGCCTTTTCTCTTCAACAGTCAATTCATAATTAAGCAACTTCAATCCTAGTAGGTCTGTTCAGAGAGATATCAACGCATGCTATGTCTTTCTTCTTAGAAGGGAACAAAATTTATCAACATAAATTAACCAGTGCAATAAATGTTAATGATGATTTTCCAGGTTTATTACACAAAACTGTTTATAATCAAGCTCCTAATTAGAAAACCAATAAGAAATGCTTCTCAAAATAAAACAATAATTTCTTCACAGTCTTACTTTTTTCCATTTATGGCTCCACAAACATAGAAGAGCAGACAGGAACTCATTCTCACTGATTCCTGTGAGCAGCAGAGAATTATAACCAACATGCTCTTAAATCATTCCCTAAATCAACAAAACAATGCTATACCATCCTCAACTTTCAGCCCCCAGGATGACCTCCCATTGGAATGGTGATTTTGAGCAAGGTCACAAGAAGGCCAAATGAAGCAGCTGACACAGATAAAATCCTAAACAAAAGTACTACAGAGTTCACCTGCGGAATTCAGCCAGTTAAGAGAAAGTAATTCTAATCATCTCCATAACACAGGTGGCTACAGTTCAATCATCCACTGAAGGAGCTGAAATATATGGGGCTTCCCTCTTGAGGTTGTACACATTTTTGTAGGGTTCCATGTAAACTACAGATACAGAACTATAGCTCCAGAAATGATATTGCTTTCTTTTGCAAATAAACTCCATTTTCCTTAAGAATGAACTAAGTTTTGGTCCTTTTCCATTTGCATTATACAGTGGTTCTAACGGAACAGTAGCTCTCATTATTAGCTTACATTCATTAAAAATGCACCAAAAAAGGATATTTTTTGTAACAAACAATTATGTGACACATAGCTGAATTGGGCTTTTATTACTGTTACTGAACAGTAATGATCATTTAATGAGTACTTTCTACATGACAAACACTGACTTAATTACTTTAACTCCACCATTCACTTAATCATCTTAACCCATCAGCATCATCAGTGTCTCCACATTTAACAGAGGCAAGAACCAGGACCCAAACTTAGATGGGTTGAACCAGGACCCAAACTTAGATGGGTTGTATCTCCTTGCCTTAAAATTATCCAATTAGCTTCCCTTCACTGTTAGGTTTGGGGGATACTTTCTCAAGTAGGCAGAACCAGAAAACTTTCTCACCACTCTATGATCTCCAATTTTCTCCAGAGAACATCAATTTGGTCTATAATATAAGAGCCTCTTCTTTTTATACCTTAACGTGGCCTGCAGTTAAGTATCTATTCTGTTAAACTGTCAATAATTAATCGATCTTTTATTCAAGAACTTGGATAAGTTGTTTAGAAAACTTGAGGAAGGGAAGTCAGTTGTTAACACTATGAGTTCTAACTGAAGCACTTGGATTCAGTGGTCTAATGAGGGAGCAGAAGGCAAGCTAAGAACAAAGTAAAAGCTGACACCCTGCAACTCACCCCCCAACTCCCAGGTGGGATATATGTGACATTCCTTAGGTGTTCCTGGCTGCCCTAAAGCTAACGGAAGGGGGAAAAAAAATGGTAAATTTATAGAGATTACAGTCCAGCAAGACAGGAGTCTCCTTCAGTTTACAAATGTCTTAGTGATTTACAAGGAAAAAAGCATTATCAATAACCTAACTTCCAAAAGGAAAAACTCCCAACTGTCTTAATGTTAATGCTTTCCTACAGGGAAAAACAATCTTAACTTGACCATGACAAGGCCTTCACTACCTTGTAGGTCCTCTCTGGCATACAAAAATTCTCCTGAAAACCTCCCTTTTTCCTTATCCCCAACTCCCAATTATACAATCAATGACCCCTCACAAGCCTGGTATAGAAGCTCTACTTATGCATCCTGTCCCCCTGCACTTTAATAAAACCACCATTCTGTACCAAAGACATCTCAAAAATTCCTTCTTGGCTGTCAGCTCCAGACTTCACCCCACCAAACCTCACCTATATTCCAAAACTATGCCAGTCAATTTCCTTGACTTAGGGCCTCTCAGATTTAGCTGTAGAGACCAGCTCTGCTATCTGCATTCACAGTCCATTTCAAGACCCCAAGGTGATCCACACACCTCCTCCATCACAGCTCCTACTGCTTCTCTAATGCATCAGTTAATCTCCTGGACAATGACACCTCTTATTTTTCTATGTATGCTTACTCAACTTGTCTGTTGTGCCTTAACTTTTCATTTTTATTTCAGTTAATCTCATATCACAACAAGCACCTGGCAGTCAAATCTCTCATGCCTCCTACTCATTTATATATATATTTTTTAATTTTTTATTTTTTATAAACATATATTTTTATCCCCAGGGGTACAGGTCTGTGAATCACCAGGTTTACACACTTCACAGCACTCACCAAAGCACATACCCTCCCCAATGTCCATAATCCCACCCCCTTTTCCCAACCCCCCTCCCCCCAGCAACCCTCAGTTTGTTTTGTGAGATTAAGAGTCACTTATGGTTTGTCTCCCTCCCAATTCCATCTTGGTTCATTGGTTCTTCTTCTATCCACTTTTGCTTACACTTTATAATACAGGACTCAATGGTATACTTTCACATTGTTTTGAAAAATGAGACCAGCATACAACAGTTTAAAGAGAATTATTTAAATCTATAATATCCACTGGAATATATAAAAAAAAAAAGCAGTACATACGTATTTACATACAGAACACATTTAGAAGTGAAATACTGAAAAAAAAAGTTTTTTAAGTAGCAAAAACTTGGGCATATTGAAAGGCTGCATTTCACCATGTGGTCTCTCTCAATAATACTCAGGGTAAAGGAAGTAATCACAGGAAAAGGTCACACCTTTACTATATTTCTATTATTTCTATTTGGATACTATATTGTTATGTTTAGAATGGTAATACAAACAAGATATAGACAAAATTTCATCTACAAATAAAAATAAGAAAGCCAATTAAGCACTCATGTATGCCATGCTGACAAAAATATAACTCTACCTAGTTAATTATTATTTATTTAAAACCCAGTGGATTATCCTATCTTATTCATATTCATGGACTTTGTTATCTACAAAATTAACTGAATGAAAAAGGTTACTTAATATTCCACTGAGGCTTAAAAATGTTCAGACTGTGAATACCAAATACAGCAAGGACAGACAAAATCAGAAACACTAGAGAAATTTGAAGTCTGTGGCTCCTACAATTACAGCAAACATTAAACACATTCTGGACCTAGTCCAATTAACATAAAATCTAATAAAAGCCTAGTTACCTCAGTTCCTATTACGTGATACACCATGTTTACTTTTCAACAAAAGATTATGAAGCATACTAAAAGATAAGGGAAAAAGCACAGTCTAAAGAGACAAAGCAAGAGTCCAATTCAGATTCAGATGTGGCACAGATTCTGCAATTATCAGGTAAGGAATTTAAAGTAACTTGATTAATGGAAAAAGCAGACAACATTCAAGAACAAATGGGGTAATAAGCAGAAAAATGAAAACTCTTAAGAGAAAATGAAATGGAACGGAACTGACCTGAATCAAAAACACTGTAGCAGAAATGACAAAGAATGCATTTTATGGACTCAGACTCATCTGTAGACTCAACATGATCATGAAAAGAATCAATGAACGTGAAGATATGTCAACAGAAATTTCCCAATTTGAAATTAAAGAAAAATAAAATAAAGAAAAATGGGGAAAAATTTAAAAAACAGAATATGGACTGTGGGATAATCACAGAAAGTGTAATATACATGTTACTGGAATACCAGAAGGATCTTAAAAAAGACAGAAAGGAGGAAATGAAACATTTGAAGTAAAAATGGCCAGTGATTTTTCAAATTTAAAGGCAGACATCAAGCCACAGATCCAGAAAGCTCAAAAAACACCAAGCAGGATAAATCCAAGATCTACACCTAAGCATACCTTATTCAAACTACAAAAAAAATTTTAAATTGAAAACTTTGAAAGAAGCCAGAGGAGGATTATCAGGAGGATTATATATTACTTACAGAGAAACAAGAATAAAAATTTTATCAGATATCTCTTCAGGAATGATGCAAGCAAGAAAATGGAGTGAAATATTAAAGTATTGAAAGTAAAAGACCACTAAACTAGAATTCTGTATCAAGTGAAATTATCCTTCAACAGGAAATAGTAATAAAGGTTTTCTCAAACAAAAACTGAAACACTGTGTCATCAGTAGATCTGCCTTGTAAGAAATGTTTAAAGTTTTTTAGTCCTACAGAAAGAAAGAAACTACAGAAAGGAAGAAATAAACATAATATAAAATTTTTATTCTTCTTCTGCTTAATTAATCTAATAGTTAAAACAATGATTTGTTCTAAGTAAAAACAGCATCAGTGTATTGGTGGGTACAATATGCAGATATGTGAAATTGAACAACTGAATTTCCTATTATAAAAGACAAGAAGGAGGAATTGAGAAAACTTAGATAGTAAAGTAACTACCCTACAGTAAGGCAGCATAGTGATATTTGAAAGTGGACTAGGTTAACTGTAATGTATACTGCAAATTCTAGAACAACCATTTTAAAAACACTACAAAGAACCACAACAGTTATGTAAGAGAGGAGAGAAAATGGGCTCATATAAACTCCCAAAATATCTGGAGATTAAACACATTTCTAAATAATACAAGTCACAGAAGTCACAAGAGAAATTTAAAAATATTTTCAACTAAATGACAAGGAAAAGACAACCTATTAAAAATTGTGGAATCAAATAAAAACAATGCTTTCAGGGAAATCTATACCATTTAATGCAAATATTAGATAAGAAGAAAGATCTGAGGGGCCTGGGTGTCTCAGTGGGTTAAAGCCTCTGCCCTCTGCTTTCGGCTCAGGTCATGATCCCAGGGTCCTGGGATCCAGCCCCTCATGGGGCTCTCTGCTCAGCAGGAAGCCTGCTTCCCTCTCTGCCTGCCTCTCTGCCTATCTCTGTCCGTGAAATAAATAAATAAAATCTTCAAAAAAAAAAAAAAGAAAAGGAGAAGAAAGATCTGAAATCAATAATCTAAGCTTCCACCTCAGAAAATAAGAGAAAGAACAATGTAAGCTCAAATCAAACAAAAGATAAGATACAATCACAATAGAAATCAGTAAAATTAGAAATAGGAAACCAATAAAGAAAAAAATAATAAAACCAAAAGTTGGTTTTTTAAGAAGATCAATAAAATTACTATATCTGTAGCTAGGATAACAGAGAGAGAGAAGAAGCGAGAGAGAGAGAAGACACAATTTACCATATTAGAAATAAAGAAGGGCCATCAATACTACTAACATGGACGTTAAAAGGAAAATGAATTATAACATTATAATTATAGCTATATAATTCTGAACAACTCTAGGCCTACAAATTTGATGATTTAAATAAGGTTCACTATTTCCCTGAAAGACATAAACTACCAAAACTCACACAAGGAGAAATAGATAATCTGAACAGCTCAATATATACTAAAAATATTAAATCAATAATTAAAAATCTACCAAAAATAAAAAAGCAAGCAAGCATCATACCTAAGTGGTTTCACTGGTGGATTCTAGCAAATATTTAAGAAAGAAATGATAACATGTCTCTACAAGTTCTTCCAGAAAAAAGAGACTAAGAGACTACTTCCTAAGTCATTTCATGAGGCCAACGCTACCCTAAAACCAAAACCAGACAAAGATATAACAAGAAAGGAAAACTACACACAAAGTCTCCATGAATATAGATACTAAAGTCCTCAACAAAATATTAGAAAATCAAATCCAACAATTACAAACAAAAACTTGGGATTTTAGGTATGTAAGACTAGCTCAACATTCGAAAATCAATTAATGTGATCTATCATCACATCAACATTCTAAAGAAAAATTATATGATCATATCAATAGATGCAGAGAAAGCAGGTGACAAAGCCCAACATACATTCATAATAAAAACTCAATATACTAGGAATAGAGGAGAACGTCCTCAACTTGTTAAAGAACATCTATTAAAAAATCTACAGCTAACATCATAGTTAAAGGTGAAAAACTAAAATTTTCCCCCTAAGACTGGGAAAACTACAAGAATGTTCTCACCACATTTCAATACCATACTGAAAACCCAAGCTAATGCAGTAAGACAAGGAAAGGAAATAAAAAATTACACGGATTGGGAAGGAAGAAACAAAAATGTCTTTGTTCACAAACGACAGGACTGTCTATGTAGACTGTCCCAAAGAATCAAAAGACTCCTAGAGCTAATAAAACATTATAGCAAGATTGCAGGACATAAGGTTAACAAATTAAAAAATCAACTGTTATCTTCTGTGTCAGCAATGAACAGTTAGATTTTGAAATTAAAAACATAATAGCAGTGCTCTCTTCGGCAGCACATATGCTAAAAACATAATAGAACTTAACATTAGCACCAAAATGATAAAATACTGGATTTTTCAATATGTACAAGATCTAAATGAAGAAAACCACAAAACACCGATGAAGAGTATCTTTAATGGAGAAAAATTCTATGTTCATGGATAAGAAGACTCAATACTGTCAAGATGTCAGTTCTTCCCAACTTAATCTACAGTTTCAGTACAATACCAATCAAAATATCAGCAAGTTATTTCATGAGTACTAAAAAATTCTAAAATTTATATGGAAAGGCAACAGACCCACAAGAACCAACAAAATATTGAAAAAGAATAACACAGTCTGAAGACTAATACTATCTAACTTCAAGATAGTATAAAGAAATAATCCATACTGTTCTATAATCTAATCAAAACTGATGTATTTGCAAAAGACAAATAAATCAATGAAACAGAAGAAAAAGCTCAGAATGGACTCAGTCAAATAATTCAAATAATATTTGATGAAAGAAAAAAGGTGATTCAATGAACAAACTTTTTTTTTAAAATAAATGATGTTCGTTTGAAGTGGTGGGGGGGTGGGAGGTTGGGGTACCAGGTGGTGGGTATTATAGAGGGCACGGATTGCATGGAGCACTGGGTGTGGTGAAAAAATAACGAATACTGTTTTGCTGAAAATAAATTAACTAATTTTTTTAAAATAAATAAATAAATAAATGATGTTCAAGCAACTGGATATTCAAATGCAAAAAAATCAATCTATACATATACCTTTGCAAAAATTAACACAAAACGCATCACAAACATAAAAGAGCAAATGTAAACCTATAAAACTCCCAGAAGATAATGTACAAGAAAGCATAGTTAGCAATGATGTTTTAGATCCAACACCAAAAAGCACAATCCATGAAAAAAAAAATTCTAAGTTGAACTTCATTAAAATTAAAAACTCTGCTCTGAAAGACACTGTTAGGAGAGTAAAAAAGGAGCACCTGGGTGGCTCACTTGGTTAAGCATCTGCCTTCAGCTCAGATCATTATCCTAGGGTCCTGAGAAGGAGCATTATGTTGGGCTCCCAGCTCAGTGGTGAGATTCCTTCTCCCTCTCCCTCTGCCCACACTTCCCCCCACCCCCCGCTCATGCTTATTTTCTCTCTCTCTCAAATAAATAAATAAAAGCTTAAAAAAAAAAAAAAAAGGAAAGTGAAAAAAATAAGACACAGACTGGGAGAAAAGACGTATCTAAAATATACAAAGAATTTTTAAGATTCTCAATAGAAAACAACTCAGCTAAAAAAAAAATGGGCCAAAGGAGGAGGCTGGGGCAAGACAGCAGAGAAGTAGGAGACCCTGTTTCAACCGGTTCCCTAAAGTGAGTTAATTATCTACCAGAAGACTCTGAACACCCATGAAATCTGCCTGAGATGTAGGATTATACACTTCTGGATCTCTATAGGAGCATAAGACTCCATTGGAAAGGTAAAGCAGAGTGGGAATCAGACTGATATTGGAGGATATACAGAAGGGGGAGGGAGCCACCAGAAGTGACCTATTGGAAAGTAATACCCCTAAACAAGAAAGACCTGTGATTGGGGACCAGCATTAACTTGGAGTCTGGTTAAAAGCACTCAAAAACAACAAAGTATCTTAAGGAGCAACTGATGGAATCGGGCGGTCATGGGAATGGGCCTAAGCCCACGGACCCAGGACAGCCACTGCCAGCAACCACCCATCCCAGAGAGAGTGCAGCGAAGCCTCCAAGCTGTGGACCCTGAGCCCCCAGCTTCCTGCTGCTTGCATCAGGGCTAGGCACACTTCCCACCGGCACGCATGACAGAGACTGGTGTGGACGCCAGCTGGTGCTCTCTGGAACCATAGCCTTTTGCACTCTGTACACTTACTGAATGCTCGGGACCTGAACGGAGCTCCCCACCTTCCCCCGAGAGAGCTCCATGTGGGTGCTAGCCCATGGTCTCTAGGACCAACTGAGAGTCTAAACTCTCCCAGCCCAGGCTGGAAAATCTCAGCGCGGTATCTCTGGTTCAGATCTCTCAGGTGGTCTGGACCCCAGACAGCAGTCCCAGCAAAGGCAGCCACTGGAAGCAGGATCCCTGGACTAATATCACTTGCAGTTTTAGTGGCACAGGTGTGCAGAGAAAAGCAGGTGCTCTGAACGACCCCAGGGACAGTGGATGGGAACAAGCACTACCTGTAGGAGGGTGCGTGAGCGAAGTTTGCACAGGGGGAATCTATGTGCTCTGGACCACCCAGAGGGGAGCAGACTGGGACTTCTCTCTGAGACAGAAGTCTGGGTGCAGTCTGCTTTCCACTAAACCTCCAAAAAGCCACCAAAGAACAAAACTCCCAGAGAACAAAAGCTTAGAAAACTGGTTTCCACAAAGCACAGCCCCTTGATGAGGAGCAGAAGGACTCAACCCAAGCAGACTGACTGAAAAACAATGCAGCACGCATTGAAAGCCAGAAAGCCAGGGGAAAGAACAAGGAGACAACCACCACAGGGTCCCCATAAAACTGTATAATCCCATTATCAGGGGAAAAGAAAATATTAAGCTCCTAGTATTGCCCTAAAACCTGTATTTCATATATACAACTTTTATATATTTGTTGTATATATAAGTTGTATATTTCACAGATACTTTTATTTTTAATTCATTCTCACTATTCTCATTCTTTTTAAAAATTTTTAACCTATTTACCATTACAAGAGGTTCAATATAACAAATTCCATAACAACCTTTTAACTTGAACTTTTTTCATACATATATCTGTTTTACTTTTGCTTTTCTATTTTTCTTAATATTCATATAGATATAAATTTCAAAGTAATCCATTTTCCCTAATCAATACTAAACCAGTTTTTTTTAAGATTTTATTTATTTATTTGACAAAGAGAGATCACAAGTAGGCACAGAGCAAGCAGAGAGAGAGAGAGAGAGAGGAGGAAGCAGGCTCCCTGCTGAGCAGAGAGCCCAATATGGGGCTTGATCCCAGGACCCTAAGATCATGACCTGAGCTGAAGGCAGAGGCTTAACCCACTGAGCCACCCAGGTGCCCCTATAAACCAGTTTTAATCTCCCTTTCTCTCTGAAAAGTTGAGTCTTTTAACAAAGATATCAAGATACACCCAGAAAGAATAAAATAACCTTCCTCGACCACATTGAGGATTTATAATCACCCCCCCATCTTTTTCTTCTGTCAGTGTTTCTGTGCATTTGTTTTTGTTCTGGTAGTATATAAATCTTATACTTAGAGTTCATTTTAGATGGGTTCTATTTTTTTTTTCCTGTCATTTACTTTTGTCAGCCTTTTTGTTTGTCCATTGTTATTTTCATACCTTATAAATCTTACCTTTGGGGCCCATTCTAGCTAAGTCTTTCCCTTTTTTTTTTTCCTGTCTCTCTCTCTCTCTCTCTTTTTTTTTTCTTTTTTCTTTCTTTTTGGTGGTGACTTCCAATTGCTCATAAGTGTTCCAGGATGCACCTTGCCTGGATAACGGTTAATATATTCAGCTACACATCCCCTCAACCACTTCTCACCAAAATAACAGAGGAAAAATTCAGAGACTGTGCCCTCTCCATCAGAGCTATTGGATATGGACAGCAACAGTATGTCAGAAAGGGAATTAAGGCTAACAATTACCTGGGCAATGGCTAGGTTGGAGAAAACCATTAATGACAACATGAAATCAATTAGGGCAGAAGTGAAAGATGCCTGGGAGGATGTTAAAAATGCTCTCAATAAGATCTAATCTAATCTAAATTCTCTAACAGCTAGGGTAAGCAAGGCAGAAGACAGAATTAGTGATCTAGAAGACAAACTGATAGAGAAAAAGGAACAGGAGGAGGGCTTGAACAAACAGCTTAGAAGCCATGAAAACAGAATTCAGGAAATAAATGACACCAAATCGTTCCACTGTCAGAATTACTGGGATCCCTGAGTGGGAGGAGAAAGAAAGAAGACTAGAAGATATCATTGAACAAATTCTCCGTGAAAATTTTCCCAATCTAGGGAATGGAGCTAGTGTTCGTGTCCTAGAGGCAGAAAGATTACCCCCCAAGAGCAATGAATCTAGAAAGACCTCGAGACACTTGATTGTGAAACTGATGAATGATAATTTTAGACAGGGGCTCTTGAGAGCAGCTAGGGAAAAAAGATTGGTTATGTACAGAGGAAGGTTCATCAGAATAACACCAGACCTGTTCTCAGAAACCTGGAAAGCCAGAAAGGGCTGAAAAGACATATTCAGGGCACTAAGTTAGAAAAACATGCAACCAAGAATACTTTATCCAGCAAGATAGACTTTCAAAATGTATGGAGAGGTAAAGAGCTTCTAAGACCAGCAAAGTATAAAGAGAATGTGACCACCAAGGAGGCACTACGAGAAATATTAAAGAGGGGTTTACAAAAGAAAAAAGAACCCAAGAGTGTCATAAAACAGAAATTTATGGAGACAATCTATAGAAACAAGGACATCACAGGCAACATGTTGTCAATAAAAATGTATCTTTCAATAATCACTCTAAACATGAATGGCCTAAACACTCCCATAAAAAGGTATAGGTCTGCAGATTGGATAAAACGACAGGGCCCATCCATATGTTGTCTACATCCAGACTGAAAATGAAGGGATGGAAAAGATTCTTTCATGCCAAAGGGCCTCGAAAGAAAGCGATTCTCATAATAGATAAATTAGGTTTTAAACTAAAGACTGTAGTCAGAGATAAAGAAGGATACTACATCATTCTTAAAGGGTCTATCCACCAAGAAGCTCTAACAGTTGTAAATATTAATGCCCCCAATAAGGGAGCAGCCAACTACATAAGACAACTGTTAAGATAAATAGTCATATTGATATGAATATATTAATAGTCATGGATCTTAACACACCCTCTCAGTAACAGATCATCCAAGCAGAAAATCAATAAAGAAATAAGACCATTGATGACACATTGGACCAGATGGACCTCACAGATATATACAGAACATTCCACCCCAAAACAACAGAATACTCATTCTTCCTGAGTGCACATGGAACTTTCTCCAGAATAGACCGCATACTGAGTCACAAATCAGGGCTCACCTGATACCAAAAGATTGAGATTCTTCCCTGCATATTCTCAGACGAGAAGGATTTGAAACTGGAACACAACCACAAGAAAAAGTTTGGAAGTAATTCAAACACTTAGAAGCTAAAGACCACCTTGATTAAGAATGCTGAGATCAACCAGGAAATCAAAGAAGAACTTAAACAATTCATGGAAACCAAAGAGAATGAAGACACGCTCATCCAAAACCTATGGGATACAGCAAAGGCAGTCCTAAGGGGGAAATACACAGCCATCCAAGCCTCTCTCAAAAAAAAAAAAATAAATAAAAAATCCAGAATACACCACCTCTCTTTACATGTTAAAGTACCGAAGAAAGAACAACAAATTAAGCCAATCCCACACACAAGAAGGGAAATAATCAAGATTAGAGCAGAGATCAATGAGATAGAAACTAGAGATACAGTAGAACACATCAATGAAACTAGAAGCTGGTTTTTTGAAAGAATAAAATCAATAAGCCACTGGCCAAACTAATCCAAAAGAAGAGAGATGACCCAAATTTATAAAATTATGAATGAAAAGGGAGAGATCACAACTAATACCAAGGAAATACAAACAATCATCAGAAATTATTAACAACAGTTATATGCCAATGAGTTAAGCAACCTAGACGAAATGCATGCATTCCTGGAAACCTATAAACTTCCAAAACTGAATCAGGAAGAAACTGACAACCTGAATAGACCAATATCTAGTAACGAATTTGAAACAGCAATCGAAAACCTCCCAAAAAACAAGAGTCCAGGACCTGATGGATTCCCTGTAGAAGTCTACCAAATATTCAAAGAAGAAATAATACCCATTCTCCTGAAGCTGTTTCAAAAAATAGAAACAGAAGGAAAACTTCCAAAATCTTTCGATGAAGCCAGCATTACCCTGATCCCCAAACCAGGCAAAGACCCCACCAAAAAGGAGAATTTCAGACCAATATCCCTGATAAATATGGATGCTAAGATTCTTAACAATATCCTAGCTAATAGGATCCAACAGTACATTAAAAAGATTATCTACCATGACCAGGTGGGATTTATCCATGGATGCAAGGGTGGTTCAATATTCACAAATCAATCACTGTGATAGAACAAATCAATAAGAGAAGAGAGAGAAGAACCACATGGTCCTCTCAATTAATGTAGAAAAAGCATTTGACAAAAAACAGCATCTGTTCCAGATTAAAACGCTTCGAAGTATAGTGATAAAGGGAACATTCCTCAACTTCATAAAATCTATCTATGAAAAACCCACAGAAAATACCATCCTCAATGGGGAAAAGCTGACATCCTTCCCTTTGAGATCAGGAACACGACAAGGATGCCCATTCACCACTGTTGTTCAACGTAGTACTAGAACTCCTAGCAACAGCAATCAGAAAACAAAAAGAAATAAAAGATATTCAAATTGTCAATGAAGAAGTCAAACTCTCTCTCTTCTCAAATGACATGATACTTTATATGGAAAACCCAAAAGACTCTACCCCCGAACTACTTGAACTCATACAGCAATTCCACAATGTGGCAGGATACAAAATCAATGTACAGAAATCAGCTGCTTTCTTATACATTAACAATGAAAATACAGAAAGGGAAATGAGAGAATTGATTCTACTTACTACAGCACCAAGAACCATAAGATCCCTGGGAATTTAAAAGTAACAAAAGAGGTACAGAATCTGTACTCAAAGGAGTACATAACACTTATGAAAGAAATTGAAGAAGACACAAAAAGGTCAAAGACCATTTCATGCTCATGATCGGAAGAATAAACATTGTTAAAATGTCTATACTGCCTAGAGCAATCTATACTTTCAATGCCATCCTGATCAAAATTTCACTGGCATTTTTCTTTTTTTTTTTTTTTTAAAGATTTTATGTATTTATTTGACAGAGAGAAATCACAAGTAGATGGAGAGGCAGGCAGAGAGAGAGAGAGAGGGAAGCAGGCTCCCTGCTGAGCAGAGAGCCCGATGCGGGACTTGATCCCAGGACCCTGAGATCATGACCTGAGCCGAAGGCAGCGGCCCAACCCACTGAGCCACCCAGGTGCCCTCACTGGCATTTTTCAAAGAGCTGGAACAAACAATCCTAAAATTTATATGGAACCAGAAGAGACCCTGAATTGTTAAGGAAATGTTGAAAAAGAAAAACAAAACTGGGAGGGCATCACGTTGCCTGATTTCAAGCTTTACTACAAAGCTGTGATCACCAAGACAGCATGGTACTGGCAAAAAAACAGACACATAGACCAGTGGAACAGAGTAGAGAGCTCAGATATGGCCCCTCAACTCTATGGCCAAATAATCTTTGACAAAGCAGGAAAAAAATCCAGTGGAAAAAAGACAGACTCTTCAATAAATGATGCTGAAAAAATTGGACAGCTATGTGTAGAAGAATGAAACTCGACCATTCTCTTACACCAGACACATGAAAAACTGTTCATCATCATTAGTCACCAGGGAAATTCAAATCAAAACTAAACTGAGGGGGCACCTGGGTGGCTCAGTGGGTTAAGTCTCTGCCTTCGGCTCAGGTCATGATCCCAGGGTCCTGAGATCGAGCTCCCACATCAGGCTCTCTGCTCAGCAGGAAGCCTGCTTCCCTTCCTCTCTCTCTGCCTGTCTCTCTGCCTACTTGTGTGATCTCTGTCTGTCAAATAAATAAATAAATAAATAGTTCTTTAAAATAAAATAAAATAAAATAAAAATAAAGCCCATGTTTAAAAAAAAAAAACTACACTGAGATACCACCTAACACCAGTTAGAATGGCCAAAATTAACAAGACAATAAACAACATGTGTTGGAGAGGATGTGGAGAAAGGAGAACCCTCTTACACTGTTGGTGGGAATGCAAGTTGGAGCAGCCACCTTGGAAAACAGCGTGGAGATTCCTTAAGAAATTAAAAAAAGAGCTTCCCCATGACCCTGCAATTGCACTACTGGGTATTTACCCCAAAGATACAGATGTAGTGAAAAGAAGGACCACCTGGACTCAAATGTTCATAGCAGCAATGGCCATAGTCACCAAACTGTGGAAAAAACCAAAGATGCCCTTCAACGGACAAATGGATAAACAAGATATGGTCCATATATACAAGGGAGTATTATGCCTCCATCAGAAAGGATGAATACCCAACTTTTTTATCAACATGGACAGGACTGGAAGAGATTATGCTGAGTGAAATAAGTTAGGCAAAGAGAGTCAATTATCACATAGTTTCACTTACTTGTGGAGCATAAGGAATAACACAGAGGACATTGGGAGATGGAGAGGAGAAGCGAGTTGGGTCAAACTGGAGGGGGAGACAAACCATGAGAGACTGTGGACTCTGAGAAACTGACTGAGGGTTTTGGAAGGGAGGGTGGTTGGGGGTTGGGTGAGCCTGGTAGTGGGTATTATGGAGGGCATGTATTGCATGGAGCACTGGGTGTGCTGCATAAACAATGAATTCTGGTACACTGAAAAGAAATAAAATAAAATAAAATAAAATGGAAAAAAAAAATGGGCCAAAGACCTTACAGGTACTTCACCATATATACAGATAAGAAATAAGTACACCCTATGTCATAGGAAACTACAATTTACAACAAGATACCATTACACACCTATTAGAACGGTCAAAATTCAAACTCGTTCATTACTGGTGTGAATGAAAAATTGTACAAGCCACTCTGAGAGGCAGTTTTTCAGTTTCTCACACAACATAATCACATGATTCACCAATCATACTCTGGTATTACCCCAAGAAACTGGAAACCTATGTCAACACAAAAACCTGCACACATGTTTATAGCAACTTTATTCAGAATCGCCAAAACTTAGGAGCAACCAAAATGTCCTCAGGTAAGGTGAATGGATAAAAACAAATTGTAGTACATTTACAAAATGATTTATAATTCAGCAATAAAAAGAAATGAGCTATCAAACCACACACACACACACACACACACACACACACACACGACAGAAGTTTAAATGCATATTGGAAAGTGAAAGAAGACATTCTGAAAAGGCTATATATAACATTCTGGAAAAGGCAAAACTATAGCAGCAGTAAAAAGATGAATGGTTTCAAGGGGTTTAAGATAAAAGGGGAGAGGTTCATTAGGTGATACATAGGGTACAACAGAGGGCTGTGAAACTATTCTGTCTAATACTATAATGGTAGATAAATGACATTATGCACATTTCACTACCCTTAGAACCAATCAACATAAAAAGTGAACTCTAATGTAAACAATGGACTTTAGGTAAATATAGTAGCAATATTGGTTCATTCACTCTAACAATCGTACTACACAAATGCAAGATGTTGATAATAGCGGAAACTGTCTATGTCAAGGAAAGGGTGAATAATATGGGAATTCTGTATTAGATGCTCAACTTTTTTTAATAACTTTTTTAAAAAGTCTAAATAGAATCTGAACGATAAGCATATAGTAGCTGATTATAATATCCTATTTTTTAGTATACTTGAAATGTTTACAGTAAAATTACTAAAAACTTTTAATAAAATAAAATCTTAATTAGAAGACAATTCAGATATATATTTTAAATTGTTAAGTGCCAAGACCTCCCCTCTACTTGCTAGATGGGATGCCACTCCATGTTTAATAAAGACACTTATATCTTCAGAAATAAAATCAAATAAAAAAATAGTTAAAAGCAGTCTGTGCTCAATTAATACTGGATATCAGTATTAGGCTTTTCAAAAAACAAATTGTCTCAAACAATACAGTCAGATAAAAGTAACACAAAACTCCTCAATTTAAGTTTTTTTGGGTTTTTTGTTTGTTTTGGGGACAGATTCTTCAAGATCAAGAATCTAGGTATGCCTTTACTTTTATAAATCTGGAATTTTCTTCTTGGGCTATTTTTCCCCATGTTATTATAAAAAAGCATTTCTATTATTTAAATATATTTAAAAATTAGAGGAAGATGTGAGGAAGACTAACAAAAATAACTATATTCCCACTATCAGAACCATCATATATGAATTATCTTCCAATTTTTTTCAAACATTATTAATGATCAATGCATAGAAAAAAATTAAACATGGAATCCTTAAGGCCAAGCTAAACTTTCCATTCACTTTAGGTTTTAAGCAATATAATCTATTCAATTTTGTCAGATCATCTCCTTTCTGTGCACTCAGTAGAAGACTGGTGAAGTAAATTAAGAGGTGGTTTGTCTGGATTTCCCAGTTCATCTTATTACGTGGAAAATAACCATGGTGTGACCTCTGGGGTATATCTCCCATACCAGCAGATATCCAATTTAGGAAAACTATGATGTACAGCCCATCATAACCACAGCATGGAGACCACTTCCCCAAAAAAAGACAGATGAGGAACAATCATCCTGCTCAAAAGCAACAATGCTTTCAACAAGCAACAAGGCTATAAATGCCAGGCCAACTGGAGCACAGTGGCTCCTCTGCCAATAGCAGAAACTGCACCAACCAAACTCATTACAGGAGGCAAGGCTCAAGGTAAAATGACAGCCCAGAAGAGCACAGGGATACAGAAACAATAAACAGTTTTGCCAATATGTTTTCTCTACTTCTCTCTTTCTCTTTCAAGCACCTGTCTCCATGAATACCAGAGACAGCTTCAATTTTCTTCTTTGTAAAATAACAGACTTAGGATGTATGATACCCAAAAAGACAGGCAGAGTTGCCATAGCCAACAGTATCCCTTTGCTGCCAGTGCTGCCAGTTTGCTGCCAGAATACCATCTGTTATTCTGAGCACACACATTCACACATACACACACAGCGAAAGAGACTGAAAGAGAAGAAAGGAAGAGAGGAGAGAGGGAGGCAGACATATGGGTAAGGCTCCTGTGAGCATATACCAGAACCTGGAAGCAAATGGCTGTTTGCAGTACAGATCCGACCTCCAGCCTTCTAAGGAGTATGTAAGTTCTTCTGAATCCATCTGTTTGTTTGTCTAGACTTTTTCTCCTTCTTGTCATGGAGACTGGCATGAAATAATTATCATGGCCAAAACTTCAACTGAGCTCAAAGTGGATACATCCTGCAGTCACAACCTTAATCTGTGATAAAATACATACCTAACTTGAAGCTATCATTGAATATTCTATTGTTTTCTGGTAATATTCAATATGACCAGTATTTCAGCAAAAAGAAAAGGACAATACCTAGTGGTAGAAAGAGAACAGGTTAGGAAGCAAAAAATCTGAGTTCATTTAGCCGTGTCCTGACATTTTTTAAAGACTTTAAAGCTTTTCTAGCACCAGGTACTTACAAGTGTTTCAATTAGTACAAGGGTCTTTCCAATACTTTTCTAGCAATATCAGTTTTCTTTGGCAGATGTATAGTGCTTTCTATCCATCAAGGAATCACTTTATTCAATTTCTTTGGAAGATGTATAGTGCTTTCTATCCATTAAGGAACCACTGTATTTAATAAGTGCCTATGACCACTTTCAAGCGCTATTTACAGTGGAGTTGATGAGGATCTGTTTTGAAGGTCTTCACAGGACCCACGGGATGTTCAACTTGCCAAGAACCCTGTGTGCAACATCAAAATGTCTCAGTGGCACCAGAGAATTACTCCAATGCATCTGTCCATTCATCTCCCCAAAGAAAGCTCACTCAGACATGCTAGACAGATACAATTTAACTCATTACATAGTGTACCTTTTCAGTATTTTACATTTTTTATAAAAACATTTTGATTTTTCTTTTACATGTTTGACCATGACTCATAGTAAGAACTACATTTTACGATCCAACACTATCTGCTCATCCATGTATACTTATAAAACAGAAATAAATTTCATTAAACAATATTTTCCTTTGAAACATTGAATACATCGTGCTATTTTCTTTCTTCTATTTTCTCCTAATACTAGTATAACTCATAAAATTCTCAATTTTAAGGACCCTTGAGGATCACCACCCATAGTATGCTAATCACTGGAACATCTGAATATATAATATTCTATGTGAGTGAACTTGAATGCCAGTATAACATTCAAGGTTATTGGAGTAAACACTAAATCCACATCGAACTCAAATTCTTTTTCCTTCTCTATTTGTATGAAGCAAAACCAAGATTACTTCCCCATGGTTTTTTTGTTTGTTTGTTTGTTTTTGTTTTTGGAACTTGTCCTCTACATAAACCAGAATCATTCTCAGATGATAAATGTTTAATGATATTTGTTATTCAAAGATGGCTGAGCTGCTAAAATCCCCAAATGAATACTTAATTCTATAGCTCTGCGATCCTCAAGAGCTCATCCTGGGATAGTACCCACTGTCTTTCTCTCTTTGCTTATTTAGTATTTTTTTTGCTCTTGTCAACACATTCACTCCCAAAATACCTTTGAGACTGCTTTAAAAAAGAAAAAAAAAAAATGAGTGGGGGAAGGGACTTTGTTATCCTTCCTGAAATTTCTCTCTCTCTCTCTCTCTCTCTCACACACACACACACACACACACACAAAAAATAAAATAACATCCTTCTTTTTTGCAGCTCTCCCTCCAAGAAAATAACACTTTTTTGCTAAATTTCTCATTTTTTGGTGCATTTTTATAATGAAACTCAAGTCACTTTCTAGTATCATCTTTTCCCTAATGAAACATACTTTAACCCCAAAGGACATGAAACCAAAAGATTCAGTTCTATTTCATATTCAGTTCTATTCATGAGAGTAAGTCAGGGGCGGGGGGGGGGACTAATACTTCAGAAATCATCAATTAGTAAATTTACTAACTAGAAAACTTCTATTGATGTATTTTTTTAGTAATGTCCTCAATTTCATTATTTTCATTAATAACCTACAGCATTTCTTTGACCCAGGGGCCACTAACTTTTTCCATTTACTTATTTATATTAAATTCTGGTGGTGTAATTACCTAAGCTTACAAACCTCCTTTGCAATGAACCACAGATCTTAACTAAAGTACACACACTGGTATGTGCTGCATTGCTGATCGTGGCCCATACTCAACACGTAATGACTCCATACCTACCACCCACAGACCCAGTGTAATTCAAGAGACAGAAACCACAGTAAACCAAAATCTAGTTTAGCTACAGGTACCCATGATGCAGATATCTAGTATATGTATTCTGTTATTAGGCTAACTTTCAAAGACATTCACAGTTCCCATTTCCCAGTTCCCTTCTCATTTCTTGTTAGCTGATTTATTTAAAGAATTCAATTTGTCATCCCTGTCACCGGTTAATTCATGTATGTTTCAGTCCTTTTACACATGCTGTCCTGTAATGCTTAGTAAACTCTCTTCCCGTACTCATAAGATCTATGGACATCACCCTCCAAGATATGCTGACTGCAACTCCTCTAGTCATCCTTCTCCCACTTAAAACCATCCACTTAATTCTTTTCACATATCTGTGTTCTACTTAGTTTGTAAGTTTTCTGAGAACAGGAATCATTGCTTCCTGACACCTAAAAGGTCCCTGACAGCTGTTACAGAGGTTGTTTTTCCTGATAGATAATAGGTAAATCCTACTGACATTTAGCTTTCCTTGTGTTGGTATTTTGTTATTCCTTTCAATTACAGCTTTAATAAAAAAAAAAAAGAAAGAAAGAAAAGAAACCTTTTAAAATGGCCAGTAGTGGTGAAAATGAGAAAGTGATTAACTAATAAATCAAAATAAAATGATATCCAGAGCCATAAGGTAATGTACTGCTTCTTCTTGTTACCATCTTCAGATAAATATGTTCCCAAACAGCAAGGTATATACAACAGAAAATGGAATGGTGAGATGAATGACCCTCAAAGGCATTCTATTACCTCCACCATGTTTTCAGTCTTATCCCAACCTACATATTTAAGGAAAGAAAGAGGAAAATTAGTTCTCCTATTCTCCAACTAGAGACAAGAGTTAACATGATTGCACAAGGATATAACTAAGTTGGGATCCAAAGTCAAAAGCTAAGTAAGAATGATTTAGGTCCACCTGCTATAGTTCAACCTGACCAGGAAAAAAAAAAAATCTGAGAACTGTAATAAGGGATCTTTTCTCTTCTTTGACTGATGTTTACTACATCCTCAAAAGGCCCAAGAATCATCTCCAGATGTCAGAGGGTGGCTGTCCCATCTACTCACCAAAATTCCTTTTTCACTGGAATTTTGGAATTCCCTTTCCTACTGGTTAGTGGAAGAAAGATAAAGGAATCTATCAACTTTGGAAGTAGAGGTTAATGGAAATGTCTACTTTAGATGGCAGTAAATTATGTCAAATATCACACAAACACAACATATACAGTAATCTATAATTTTTATATACAAGTGGACATAGAATTCAATTCACTGTTCATCATTTGAAGTGTTTCTATAAAACCTAGCAGATTTAAGAATATGAAATGCCATTAACGAAAACCTTTCACATTGTAGCATTTAAGAATTGACTTCACAGGTAAATACATTTTAGTCCTCTTTAAGCAAATCATTTCACTTGCTAGATCATTTAAAAGTTCTGCTAAAAAGATTCTGCCTATAAACATAAAAACAGAATTTCAGAAATCCTTGTATCACTCTGCCCACTATGGTTACTCATGATTTAAATAACAGAAAACACAGGATGCTGATCCCATATTACAAAACCGTATCTGTGCAAAGTGACCAGACAGAGCCCACTAGCCAAAATTCTTCCCTTAAATTACCCTTTCTTTTTCATTAAAAAAAAAAAAGAATAGATAAGACAATTGTAACATAATAAGTTAGTTAGAAAGGATGGCTAATAAATAAAATTCAAGCCATGTTAAAAATACAAGCCCATGGGTTACCAAAATAAACAAAACACAACAAATTTGCTCGCATTTAAGTTTGGCATGGAAAGACAATGAATACAGCAGACCACTTAAAGTAATACTTCCAAAGAAACATATTTTTACAGATTCCCTAAAGAAATCCCTAAAGTATAGCAAAAAAAAAAAAAACTTGTGCTTTATTATACCAAATTTCTATCAACTAAATGCTTTACAATTTTCAAGTATTTTTTAGCAGAATTTAAAGAGAAATCATATTATCATTTTTTGGAAAGTGGAAAGTTATTCCAATTTAGAATGTGCCTAGCTTGATTTGATAAATGAAAGAATTTCATTACCATAAAAAATAAGTGTGGCAAAGATGGTGATCCCCAATGTAAAGTAAAGGAAACAGCCTCAAAGAGAGATAAGGCCTCACTCAATGGTCAGAATCCATACCCAAGTTGGTTAAACTGCCGCTCAGTCTTACCAGACAGTAACTTTCATTTCATGATCTCTGAGTCTCAATCTTTCTCCTTTTAACTCTCACTTATCTACCTCAAAATCTGTTATCTGAAAGACAGTAAGATCCTATTTTCACAGGACATTCATTTGCAACTAACAGCTTACAAAAATAACAAAAGAAACCAAACCCACCATAGGTTCTATGCTGAAACCCTCACCAGAAATATATTCTCAACATCCTTAAAACCTGAATCTGTCCTCCAGGAGAACACCTATGGTTAATACAAATTATATTTTAACAAAATACCAGGTACAATTAATTTGTCCATGAAAACGTGTGCTTATCATAAACGAACAAAACAGCCCAAATCTGGATATGTATATTTTATGATAGTCTCGATATGCCACTTCTAAAAGAATGAAAAGAGAAAGTGTTCAAAGATGGCTGGATAAAAGAGGGAGCAAATTAAACAGCCAGAAATTGGAAAGTGGAAAAGTAAATAGGGAAAAGATATGAAGGCTACATGTTAACAAAATCTCTACCAAATCATTTACAGAGAATTGTTAAAATGGATTGGAAGGAAGTGTAGTTAAGAGTAGATTAGAAAGAATGTATTTATCTGAGCTTGTACCTCACCAACTCGCAGTAATTGGCTGGAACTTGAGAGCTTATGGCCTCCCACCCCATTCTTGACACCCCACGCTGGAAACAATGAGCACATCTGTAATCACAGTTCCCAAAGCTCTGCCAGGGGGGCAACTAGCAGGACCAACACTCTAACTCCTCCCTCTAGGTTCTCATTAATTCCCTTTACTCCACTAGAGGACTGGGGGTGGGGGAGGCAGGGATCTCTCTAATATTACCACCCTAGTGCATTTACACACAGCATTTCTTTTTGGTAGATTTTACTGAGTTTTTTCACAGGCATATTTTCTCCTCATATAATGACAAAAGCATGTATACAACTGTGTATCCTGCTTTGCTGTAATTTGGATTTATATCAAAAGACTTACGCGTAATTGACTAGATGAGTAGTCACTGTAAAAATCTACTAAACTAGTTGAGTCATTTCTAATTATTTTCCATTATAAGTAAATTTTAATCATTTACATAGGTCAGGACCAGTTTCCAAACTGCATGCAGTACCACAATAAACTCACAGGTGCACTGTTGGTTACTGTAAAGTTGAGAAATACCTGCCATCCTTAGAAGGAAAAAGGGGTTACAATTAATAACTCAACTAATCAGGATTTACCCCTGACCTGGGGGGAGGTTTATCTTGCTAAACAAACTCTACCTTGTTATAGAAAGAATGAAAGGACACAGAGGCTGGGTAGGAAATCAATATTACCTGCTACAGAAAAAGTACTGTAATTTGGACCATCGTATTAGTGAGTATAAAACTGTTAAGGTCCTTGACAACTATTACCTATTTACAATTCTATCAGCAGCAGAAGGTAAGAGTCTTGGTATACCCAAATTAGCAAAAGGCATTTTTAAAAATCTTTTTAGCTAAGTTAATAGATAAAAGAATAAATACTTCACTCTATATTCATTTGCATTTCTCTAACTCCTGGTAAAGGTTAACAGCTGTATTTATCCTTTGGTTACTCAACTGTCCTATGTCTAGTGTACACTTATCTAATGATATCCTAACCATCTTCTTCCCCCATTTATATTACAGATACTAACCATTTGGTTATGGATAAATATTCATCACCAACTTATATCTATTGAGAAAAGGCTCTCATTGGACAATATGAACACCTACATTCAAGAGGAATGAAGAAATGAAGGAACTCTGGAAGGCTAAGGAAAAAAAAAAAGTTGGAAAGCTGATGGAAGGCATGAATAGAGATTAGATATGGCTCCACTCCACAGAAGCCCAGGGAGAAACTTCTGGAAGTAAGGAATGGTAGGGTCAAAAATTCAACAGCCCAGTAAAACAATGACTATAGTATCCACTCATTTAGTAACACCTTTAAAAAACACTGTTGATAAAAGATAAAGTGATTTGTAATTCCGAAGGACTAATAATTGGGAACCTGAAAAGAAACATACAAGGACAAAATGCCCACATTAAGAAAAAGAAGAAATCTAAAATGCGGGAGGAGCCTGAAGAAGTCTCAAAAATAGTTGTTTCTGATTTCCAGTTAAATTCCAGCAGATGCAGCAGCTGCAAAGTATGTTGAGGTTCACCAAATTCTGTGTAACAACATATATACCACAGGCTTCATTTCAGAGTAACAGATGAATGCAGATTTTAGGCAGGCAGGGAAGTTTCTTTAAAAGATGAAAGTCTTAGAGGATCACATAGCTGATACATGATCCAATTTCCTTTTGGTGAACTGTAGCAAACTGCAGATGTTTCTTTATTCAAAATGTAACCCACTCTGGTTTTACTTACATTTCAAATGTAGACTGCTTTAAATTACTTACACATAAATATCACCAATCTGAACACTTTTAGTCATAAATATACTAACAATAAAAAAAATGAAGCAAGAAAAATATTTGAAGGATGGTATAAATTTATATATAAAATGGTATATATGTTATGATTGTATTTTTATTTTTTAAGTGTATTCATGTAGACATGGAAGGTTAAATAAAAATAAAATCAAGTTAATCATCATGAAAGGCACAGAGAATGTTTCCCATTTTAAATATTTTTAATATTAAGGTTACTTCATTTTATCTGTTAAAAAATACATTGTGGAAAAAAAATACACTGTGATTATAAAGGCAACCATTTATTGATTTCTACATATCAAGTAATATGCCAGGCATGGCTACAAAAACTGTAAAACCCTCATGAAAAAGTAGGTATTATTATTATCCCCATTGTAAAAATGAGGAAACCCAAGTTCAAGAAAGAGAGTGACTTACTAGGCCACTTAGTGTGTATGTGTGTGTATGAGTGTGTGTGTGTGTGTGTGTGTGTGTGTGTGCACATACACACTAAGTGGCCTAGTAAGTCACATGCACACACACACAGAGTATCTAGTACAGTGCTTGAAGTACAGTAGGTGATCCTGAAATGTTTCCTGATCTAGCATCAATTAAGAATGGATATTCACATTCTCATATGAGATCCCTATGCTGTGTTGACCGCTTTAATGGAGTTATGCACAAGTTAACCTGTGTAACAGAGAAAGGATATCTGAGGAAATAAAACAAACACATGGTAACTATTAAGTCTTAGCACCACGCAGTTACACACACACACACACACACACACACACACACACACAATATCAACAGCATGCCCTCAGTAAATACAAGCCCAGAAAAGCTGAACCTCTGCTCTGTACTTCAAGGCCTAGAATGATATCTGACATATATCTAGTGCTAATATATATGCTGAAGGAATATGTAAATCAATGTCCCATTCTCTCTTTCTTCTTCACATCTCTCCTGGCTCGTTACTCCTTGTTTTCTCCTCTCCCCTCATCTTGCCACTCTTTGTACATATGTAAAAACTGCTATTGGTCTTTATTTACATTATGAGATTTTTAAATACTTACCTTGTATAATGAAAATTAAAAGAACACGGAAATGTTTCCTCCTTAAATATCCACCAAGTGGTTCTGTTTTCCCCAACAAATATAAAGGCCATATCTGAATTTGTTTTGGGAAGTTTTAACTTTGCTTTAAGTACACATTTAGCTTTCGGGAAGCCTGGGTGGCTCAGTTGTTAAGCATCTGCCTAAGCATTCTGCCTTTGGCTCAGGTCCTGATCCCAGGACTCTGGGATCAAGCCCTGCACTGGGCTTCCTGCTGGGCAGGAAGCCTGCTTCTCCCTGGCCCACTCCCCCTGCTTGGGCTCCCTCTCTCACTGTCTCTCTCTCTCTCTGTCAAATAAATAAATAAAACCAAAAATTAAATAAATAAATACGTACATATATACATACATACATACATATTTAGCTTTCAAACTCCTACCATAAACAATGTAATGTAAATGCCTACAGACCTACTAAATTTCTATTTATAAAGGTGAGTTCCAACACCGAGTTATTATATCACCCAAAAACTCCATGCCTAGGGATATATCCAGGAGAATGAAAATATATGTCCACATAAGACAGGCACATGAATGTTTATAACATTATTCATAATAGAAATAATATTAATATGAAAATACCAAAATACCCTTCAATGAATAAACAGATAAATAATATGTGTGATATATACATACAATTGAATATCTGGCAGTAAAAAGGAATAAAATACCAATCAATACTAAAATATGGATGAACCCTGAAAACATGCTAAGCGAAAGTAGTCATTCACAAAAAGCCACAGATTGCATCATTCTATTTATACAATAAAGGTTCAGAACAGGCCAAGCTGTAGAAACAAAGTGTAGGGGCGCCTGGGTGGCTCAGTGGGTTGAGGCCTCTGCCTTCAGCTCGGGTCGTGGTTTTGGGGTCCGGGGATCAAGCTCTGCATCGGGCTCTCTGCTTGCAGGGAGCCTGTTTCCTCCTCTCTCTCTGCCTGCCTCTCTGCCTACTTATGATCTCTGTCAAATAAATAAGTAAAATATTAAAAAAAAAAAAAGAAAAAAAGAAAAAAAAGAAAAAAAGTATATTAGTAACAGTTGCCAGGAGCTAGAGAAGAGAGAAAATAGGGTATGGGATTTCTTTTTGGGCAATGAAACTATACTAAAATTAGATAGTGATTCCAAAACATATAAACAATTCACATAATTTAATAGCAAACAAACAATCTGATTAAAAAATGGGTGGAGGACCTGAACAGACATTTTCCCAAAGACATACAGATGGCCAACAGACACTGAAAGGGTGCTCAAAATCACCTGTCATCAGGGAAATGCAAATCAAAACCACAATGAGGTATCATCTCACACCTGTTAAAATGACTATCATCAAAAAGACAAGAAATAAGTGCTGGCAAGGATATGGAGAAAATGGAACCCTTCTGCACTGTTGGCAGGAATATAAATTAGTTCAGCCACTATGGAAAACGGTATGGAGGTGCCTCAAAAAATTCAAAATAGAACTACCATACAATCCAGCAGTCCCATCTCTGGGTATATATTCAAAGAAAATAAAAACAGAATATTGAAGAGATACCTGTACTAGAATGTCCACTGCAATATTATTCACAATAGCCAAAACAGGAAACAAGCTAAGTGTCTATCAAAAGACAAATGAATAAAAAAGATGTAGTGCACATATACAATAGAGTATTTTTCAGCTATGAGAAAGAAGAAAATCTTGCCATTTATAACAACCTGGAAGGACTGTGAGAGCATTATGCTAAATATAATAAGCCAGAACGATAAGGACAAATACTGTATGATATCACTTATATGTGGAATCAGTCAGAGAAAGAGAACATTAGTAGCTTCCAGGGTCTGGCAATTCGGAGAAACAGGGAGAGGCTGATAAGGAAACAAACTTTCAGCTATAAGATGAATTAAGCACGAAGATCTAACTTAAAACATAGTGACTCTAGTCAGTAATACCATAATATTTAATTGAAATTTGCTAAGGGAGTCAAACTCAAATGTTTTCACTTAAAAAAGGATAAATATGTGAGGTGATGGATGGATATGCTAATAAACTAGCTGACAGAAATCCATTCACAATGTATACAGATATCAAATCACCATGATATATATTTTAAGTATCTCACAATTTTGTCAATTATACTTCAATAAAGCAGAAAACAAATGTTTTAATATAATTATTAAATGATGATATTAAGTGATGATGGTCGCACAATTCAGTAAGCACATGAAAAAAGACTGAATTACACACTTTTAAAAGGATGAACTTTATGGCAATCAACTATACCTCAATAATGAATAATGATACATAATAAATAAAAATGATACATATAAATACATAATAAATAAATAAATAAATAATAAATAATGAACTCAATAATGAATGGTATTCCTACACAATTAAAATCAACACTCTGAAATGGCACCTCAAGAATAGTATATACAATACTTTGTTACAAACAGACACAACATAAGTCCTTTGTACAATTTCACTTTCTTAGCAATGTCTCTTGTATTTGAGGTACTAAATATTGTCACTGCTGAATATTAATTCTTGAATAAATGTGTTCTAATCAATCTCATTCTGGTAAAATCTATATAACATGCTAAAGGCTGTTTCACTAAGATACTTGTCTTCAGATATAAAGTTTCAGAATTGGTTCCAACATTAAGTGGGTAGTAACAACTTTTGAATTTATACAATTCCAAACATTGGTTTGACACAACTTCCTGAAAGTTAATGGATTGATGAAAAATGTATAATGAGTCCAGATCCAGAATCGCAAAGATTTGGTGGCAACTCTTATGAAGCTAACATTCTAGGGAGAAAAACAGGCAAATAATAAAAAAATCAAAATAAAAAGTGATGAATGTCATTTTTTTTTACAAGATCATAAAATCTCAGATATGAAAACATCCTTAAGAAGATAGCTAAGCTATTCCACAGAAGCAATGGCTTACTCTCCCTGCGAGCCATATTCATGATAACAAGCAATGACACATGGTCTAGAGGTCTTATAACAACATTAAATATAGTGTTCTATGCATATATATATGGTGCATTTGTCCAGGTAATGTAAAGATTTTGCTTAGGAAAGCTACTGCAGATTCTTTCTTAAATAGAATATGGTCGTGGTGGTTGTTTGTAACAATGGTCTAATTTCACTACCTAGTCTCAACATTGGCGATGAATGAGACAGAAGAGAAAATTAGTATTTAATACTCTGTGCTCAACACTTTGTATGTTATCTTATTTAACCCTGAAAATATGCATATGAAATAAATATTATTCCCATATTACAGACAAGGAAAACCACAAAGGAAGCCAAATAACTTGCTCACAGCCACATAGCTAATAAGTGTCTGAGCTAGGATTGAAAAGCATTGCTCGATTCTAAAGCCTAGGCTCATCAGAAGGGGAGACAAAACATGAAAACTGTGGTCTCTGAGAAACAAGCTGAGGGTTTTAGAAAGGAGCGGGTGGGGGGATGGGTGAGCCTGGTGGTGGGTATTAAGGAGGGCATGTATTGCATGGAGCACTCGGTGTGGTGTATAAACAATGAATCTTAGAACACTGAAAAAATAAAATTAAATCTAAATAAAGAAATAAAGTTAAGATTGAGAAATCTAAAAAATACATAAATAAATACATAAATAAATAAAGCAAGCCTAGGCTCTTTCTACTATACCAGATTGACTGCTGTTAGTGTTAAATCTTCAAAGAACCTACTTTATATTAAAATATTCCAATATTAAAGATTAAGCATTATTAGCACTGCACGTGTGTAAATAGTAATGCTAAAGTAAACTCGAGAAAAGCCCCTGTTTCTTTTAGCCAGATTTCATGTTCAGATTATTTGCATAAATTGGGATTATCTTCAGTTAACATATGTTCTGACAGTCTCAGAAAAGAAAATAAGGAAGTCTAAGACATAATCTTAGGACTTAAAAGCAGGAAGAATATCTTGCAACTGACACCCTGGTTCTGCATCCTTGTTTCATCTTCTTTCATCCCCTCTGATCAGTGGATGTCACAAAACATCATACTCAGCCAGCTGTGAATATCTGTAGAACATCCATAATGGGAAGAAAAGGACATGCACCCAACAGAGTTTAAACCTAGCAAACATAGAGGCTGTCATTCTCACTCACTTACTGCTATTCCTTGTTCAGGATTATTAAGAACCTGTATTTTCTTTCTTTAATTCCTGATGGCTGGCTTTTTCCAGCTCTGCTACACTTTGCAAGCTGTCTCCAAACTCTAGACTTCCTATTCATTGCTCCCTAACTCCCCCAACTTCAGGGCAGAACTCCCTTTAAACTCAGAGATCCCTTAAGAACCATCTTTTGTTGTTGTTGTTTTAAATGATCTGTTTCATCCTTGTAGTACCATCCAAATATCCTCTCCTTTCCTTAATCAACTAGCTAACAGGCTCAACTCAATTTTCTTACTCAGCCAACAGAAGCTTCCTCTTCAATTCTTAATAAAAATTTTTTTTTACCATAATTCCTTGCCCTCAAAACCCTCCAGCAATGCCCTACCAATCTCATCATTTTCTTTTCTCACCAGGATGATCTCACCTCAAATGTAATTACATTTACAAAACATCTGTGCAGCATAAGAAACACCTAGGAAAGTGTTTTTCTAAGCCACTATCTGCCTTCCATACTGAAACCAATGTGAAGAAAAAAGATCTCTCATGTGCCTGTTTTATTTTATGAAACTGCCCAGCTATCTATTTCATTTAGAGAAGTACAAGTTATGGCTGTCATTTAAATAACTTTTATAGACCACGGAACTGAGCCACCAGAAATAAAGCACCAGCAGAGAAGCCCATAAAGTCTCAACATCTATACTGCCCATTCATAATCCCTAAATGCCAACCTAATGCCTTCTTGGTTCCCAGATCATAGTAAATATTTGTTTAAAAGAAAAAAGCTAGGGGCACCTGGGTGGCTCAATTGGTTAAGTGTGCTCTCTCTCTCTGTCAAATAAATAAATAAAATCTTTAGAAATAAATAAATAAAAATTTTTTAAAAAGAAAAGAAAGAAGCTAAAACAAAACCATGCCACATCTTACAATCATTTCCTCCAAATAGATTTAATTAGGGAGATAAACCAGCCCATCCTTTAATATTCAATTAAAGCATTTCCACTTTTAAAATCATATTCCTACAGAATATGATAATGTTGACAAGAACATGTTAGATGCAGTCTTGAAAAAAACTGAAATTATTAGGATCACAATGATCCCACCTAAAGCAAATGAAAATAATGTTACATTTTTATATTATGCCTTCTTTACATGGCCTACACAAAAATCTTACAAGAAATTGGGGCACCTGGGTGGCTCAGTTGGTTAAGAGTCTGACTCTTAATTTCAGCTCAAATCATGATCTCAGACTTATCATGTCAAGCCCCAGGCTGGGCTCCACACTAGGTGTAGAGCCTGCTTAAGTTTCTCTCCCTTTTCCCGTGCCCCTCGGCCCCCCTCAAAGAAAATCCTAGTGCTCGCTTCGGCAGCACATATACTAAAAAAAGAAAATCCTATAAGAAATATAGAGCAAACCCCAAAAAATAGGTTCTGAGATAAGTAGCTTGTACCAATGCCTTTAGTTAGTAGCAGCACCAGGACTAGAATAAAGTTCTAACACCTGTTATTGTCTGCTGCCCGCTGGACTGCTCAGTCCTAAAAATCAGTATGCCCAGGTCTGAGCAGATACAGTGAAGCCTAGTAGATTTGCTGATGTTGAAAAATCACTGAGCATCTACAATGTGGTCAGATCTGAAGAGAATACAGATATCCTTGGCACTTAGAAGTTTACATTTGAAAGAAAAAGTAAAATGTACACCACGTGACTGCAGAGCCCTGAACTGGAGGGACACATTAAAAGCCAATGAACACCTTGTGTTGGCAACACCAGAAGCCAGAGCCAGAAGAGGAGGCAAGGAAAAATCCTCTCCTAGAGCCTTCAGAGAGCATGGTCCTACTGACACCTTCATTTTGGACCTCTGGCCTCCAGACTATGAGAGAATAAATGTCTGTTGTTTTAAGCTAAGAAAGAAATGTTATTTCATAAACACTGGCTGAAAAAAATCTAATTTAGGATATCTGGAAGCACAAAATTACAGGACTAACCAAATTTTCTAACCTGGGTAGAGTGAAAAACTGGAGTTTAAAAACCAGGGAAGGAAACAGGAAGAGTTGGTAAGGATTCAGATGTTCCTTTTTGAGATGAGCAGGTGGAAGAGGCTATAACTAGAGAAATGAGAACAAGGTGGAGAACAAGGAAGAACTTGGTTCTGACACAGAGTCTGAGGTGCCTGAAGCATATCTAGGTAGTAATATACTGGTAACAATGAGATCTAGAGCTCAGGAAAATGAGGTTAGGGCTGGAGCCCAGGAGGACATGTTATCACCCAAGGAAAGCAAACAGTCAAAGGGCTAAGAAGGAATCTTTGTGTACCATCAACATTTAAGAGAAGGACGGAGGAAATAAATTGAAAAAGGAAGAGGAATTTAGCAACATCACATCCTAAGAAAAAAGGTGTAATGGTGGAGCTGGGACCCAGAGGAAGTATTAATTAAGGTTAGAAAGGGTCACCTACAGAAAACGAGGATTGCCAAGCAGTCAACACATGTCTTTAAAAGTCCTTCCTATTACTTCCTATGCTGACATCATTTTTTCACGAGTGCGCAGTTTTCCCACCTCTCCCCCAAAGGGCACACCCCTAAAAAAGCCACCCTCTACTATCTCTTATGTTGGCAGTTTTTAATGGGAACCACCTCCCTCAAATTTTCCACATCCAGCTTTTACAACAGTTGGCAGGCTACTCTCTTATTCTTTTGATTCTCTAGTGTCACACAATAACTTTTTCATATAAGATACACAAAGCCTGACAAAGTTCCAAAACCATAATATTTAAATTCTTTTCTCAATTTTAATTTTAATTTATTTCTCCTTGTTTACCTCTCTCACAACCCCCCCTCCACTATCCCCATTTTGGGGCCACATCTTCCATTCAGACATTGTGAGTAATAAAGAAATTAAATAAATGAAGAAGAAAAAATTCTCACAAAGCAAAGTAAAATCAATTTACTAAACTTCGATTTGGAAAGGGATAAGACACATACTGAATACTCATTTCTATTAGCAGCTTATCACTCTCCTCCACACATAAACACATACCAGTTTTCTAAATTACATCACCACTTTTATTGTGTACTAAAGAGAAAACTGAAGCTGGGTCTTTCATCTGGATAAGCTCCAATATATGTTTACACATGACGGAATACTATTTGGCATCCCCTTCATAAAGGGTCAGGCAGTATGCTTTTTAGATTTGCGTAAGGAAATATAGAAATTCCACTACCAAGAAATATGACTGACTTCCAAATGAAAGGGGGCATAGGGTGTCTACCCAGTTTTTCCCAGAGTAAAGCCAAGGTACAGGAATAATACTATTAACGTAGCAAGGTTATTTACATGCAGCATTTTTTCCTTTTTTTTTTTCCGTACCATCTGACATTGAGAACCAATACAGGATGCTTCTCTATCCTTCACAAAACAAAACATTACCCATCATTCCTAATACTCACCCAAATCAGATAAACCAACAACATACAAAAAAAAAAAGTCATGTTTGGGCATTTTTTAAATGTCATTAGGAATGGAGACTTCTATCACAGAATCTAAAAACTGGAACTGAAAAAGTCTCTTACAATTAATATAAAATAATGTACAAAGATTTCATTCATCTTATTTTAGCCTTTTCCCACCAGGTTCCATGAAAAATTGCAATTAAAAGAATTACGCTCAAATTAAAAATTGTAGGAAACTTAGTACTTGTTTTTCTTCTTTTATGCTATGCATACCTTTGAAAGAAAGGGAAAAGACTGAAAAAACTGGCAGATTATCAGCTACTATAAGTTACCTTACTATTCCACAATTCACTTTTCCTGAAGCAAGTCACAGTCCTCACAGAGTGATGGAAGTTGCCAGAACACTTTCTTCAGTGTTATACTTGGATTCTTGGTAATAAAATCAGAAGACTGAGGATATGAACTATGACATATTCTGATTAAACAAACATCCCAGTTAGAAGTAATCTTATAGAGAAGGATCCATATTACCAGAAATATCCAGGCCAAAGTTTAAGTTCACCTAGTCAGAGACAAAACTGTTAATATGATTACATTTGTAATGACTGTCCTGTTATCATCTGGCCCCTTTTCCTTTGCTTTCAAGAGCCATTAAGATTATCAAATATTATGTGAATTTCTACACTTCTACAAAACCCAGTCATTACAGCTCAGATGAACACAGTTGCAAAAAGATGAAGCACGGAGTCCACACACTAATCAGCCAGGTGCTTGGCAAATGGTTTTAATTTTCAGGATGAAACTCAGCAAGAAGCAGGTAGCAAGTCCTTGGCTGATGAGGCCAGATCCACTGGGAATACACTATAAGGATTATTAGATGCTGGGCAGAGGTTTTGCATGGTGGAGGAAAAAGGAAGGCTGGCAGAGCTGCCAGCTGAAACTGGTGGGTGGCAGGTGGCGCTACAGAGGGGCTGGCACCCCCCTAGAAGGCTGAAATGAGTGGAAATTACACTCTAGACAGCAGGGATGTCTAGGGCCAGAAGAGGCGGCAATCACAGTTCTGGCAAGAAAGAGTTTTCATGAAAAAGATTCAAGACAAAATAAATCCCCTTTCCTTCACCCTTCCTTATCTGTCCATATTAAACATTCCATCGTTGCATATTTACCAAATGTGGCTTAATGATATGATATTTTTAAACTAATATTTCTCTTTATAAATCTAAATAAAAGATTTGCCATTCTCTAAGTATACATTACTTAAATAAAACTGCACTCACACCAAAGTAATACTGAATGTTAGCTGTATTTTTTTTTATGATTTGAGTCATGCTTACATATCAACACAATGAACATTGTACACTAATTTAGTAATTCAAAGGAAGTTTGTTAAAGCAGCTTTTCAGTAACTTAAAACTTTAGCAGTTATCTGAGTTTTCTTCACTCTCAAAGTACCTTGATCGTAACTGTCAAAGATAGCAGTTTAAAAGGTGGTTCTTGCTAACCCATTCTCCCACTAACTCGTTCCCTGGCCTCTAACAGAACAGCCCCTCAATTACTAACTGCTGAAAAAGGAAATCCAACGAAAATAAAGACAGTGTAAAAGGGTACGCACTGAGCTCACGTTGAGAATCAGAAGTAAATGGAAGTACTCAGCCAGCCCAAATTACTTCCACTTCAATAAGTGCCAAGGCCGTCATTTTAATTAACACAAGTGTAACTGCTTTTACTTGCAACATCTCTGAAGCAGAACCTTAAAGCACTACATTCCTAATCTACCAGTTCCTAAAATTAATTACAGTTCATTTGAAAGATACAGCTACTTCTGCTCATTTAACTCTAATTCCAACAACTTAAGAACCAAATGAGTGGTTGAAGTAATTACATATCCATACCTTTGATTAGACTGCCCAGCTGCACATGCAGAACAGCCTTAGTGGGATAAGCAGCCATGAAGGAGCTCTTGCAGGGTAAACAAGACTCTGCAATGGGTTCCATTTAAACTATAAAACCTAGGTGCAAATTTAAATACAAAAAATGGCCTAAAACAATAGCAATTTTCCCTAAAAAGCTGAAGGATGACCAAATAAATAGCACAATAACTACAGAAAGTCTCAAACTTCTTAAAATCAGCTTTTTCCTTTTATTTAACTCCTTCTCTGTGCAACCAAAAACTCCAGTAATAGAGAGTGGGTCCAGAACATACACACAAAATAGAGAATGGCTTAAAGTGAAAAAACAAGTGAAACCAGGCTAAGGCAAGTTTGAGAAACACAGCAAATGGAAGGCAGGATCCTTCACCCTTTTTACATCATCTCAATGTAGCCTTTGCATCTCGGGTTTTGCTTTACTATAATCCCCAGATCACAAGTATACCATAGTACTTCAAACTAATATCTGGGAACACCGAAGGCAGTAGGCACAAGTAATTATATGCTTCCCTCCTGCTAATGTCCTAAATTCTTTTTTTTTTCTTTTTTAAGATTTCATTTACTTATTTGACAGATCACAAGTAGGCAGAGAGGCAGGCAGAGAGAGAGGAGGAAGCAGGCTTCCTGCTGAGCAGAGAGCCTGATGGGGGTTCAATCCCAGGACCCTGAGATCAGGACCTGAGCCAAAGGCAAAGGCTTTTACCCACTGAGCCACCCACGTGCCCCTGTCCTAAATTCTTAATTAACTGTATATTCTACATCTAAACCTAGGAACAATCAATCTCTATTACTCAAACAGGCACCCTTCTTTTTGTGTCACGGAACACTAGTGCCAGGAACTACTGCCTCAGGAACAGAGGCAATATGACCAATAAATACATAATCTGTGATAGAGAGGCTATCATCTGGGCAAGCAGTTTTGAAGAACTATAGTTCCAACTGGGAATAGCAAAGAGAAAATGAATAATAATACACAAGATATTATCAACAGTCTTTATATGATAGGAAATTTTCTTTCAGTAACATCATCGTCATCCATTAGATTAACTGAATGTAGTTGACAAGTTTTTTTATTGGTTTCACAGTATTATTTGTATTTAATTCATAAACTGATTTGCTTTTAAGATTGTATGACTACACACAAGAATTAGTTTCATGCTTATATATATTACCATAATAATAATAATAAATAACTGAATCTATATTAGAGTCCACCAACTTTTTTTTTCCCCTCTAGAAGAAGCCTAGACACACAGGTTTGAGAAACATTATCCTAAATGGCAGGAACCAAGATGCCAAAGGGCAGGGTAGAAGAAAAAAATGTGGATATGCTCTTCCCACCCAATAATTCAATTAAGTGACTACAATCCTATTTCTGTCTACTCCTTTTTTCTTTTTCTGTTTTTGGGAGAAGGGGAAATCTATTCCTTTTTTTTTTTTTTTAAGATTTTAGTTTTTAGAGAGAGAGAGAGCATGAGGAAATGTAGGGGCGAGGGACAAGGATATGCAGACTCCCCACTGACAGGGAGCCAGACACCTGGGCCTTGATCCCAGGAGCCCAGGATCAAGTCCTGGGTTGAATGCAGATGGTGAACTGACTGAGCCACCCAGGGACCCAGAGAAGTCTATTTTTGCAAGGACAAAGCCCTATTTAAATATTCAAAAGTATAAAGAAAAAAGAAAAGAGAAAGTAAAGGAAGAATTATATGAGAAAGCCATTTTGAGGTGTTTCTTTATAAAAGAAAATCAATAAGCAAAAACAGCATATGATTCCATAACTCAAATTTTAAGATACCTGTTAAAGTAACTAAGTTCACAGAACACTTGATGAAAGAGGGGGAGGACTGTGAGTCACAGCAAGATCTAAAATCTGATTCTCCAGTATCAAATAGTCTCAAATATTGCTCACCAAATGTCTATACAGCATGTAACAAAATAAACAAATAATCCTAGTGATAAGACCTTTATAAATCTTCCCTCATTTTATAGGAAAAGTAGGACCCAGAGAGGGTAAGTTATTTGCCATTTATCACACATCATTTGTCAGCACCAGAATTTAAATTCAGGTCTATGTCCATCTACTTAATGAGCTGTCATCTATTTTTCTCAGATTGGATGTGCAATAATTCATTTTAAAAATGTTAAGTATCGGGGCACCTGGGTGGCTCAGTGGGTTGAGCCTCTGCTATGTTGATCATGCTCAGGTCATGATCTCAGGGTCCTGGGATCCAGCCCCGAATTGGGCCCTCTGTACAGCGGGGAGCCTGCTTCCCCTTCTCTCTCTGCCTGCCTCTCTGCCTACTTGTGATCTCTGTCTGTCGAATAAATAAATGTCTTTATTAAAAAAATGTTAAGTATCTTACTTATATTATTTAAAATTGATATCATCTACTCAAGGTTTTCCTTGATAAGGACCCTTCTACTAAGGAAACCAATAACCTTAATAATAAGATTGCCAGAAATTTTATCAGCAAAATGGGTTTATTTGGGAGTAAAAGAGAATTGCAATCCCGGACAAGCAAGTTACGGCAAAACCATAGCTAAGACCAAAAAACAAGGAGCAATGTTATTTTGTGGAGAAGAAAGAAGAACTTAAGAGGGGTTGTTCTGAATAGAAGTCCACTGGAAAAAGCAAGAGTTCAGAGTGATAACGGTTTCTCATTAGATGAGTTGCAGGGGTAGTTGATTTCTTGTAGGAAATGCAATGTACATCTTTCCCTGTTGGGGCTTTAACTGATGATTCTTTCTTATTGATTTGTCTATTAGTAGTCTGTAACTGACAAAACTTCCTATAATTGACATTGAGTGGTATCTACCAGATTTTCCTAACATGCCCAGCCTGCCATCAGTGTGGTTTCCCTTTTATTAATTCCCATAATACTGACAACCTGAAGTAAAACTCAAAAAGCATTTGTGACTCCTATTGAAATAGTCATGCCTGTATTAGCCAAGAGTGCATGCCAAAATCCTCGCCAGAAAAGCTATGAACTAGGATGGAAATAATACAAGATGCATGATGATTGTCCTTCCAGGAAGGCTACATTAAGAAACCATTAATTATTCATGAAAATAACAACAAAGTGCAAAAAATAAAACTGAACAGGATAATGGATACACTTACTGAAACAGTAGGTACAGAAGAATGGAAAGCTATAAAGTTAGGGAAGGTGAAGTCTTCCTCTGGCAGAAAAGAACAAGGGACAGAACTGGGGAAAGGAGGGCTTCTTGGTGGATCTGGGATAGAAATAAAAGCAGGCTTCAAAGTCCTCTAGGCATACTCTTATCCTAACTGAGCAACTTCCCAGGACCCACACTTAACCGCTTGCAGCCTAACCTCAGTGTATCCTCCCCAAGGGATAGAAGGTGGCTTGGTGGTGAAAAAAGCATGGCCATCATGTGACTTCAAGAGTTCCTCTGTTGCAAAATTTATATGGCAAATGATGCTAGGAATTCTTTGAATAAGGAACAAACCGTTTTCCTTCCATAGTGAGATAAATAATAATCAAACATTAAAATCATGAACTCTCATCACAAACCTAAGAATCCTAGAAACACAGCATGTTGTGTATTTTTAAGTGCATAAGACCAAATTAATGAAACAGGTTCCGTATGTTCAAGGAACTTAAACTTTAAAGATTTCTTCACTTTACATATGCAAGAACAAACTTATCTGGATGGGAATCATCTGCAAGACTAGATTCAAAAATCATAATAAAGTACATAATCTCACTAGTATAATAATATGCACTGCAGGGCGTTTATCACAGCTATGGAAATGTTTTCAACTTTTGGAACACTAAATGATCTCCCCGGCAGAATGAGAAGAAATGTCACTTGTGGACCGGTTGGCAGCTCCACAAGAGGCAGCTTGGCATTTAGCATTCTGAGACGGGAAAACTCTTTTGGAAGAGGCTAAAATGCAAGGAGGCCAGTCCTGAGACCTCAGCCAGAAACTGCAAACCAGAAGGAAAGAGAGTTCACTTTTGTGTATGCACAGAGTGAAAAGAACTACAGATAAATTCTTTTTTCACAAATCAGTAAATACTGTTATCAGTACTACCCTCAAATTCAGAAATTAATGTGAATATGGGCATTAAACATACTTTATCCTAGTTAAGTAGCACAAGTAATAAGTAAATGTTTTAGCACTGGGGATGCTTAAAAAATGATTTGGGAGCACACTAATTCTAAGACATTCTGATAAGCTTCATCCTTACCATTATTAATACATGCTTCAAAATACAGATCAGATGCTAATGTCTCAGTTTCAGGCACACACATCCCCATTATGTTGTTACTGACCTTCCAACTGATACACTCCACCACGGTTCTATTACATTTGCCCTGGGGATTTCTAGATGCTCCAAGGCTCTCCTGCAATGAAAATACCTCCCTCACCCAGCCATTAGAGGCCAGAGAGTCCAGGGCTTCCTTTCAGTAGCTAAAACCTTCAGAAGCCTCCAATAAGATGGAAATACATCTGGGAAACATAACAAGTTAAACCTTATCAGTTAAATCACTCCATTTTCCTTCTTTTTTTTTTTTTTTAAAGATTTTATTTATTTATTTGTCAGAGATACAGAACGATCCGGGATGGGAGAGGAGCAGAGGGAGAAGCAGGCTCCCAAATGAGCAAGGAGCCCCATGGGAGACTGGATCCCAGGACCCTGGGATTAGGACCCGCCTAGCCGAAGGCAGATCACTCCATTTTCTTAAAGAGAAACTCGAGTTTCTTTTATTTACTAAGACTCTCCTAGGTCTTAGTACTTGAAAGTGAAGATCCAGCAAATTCAGGAGGGAGTAAAAAAAATCGGTTCGGGAAAGGAAGTGGGAAAAATCCCTAAGGATAGTCTTTACTTAATCATCAGAAATTCTGATTGGCCTTTAACTACTGAACCCTCATTCCCTGTGACTCGACCAACATTAGACTTACCATACAAACCAAAAATTAAGATGCACCAAAAAGCTTGTAAAGAGATTACATCCCCTGGTGCCATACCTATCCTCAATCATCTCCTCAATCATCTCCAAAATCTTACTAAATGGAAAAATTGCAAATGTACATTTTTTTAAAAGCCAATTCAATGATGTATTGTGCCCAGTGAAGAGCCACTGCTACATACAAGAAATTAATTGTTATCTTTGAGTATCACGAAACAAACTAGCTTCATTTTATCCTTAAACCAAGTTCTTGAATCCCTCCTTAAGGACCTTTTTTTTTTTAAGTGTTCAAACTAGGCACAATAAAATTACAAACCAACCAACCAACAAAAAATGACCAATAGTCTCCAACATTTTTCAGGAGCTTTATTAAAAAAAAAAAAAAAGGATGACTTTGAACATCTTTCCTCAGGATCTACTCCTGGGTCCAGTGGATAACTTCCTCCTTTTCTGTAGACCTTAATGTAAGTAAAAAAACACCTAAGCACAAACTTGGTGGCCACCAGCAGGGGAGCTATTCAGCTTTTGTCCCAAACCCATTCAAACAAAAGAAGCCCCGAGTCCTCCATCCCACCCACCCCTCAGACCCGCACCCCGCGAGAAGTCGCCGCATCCCTGCGCCCTCTCCACCCGCCCCTGCCAGCTCCACTTACTCCTCAGCGCCCCAATGAGCAGAGAGCCGTCCTTAATGAGCTCTTTGATGAACTTGTTGGTTCGCTCCAGTTCAATCTCGTGACACTGCAGGCGCTCCCTGAAATCCGGGCTGTCCAAGTAGGAATCGCTGAACTCCAGAGTAGGCAGCCCCATGGCACAGACGCTACCAGCGGCCACCGGGGACGCGGCCGGGGCGGCGGTGAGGGCGGGAACAGCCGGAGACCGCGCCGGCGCTGACTACGCGCGATCGCAGGGAACCAGCCAAGACGCCAGAGGACGGGGCAAAGGAAATGGGCCCCGAGCGCCGCGTTGCCAGCACAGCGCTCCCCGGCGGGCGGACGCCTCTGGGCTCAGTCCTCTTCTGCGGCAAGGAGTGTGCAGACTCTGGCGGTAGGCCGAGGCGCGAGCCCGCTCAGGTCGTTGTCATCAGGGCGCATCGTCGCTGCGAGAGGCGGTGGACGCTCCGGGCCGCCGCCGGAGCAGGAAAGTTCCCTCACCGCGCGCAGACACTTCCGGCACCTCCACTCTCCGACTCTCTTGACAGTCCTAGGTGCTTTGAGCCACTGTGGCCGGGCAGGGGAAGCCCTCCCCCTAGGCGGACGCAGGCTCAGAAAGCTCGAAAACTGGGCCTGGGCTGGGAGACCCTCCTCCTGCCGTCGCACTCCCACCCTACGCCACCCCGCCCCTTCTCCCAGTCACCCTCCCACCGCCACCCACCCGCCCGCACTGAGCTTCAGGGCCGCGCGAGGCTGCGGCGCCGTCGGGATCCTGCCTTCGCCTGGGGCGTCGACTCTGTGTCTTCCCTAGCACCTGGATCTGACTAGCCCTCGGCGACACTTTGGGGTCTTCCACGCCCTAAAAAGATCTCAACTCCCAACGTGCCTCGCCTATCCGCCCGCCTCACCGCCCCTCCCTAAAAATTGTCTCGGAAAGAAACCAAGGTTAATTTTCCTTAAAGTTTGAGAAATCATTTTGAAGCTTGATTGGAAGGTGCTACTTTCCTGCGTTGGTTTAGATCTTTTACTTCCTGTCTCCACTGAATGCATATAAATTCCGGGTTGAAAAGTTTACCTGCCTCTATCCCACCGCTCAATTCCTTGATCCAAGAATGTCAGTTTCTATACTGAAAATGAAAAGCTTTCACAGGCCTTGGGATGTTGTTTTTCCAAGTAGCTGTGAAATGGGAAGATTTTAAGGCATCCCCACTCCCCTAAGCACCTGGGACTTAGGTGTTCCTACTTCTAGAAGAATACCTAGAGCATAATACTGTATATTTTATTGACACCTGGATAGACTTATCCTACAAGCATGAGGATTTTCAAATTGTTGAAATTGGCTGGAGTTCCAAATGAAAAGTTAATTCCTACCAAGAGTCAGTTACTCCTTCTCTGAAAGGCAATCACCTAATAAATTTCTGTTCTCTCCGAACCTTGACAGTAAAAGAGAGTGCTGCCTTACATCTAGTCCTGCCATCATCTATAGTATTTCCGAGAACTCAGTTATTTTTCTTAAGGATCTGCTTTTAATTTCTGTGTTTTCATTGCTTGGTCCATTTGAACCATCTGTTTAAAAAAAAAAAAAAAATCTCTTCTACAGATCATGGGAAAAATTCCATTAATGTGCTTTACATTTTTCTGAATTAAGTTTCAGAGTCTGTCAGGACTTTTAGTTTCAAAATTTTTTTTAAAAGCGTACACATGAACATTAAAAATAGCCCATAAACCTTGAACTAAGATAAGATGACGTTAAAAATATATTTGATGGCTTTGATTTAAATTCTTCTGAGCCAAGGAAATTGGACTTAAAAACCTTCCATTCATATTTGTATCATTATACCTCTAAATACTGCAGAATGCCTAATCATTATTAGAGTCATTTTAACTACAGTGTCTAACCTATGCTGTCAGTTAAGTAGTCTTCATTTGGGTAGGTGAGTTGGGATGGGGGGCAATAATGCTATTTTTCAATCAAGGGAGTGACCCAAGCAGCAGTGGGGCTGTTTTTCACCTGAGGTGATTTCATATCTAATTCATCATACAGCCTGAAAGCAAAAAAACAAGTCAAGCCAAACAAATAGTTTCCTTTCAACTTTTGCCATATTGCTGTTCCTAGCAACTAAATCCAATGCCAACTGCTGAGATATGAAATAGGATAAAATACAACAATCTTTTCTGTTTTTTATTAAATAAAAATCTTGTGATTAATTCTTTAAAAATGTATCAACAGTCTTTGATAAGTAGCATTTAATATATTGGTTGTCAATTTTCTTTTTTTTAATTCTTATGTCAGGACAAAATTATTCTAGACTCTAAGATATGGGTTATCATTAACTATTCAGGTGTGTAATTGCATGTTTTATGTCTACTGTCTACATTATTAGGATCTGAGTAGAGAAATAATTTATATGAAGAAATAAACAAAGCAAAGCCTAGTACCTGAGCTCAAGCAAATTTCAGAATAAAAAAACATTAAGAATGAGTACCTATATAATACATGAAGTGAAATATGTTATGTTACAGAGGCTACAGAGATGTTGGGCCAATAATGCACCAGTGCCATTATCAGTGTTTCCAATCAGGCCCATAATTACATTTACATGGAATTAGGATTTTTCCTCCTACCCTTTATCCTTTAGTCTCTAAAGTCTAGTATGTTATAATAGACTTATTTTCCTATAGGTGCTCTCAGGGTTACTCATGACTTATCCCTGTGATTCATACTTTAATTATACCTGCTAGTCAGGCTTTGTCTTATGCCACATTAACCAAGCAAAGCAATGGTTTGGCTTTGAGGTGAATTTACTGTCAGTTTTGAACTGTTGTTTTTATGTATTATTTTCCTCACCATTATAATTGAACCAGATTCTTTCTAAGAGAATAGACTTTCTAAATAAAACAGTGTCTATACCTGCAAGTTTTTTTTTTCATTGAAAATTCTATTGGATTGAAATGTATGTACCCTCTTTTAAAGTTTCCACTTCATAATATATGGGCCTGTCAGCTAACTGCATGATGAGTTTCATAAATATTATTGGCTAACACACTCTTTGGCATGGTTACTGGCACAGAGGTGTGTCTCTGTTTGTTTTCTTAATTCTGAAATAAATCGGATATGTGGGGCTTTATTTTAAAGAGAAAATAGTGAGTTGGAGGTAGTAAGCTGATACATAATATTTGTAAATCTGCTTAAAACTTTTCCCTTGACCTCAATCCTATCTGACACTGAAACCTGGTGTTTGATATGTACCCGGTAAGTGTTACTGTTGGGTTATTATTACAATAATTATTTGTAGTTTAGCTTTCCAGGGTTTCAGTTACCCATGGTCAACTCCAGTGCAGAAGCAGATGATCCTCCTTCTGACATATCATCTGAAGGTCAAGGGTTATCTAATGCTATGTCACAATGCCTACATCATACACCTCGCTTCATCTCAGTAGGTAGGGATATTATCATTTCACATCATTACAAGAAAAAGAAGTGTGTGTATAGTACAATAAGAAATTTCAGGGGAGACAGACACCACACTGACATAACTTTTATTATAGCATAAAAGTTTTTCTATTTTATTATTAGTTATTTCTTTTAATATCTTACTGTACTTAACTTATAAATTAAAATTTATCATAGGTATGTACATTTAGGAAAAAACATAGTGTATATAAGGCTTGGTATTATCACAATTTCAGGCATTCCCTGGAGGTCTTCGAATGTATTCCTTAGGAGTAAGAGCAGGAATACTGTATTTTTCAATTTGTTTTATAGACTTAGGCCTCTGAGACTCAGATATTCTGAGGCCAAATTCAGGCCTGGTAAGAGGTTACTAAAATTTCTTTCTAAAGATTTTTGTTTGTTTGTTTGTTTGTTTGAGGGAGAGAGAGCACAAGCAGGAGGAGGCAGGCTCCACACTGAGCAGGGAGCCCAACATGGGCTTGATCCCAGGGCACTGGGATCCCGACCTGAGCTGAAGGCAGATGCTTAACTGACTTAGCCACCCAGGCACCACGAGAGGTTACTAAATTAAAGGCAAATGTACATAAAAGACTAAACATCCTCCTTGACCTTTCCTGCAGTGAAAATACAGGGACACTGTCACTGCCTGCATTTCTACCTATGTGTTACATTTTCCCAAAGCATGCTCCTTGAAAGTAGGTTTTGTACAATTCTAGTCAAACCTCACATCACATCTGGAAGAACAATATGGAAACTAAATAAACAAAACACATAATTCAAATTTGTTTTAAGATGTTTTTATTATGCAAAATATATATAACATAAAATTTACTATTTTAACCACTTTTTTTTTTAAGATTTTATTTATTTATTTGACAGACAGAGATCACAAGTAGGCAGAGAGGCAGGCAGAGAGAGCGGGGAGAAAGCAGGCTCCCTGCTGAGCAGAGAGCCCGATGTGGGGCTCGACCCCAGGACCCTGGGATCATGACCTGAGCCGAAGGCAGAGGCTTTAACCCACTGAGCCACCCAGGCGCCCCTATTTTAACCACTTTTAAAGATACAATTCAATGACATTTAAGTACATTCGCATTGTTGTGCTACCACCAACACCATCCATCTCCAGAACTTTTTCATGCTCCCAAACTGAAAAGCTATACCCATTAAAGAACAACTTGCCATCCCCGGTTTCCCTAGTCCCAGGTAACTACCATTCTACTTCTGTTTCTATGAATTTGACTACTCTAGGTACCTCATATAAATGGAATCATGAAATATTTATCCTTTGTGTTTGGAATAGTTCATTTAGATGATTCAATTATTAGTAAGAGAAGCAAAGAAGACAGTAATCAGATTGGTTTTCAAAACCATTTTACACTAAATAAATTTTTGAATCGAGAGTTTCTAAGTCTTCTGCTAGGAGAAGAAAGTTCGGATCAAACACTTCCATAGCATCGTAACAGATACTGTTTATTCTGCCTTATTAAAAGTTTTGGTTTTGTTTTTGTTTTTTTGGCCCACACCAATTGGAGCATTGGCTCCTAACATTGCTGTTTCTTGTCAGATTGGTTGGCGTATGACCTTGCATTATCTGACAGACAAGTGTACATATCATATCATTAGTGACAGCAGCCTATGTGACCTGCTAACGTTGCCCTTTTGCAGCTAAAAAAATGCTTTCATAAATTGCAGAGTCCCTCTCAAATATAATGCTCCTTTTCTGCTTTCCACTTTTGTCATAAAACAGCCAAATGTTAAATGTAGCCTGGGTTGAAAAACAAACATTTAGTCCCAGGGAAAGAAGTGGGAGTCTTTCTTAGGAAGAGCACAGAACATAGACCACCTTGTGTAGGTGTATTGATTCCAAGCAATTATTATTCGATAAATGGACTGAGAAATGGTTAGAAGAACAAAGGAAGATGGTTGAGAACTGAGAATTGAGAAGAGGGGATTGGGACCAGGTAGGTAGAAATGAAAATGGGGAAGAGATAGTAAACAGATTAAATTGATTCGGAAACACATTGTATGACTGCACGGGGGAGGCAGGAATATAACATAACTCTAATAGGATTTGAGCTTATATAACACAGAAGCATTGTCTTTTTGCTTACAAACAATAAATGTAGATAAGCTTAGTTTTCCATGCTGAGTTTGGGGTAAACTTAATATAACTAAGAGATGCTGTCTAGAGGAAAGAAGTGCAGCACTAACACCCAGGAGTGTAGAGGTTAACTTAATAAAAAGGTCATGGAAACAGTAAGTCAAGACCACCAACCAAGGGAGCAAGAATAACTGCAGAGGCTGGAATTTGCTCCTTGTGACAATATGATTTTTAAAGTCCTTTCATTTCTAAAGAACACAATGGAGGAAAAGAACAGAATTCTAAACACGAAACCCTCATCAAAAAACTACATTTATGGAGTAGAAAAGAGAGAAAGAGAGAGAGGAATAAATTAATGTAATTTTGGAAAGTTTTTGGTTTGGGGATTGTTGTTGTTGTTGTTGTTGTTTTGTGGGTATGAGGTTTTTGATTTTTATTTTTTGGCGTAGGTTTCTGTTTTCATATAGATTGCCCTCTTGTGGCAAACCATGATGTTTGCTAACACTGACAAAATTCTTGCGTAGACAGCAAAAGATAAGGAGACTGAAACGTAATGAGCACCTCCTGTGTTGGGTGTGATGCAGACGGTGTTTGCCTCATCTAAGTTTCTCCACAACCCTGTGAACTAAGTGTTAAGTACTATTAGCCCCATTTCCAACAAGTGGGAAAATTATGACTCAAAGTGATTTACTTGTCTAAGTTTACACAGCTAGAAGGTACTGGACTTGGAATTTTAATCCAGATATATCTAACTAAATAATTGTTTAAAAAAAAAGAAACAAGTGTGTTGAACAAATATTTATAGGTATCTATTATATACCTGTGCTGCTGTAGATGCTGAGATCACAAGTGTAAGCAAAAACTTGCCTCATTTCTATTCTAATTAAATTTTCAGTCTCATGAGTTATATTAGAGACATTAATCAAATGGTAACATAAAGGCCATTTCTTAGATGATTTAGGGAGATTTACCTTTCAGGCTTTCTGGCTTCCCAGGGTATAAAATCAGGGATAATAGTGATAATGGATATTATTTATTAAGTACTTGCAATATGCCAGACACTGATTTAATCTTCTTTAAAAAAATTAATTCCAATAGAGTTAACACACAATATAATGTTAGTTTAAGGGGTACACTATAGTGATTCAACAATTTCACATGTCACCCAGTGTTCACCACAACAAATGCACTCCTTAATCCCTGTCACCTATTTCACTCATCTTCCCACCTACCTACCCTCTGGTAACTATTGGTTTGTTCTCTGTGGTTAAGAGTCTGTTTCTTGATTTGTGTCCATCTCTCTTATTTGTTTTCATTTGCTCCTGTGTTTTGTTTAATAAATTCCATATATGAGTGAATTCATATTGCATTTGTCTTTTTCTGAATGACTTATTTTGCTTAGCATTATATTCTTCAGCTCTATTCATGTCCTTTGAAAAGGCAAGATTTCATTCTTTTTTATGGTTGAATAATATTCCATTATAAATGGATATCCATATATCCATATATATATAATATGTTATGGATATATACATATATCCATATTATGGATACCCATATCCATAATATGGATATATCCACATATCCATATATATATGAGAAATAGATAAAGGAATGCATATCCATCGACCTATCAATGGACACTTGGGTTGCTTCTGTATTTGGTTATTATAAGTAATTCTGCTATAAATTTAGGAGTGCATGTATCCCTCTGAGTTTGTGTTTTGTTTTTTTGTTTTTGTTTTTGGTTTTTTTTTTTAGTTTTTTGGATAAATACTCGGTAGTAAGATTACCAGATCATAGGTAGTTCTATTTCTTCACTTTTTTTTTTTTTTAAAGTAAGCCCCACGCCCAGAATAGAACCCAACATGGGGCTTGAACTCAGGACCCTGAGATCAAGAGTCAGAGGCTTAACTATAATTGTAAATGGAATTGCTTTCTTTTTTTTTTTAAAGATTTTATTTATTTATTTGACAGACAGAGATCACAAGTAGGCAGAGAGGCAGACAGAGAGAGAGGAGGAAGCAGGCTCCCTGCTGAGCAGAGAGCCCCACGCGGGGCTTGATCCCAGGACCGAAGGCAGAGGCTTTAACCCACTGAGCCACCCAGGAACCGTGAATTGCTTTCTTAATTTCTCTTTCTGCTGCTTCATTATTGGTATATAGAAATGCAATGGATTTCTGTAGAGTGATTTTGTATTCTATAATCTTACTGAATTCATTTATTAGGTCAGTGTTTGTTTGTTTTGTTTTGTTTTTTAAGATTTTTTTATTTATTTGACAGAGAGAGATCACAAATAGGCAGAGAGAGAGTAGGAAGCAGGCTCCTGGCCAAATAGAGAGCCCAATGTGGAACTTGATCCCAGGATCTCGAGATCACAACCCAAGCCAAAGGCAGAGGCCTAATCCACTGAGCTACCCAGGTGCCCCAGGTCAGTGGTTTTTTGGTAGAGTCTTTCGGGTTTTCAATATACAGTGTCATGTCATCCATGATTAGTGAAAGTTTTACTTCTTCATTAATGATCTGGGTACCTTTTATTTCTCTTTGTTGTCTGTGGCTATAACTTCCAGTACCATGTTGAATAAAAGTGGTGAGAGTGGACATCCTTGCTTGTTCCTATCTTTAGGGGGAAAGCTCTCAGTTTTTTCCCATTGAGTATGATGTGCACTATGGGTTTTTCATGTGTGGCCTTTATTATGTTGAGGTATGTTTCCTCTAAATCTATTCTGTTGAGGGCTTTTATCATGAATGGATGTTGTACTTTGTCAAACGCTTTTTGTGTGTCTATTGAAATGATTTTTTTTTTTTTATCCTTTCTCTAATTGATGTGATGTATCACTTTGAACCACACTTGCATCCTGGGAATAAATCCCACTTGATCATGGTGAATAATTTTTTTAATGTACAGTTTGAGCCTGTTTGCTAGTATTTTGCTGAGGACTTTTAAATCTATGTTCATCAGAGATATTGGCCTATAATTCTCTTTCTTGTGTGTGGTGTCCTTATCTGGTTTTGGTGTCAGGGTAATGCTGGCCTCATGGAATGAATTTGGAAGTTTTTCTTCTATTTTTTGGAATAGTTTTAGAATAGGTATTTACTCTTCTTTAAGTGTTTGACAGAATTCACCTGTGAAGCCAACTGGTTGTGGAGTTTTGTGTGTTGGGAGTTTTTAATCACCGAGTCACTCTCCTTGCTGATAATCAATCTGTTCAAATTTTCTATTTCTCCCTTCAGTTTTGGTATGTTATATGTTTTAGGAATTTATTTAGTTTTTTAGTTATTTAGGTTGTCTAATTTTTTGGTATAGTTTTTCATAATATTATCTTACAATTGTTTGTATTTCTGTGGTGTTGATTATTTCTCTTCTTTCATTTGTGGTTTTGTTTATTTGAATTCTTTCTCTATTTCTTTTGGTGAGGTTGGCTCAGGGCTTATCAATATTGTTGCTCTTCTCAAAGAAGCAGCTTTTGGTTTCCTTGATCTGTTCTACTGTGTTTTTATTTTTGTTGTTGTTGGTTTATATTCCATTTATTTCTGCTCTAATCTTTATTATTCCCTTCCTTCTGCTGGCTTTGAGTTTTGTTTGTTGTTATTTTTTCAGCTCCTTTAGGAGTGAGGTTAGGTTATTTGAGGGTTTTGTTTTTTTTTTTCTCCCGATGTTGCCTGTAATGCTATATCCTTCCTCTTAGAAACCCTGTTTCTGCATCCCAAAGGTTTTGGACCATTATGGTTTCATTTTCATTTGTTTCCATGTACTTTTTGATTTTTTCGCTGGCCTGTTCATTATTTAGTAGCATATTATCTAACCTCCATATAGTTGTGCTCTTTCCCGATGATTTCTTGTGGTTGATTTCTAGTTTCATAGCACTGTGGTCAGAAAAGATGCATGGTATGGCTTTGATGTTTTTAAATTTGTTGAGACTTGTTTTGTGGCTTAATATGTGATCTATTCTGAAGAATGTTCCATATACACTTAAAAAGAATGTGTATTCTGGTGTTTAAAGATAGAGTATTCCAAATATATCTGTTAAATCCATCTGGTCTAGTGTTTCCTTAAAAACAATGGCTTTAAAAGAATTCTTTTCTGTTTGGTTATCTGTCCATCATTGTAAGTGGGGTGTTATGTTTCCCTATTATTATTGGGGCAACTGAGTGGCTCATTTGGTTGAGCATCTGACTCTTGATTTTGACTCAGTTCATGATCTCAGGGTCATGAGATGAGCCCCTGCTTCAGGCGTTGTGCTTAGCATGGAGTCTGCTTGAGATTCTCTCTCTCCTTCTGCCCCTCCCCTGCATGTGTGTTCTCTCTCCCTATCTCTCTATCTAAACAAAGAGAGAGAGAGAGAGAGAAAGAAAGAAAGAAATCTTAAAATAATAAAGTTCCCTACTATCAATTAATTCCTTTATGTTTGTTATTAACTATTTCATCTATTTAGGTGCTTCAGTGTTGGGTACATAAATATTTACAGTTGTTACATATTCTTGTTGAATTGCCCCTTTTATTATTTTATGCCATCCTTTTTTGTCTCTTTTTATGGAATTTGTTTTAAATTCTATTTTATCCAATTGCTACTCCAGCTTTCTTTTGACATCCATTTGCATTATGAATGTTTCTCCATCCCCTCACTTTCAAACTATAGATGTTTTTAGGTCTGAAATGAGTCCCTTGTAGGCAGCATATAGATGAGTATTATTTTTTATATACTCTGTCACACTATCTTTGGATTAGAGCTCTTAGTCCATTTACATTCAAAGTAATTACTGGTAGATATGTATTGCTATATTTTTTACTCATTGTGGTTGTTTTTGTAGTTCTCTCATCTTTCTCTTTTTCTCTTTAATGGTTTACTGGTTTTCTTTAGCCATACACTTCGATTCTTTTTTTCTTTATTTTTTGCTGATCTATTACTGTTTTCTGATTTGTGGTTACTCTTCAGTTTATATATAAGATCTGTATATAGCAACCTATATTACACGGATGGTCATTTAATTTTTAATTCATTCTTTACTCCTCTCTCCCCTCCACATTTCAGATATTTGGTATCATATTTTTACATCCTTTTATTTTGTGCTTCTCCTGCCTGATTTTTATAAATATACTTGACTACTTGACTTTTTTCTTCCTTTCTTTCCTTTTTTTTTTTTTTTTTTTTGCTTTTTTGCTTTTATGCTTCCTATTTTTCTTGCTCTTAGGGTTTTTGTTTTCCAGTCACAGAGTCCCCCTTAACACTTCTCATAAGGTTGCTATAGTGTTCACAAAGTCTTTTAATTTTTGTTTGTCTGGGAAACTCTTTATCTCTCCCTCTATTCTGAATGATAGCCTTGCTGGATAGAGTAGTCTTGGCTGCAAATTTTTCTTGCTCAGCACTCTGACTATATCAAACAATTCTCTTTTGGTCTGCAAAGTTTCTGCTGAAAATTCCACTGATAGTCTTATGGAGTTTCCTTTGCATGTAACTGTCTTATTTTTCAACCTTTAAAATTCTTTGTCACTGTTTTTTGTTTTTTTTGTTTTTTGTTTTTTTTTTGCCATTTTAATTACTATGCATCTTAGAGTGGATCTCCTTGGGTAGCATTGTTGGGGAATCTCTGTGCCTCTTGAATGTGGATCTCTGTTTCCTTCCCCAGATTCAGGAAGTTTTCAGCAGTTATTTCTTCAAATATATTTTCTGTCATTTTGTCACTCTCTTCTCATTTTGGGATCCTTATAATGTGAATGTTATTATGCTTGATGGAGTCAATGAGTTCTCTAAGTCTACTTTTATTATGGAATATTTGTTTGTCTCTCACCTGTTCAACTTGATTGCTTTCCATTACTCTATTCTCTAGGTCACTTATACATTCCTCTGCTTCCTGTAGCTCACTATATTTTACATCTGTTATATTTTTAATTTCATTGACTGAGTTCTTCCTCTTTGTTATTTTTTTTATCTCTTTGTCAAGGGCCTTAGTGATGTCTTCCATCCTTTCCTGAAGTCCAGAGAGTATCTTTATGATCATTGTTTTAAGTTCCTTATTGGGCATATTACTTATTTCTGTTTTGTCTGTTATTTTGTCCTGCTGTGATTTTGTCTTGTTCTTTCATTTGGGATATGTTTCTCTGTCTCCTTATTTTGTCTACCTCTCTATGTCTGTGTGTGAGGAAAGTCAGTTATGTCTTCTGCTCCTGAGGAAGGGGCTTCATGAAGAAGAGGTCCTGCAGTGCCCTGCAGTGCATTGTTCCCTATTTACTAGAACCTGGCACTTCAGTGTGTTGCTTGTGTCCTGCTATGGTGTCTGAGTAGCTTTTTCTTTAACTCTAAACATCTGCACTGACTCTCGGCATCTTGTTGGCTGTGCTTGCTTTCTATGATGTTAGTGACACCCTGTCAGGCTTTTTCTGAGACGGCATGACTGCAGGAGGGCTGGAGGAAGGGTGATGGTATTCACAAAATATGCACTGAGCCACTACTTCTAGGCTAGATCTCCCATAGCATGGTGGTGTCAAGGTGATGGCTTGCTTCTGCTTGCTTTTGGGGCATGTGGCATCTGTGTGTGGAGGCTGGGCAGGATGTGCCCATGGTGTTAGCAAAATTTACACTGAGCCACTAGTCCTAGGCCGTATCCTCAGAAAAGCGATGGTGATTGGGGGCACAACACCACATAATGAGGGTGACTGGATCAAGTGGCATCTTTGCATGGGTCAGTTAGGTGTAGTCTGCAGCAGTGGATGGAGGTAGGTGATTTCCATTTGTGGCAACTGGGTGGAGCACATGTTGTGTTAACAAAATTTGTACTGGGCCAAGGCCGGCAGGCTTGGAGTGGGCAAGTCCACCATAAGTCCATAACTTATGGGCAGGTGCACCGCTAGCAGGTTAGATAGCAAGTGTCTATGCAACACCACCTCCCACAGGTCACCCTGCATTTATGCCGGGGGTTGGGGGAAGAAGATGGGGACTGCCAGCTTCTTTGTTCCAGGAAAAGTCCCCCAACATGCTCCTAAATCAGTATAAATAGATCTCCCTCTTATTTGCCCCAGGGGTTATGCAAACTGCTGCTTCTGTGTTACCTCTTCTCAGGCTGATGTCTCTCTAAGGTGAAGACCCAGCCCCTCTGATCTTTAAGACCAGACGTTATGGGGATTAATTTTCTTCTTGTGGGCTCCCAGGTGCTTTCCTCTCTCAGTATCCAAAGCTCCCTTCCACCTGGGGGCAGCTCCCTACCACTGTTTCTGCCCTTCTTAACCTCTCTGATGTGGCTTCTTAACATTTAGTTCTGAAGTTTGTTCTGCCAGTCTGTGGATCCCTCTCTAGTTTATTTTCTCGGATGTGAGTAATATTCACCAACTTCCCAGACTCTTTGACTTAATCCCTTTTCACTCATGATTTCATTTAGGTCCCTTTCAGCTCTATACCTAAGACTTGGCTACGTTTCTATGACTTATAGTTAAGATGAGGTATCTCTTCCAGCTGACAATGAGAATCAATTGTGGTGTTTTTAACACTTGACTCATGTTTGCTTAGAGACTTGCAGCTATGTTGGAGAGGAAATTTTGTACCTCCTTACCTGTCACTGAAATCAATATAAGGATGGTCTCTGCTAGATTCCGCAGCAAGCACTGGCCACTCAGGAAGGAGGCAAGGTTTTACTTAGCAATTACAGTGTTCCTGATCCCACTAGGTCTACTATTCATCTTCAGAGGTAGGAATTTTATGATGAGGAGGACTAGAAAACCCACAACAAATAAACCCTCTAGGGTAAAAAGGGTTGTCTCTGACTCTAAGATCTCATCACAATGAATAACTCTGATATATAACATATTGTTATATAACTTTTCCCCTCTGATTTTAGACTTTAAGCTTTTAGACCAAGTCTTATTCCCTGTATTTCTTGCACCTTAATATGTAAGGTGATAGTATATATCAGCCCACAGAAGACACCTAATAAATATTTTGAATGCATAAATGTTTTATAATCTAAAAACTATTTCTTGGCTTCTCTGGTAGACAAGATTGTATGAATTGGTAGGGGAGCAGAAAGGATTCTTTCATCAGGCATGGAGGTTTTTCTACATGTTGCTGAATATGAAGGTTAGAGTGGAGTTTTTAATCTGTGCTTCCAGGCCTTGTCTGTAACTGTGCTGCAACTGCTGCCTTTTAGCATGCCGTAACAGGCCCTGGCAAAGGCAGTGAAAAATGTAATGAAAATAACAAGCCCAGAAGGAGCTTAAGGAAACTAACTCAAATAATTAACTCCACAACCAGCAAGAAGTCATAACTCAATCAGAGTGAAGCACACTAATGAATGTGATAAGGAGGATAATTGAAAAAGAACAGACCCACAGTCTCTATGGTTTGAACATTTTAGATAGAAAAAAAGGCCAAATCTAGAAGATAGTCAGCAACCAATAATCACAGTGGCAACTTCCTTTATGAGAAATAAAATAGAATGCCTATTATCCCTTAAAATGTACATTAAATTACATTCTATGTAATTGTATTTAATAATGGAATTAGAATATTTTCACAAAATTATGTACAATAATGAGATTTATCTTTTTCAGAAAGAGTAGCTATTATATTTACATTTACTAGTGAATTCCTTTTTTTCCTTCAGCTGCTGATTTATTAAGCTTTTATTGTGAGACAGAGGTAGATTACTGAGATTAAACTTTAGTTTACTAGATAAATAAAAGTAGTGTAAATAATCTTAATCCCACTTAGTGCTTCAGCACATTTCACCCTTCTAATCCTTTCTTCTGTGATCTTTCAAAGAATGCTTCAAAGATTTGTGAAGCTATTGTATCATGTTGTCAAGTAGAATAGTATTTACCAGGTAATGAAAATCTTACTGGTATGGAAGATGAATATTTGACGAATTATTATAAGTCCTCCAAACTTGCTTTTTCCCAAAATTTTCTATTATAAAAATTTTCAAACCCACAGAAAAGTTAAAAAAAATACAATCAATGCTTATATGCTCTTCACCTGGATTCAACAAATGTCAACATATTGCCATATTTGCTGATAGCTCTCATATATAATTTTTCTGAAACATTTAAAGTAGATATTAGGCATCTTGCCACATCATTCCTACATATTTAAATGCGTATCACCAAAGAATAAGGAAGTTCTCCCAAATAACTAAAACTTAATGAAAATTAATGTAAGTATCATCAAATGTCCAATTGTTCCCAAAATTTTCTTCACAACTTAAAAAAAAATAGCAAAATAGGACCTTACCAATGTTTTAAACTCAGTTTTTAAAAATTTAATTTAATTTTTTTCAGTGTTCCAAAATTCATTGTTTATGTACCATACCAATATGTGCCCTCCATAATACCCACTACCAGGCTCACCCAACTTCCCACCCATCTCCCCTCCAAAACCCTCACTTTGTTTCTCAGAGTCCACAGTCTCTCATGGTTTGTCTCCCCCTCTGATTTCCCCCAACTCACTTCTCTCCATCTCCCAATGTCCTCCATGTTAGACTCTTTATGCTCCACAAGTAAGTGAAACCATATGATGATTGACTCTCTCTACTTGACTTATTTCACTCAGCATAATCTCTTTCAGTCCCGTCCATGCTGATACAAAAGTTGGGTTTTCATCCTTTCTGATGGAGGCATAATACTCCATTGTATATACGGACCATATCTTCATTATCCATTCATCTGTTGAAGGGCATTTTGGTTCTTTCCATAGTTTGGTGACTATGGCCATTGCTGCTATGAACATTTGGGTATAGGTGGTCCTTCTTTTCACTACATCTGTATCTTTGGGGTAAATACCCAGTAGTGCAATTGCAGGGTCATGGGGAAGCTCTCTTTTTTTAATTTCTTAAAGAATCTCCACATTGTTTTCCAAAGTGGCTGCACCAACTTGCATTCCCATCAACAGTGCAAGACGGTTCCTCTTTCTCCACATCCTCTCCATCACTTGTTGTTTACTTTCCAAACTCAGTTTTAATCATGTCCTATATAAATGTGAAATACTAGTTTGGATGGCGAAAAAAAAAAAAAAAGCTCAGCAATCATTACATCACTAATTCAGAATTTAAATAATTTAGCTTAGATTAGTATGTTTAGAAGTTTAGATTTAGTTTAGATTAGAAGTTTCCCTTGGCAGTGTCCTGAAGTAAATGTTTGCTAATAGAATTAGTGGAAGATTGTCTTGAATAGAGCCATTCCAAAATCCCTCAGCACTTGAATTTGCCCTTGATGGCTTCTAGGTGGGGACTGCCCTAAGGAGAGTAAATCCTATGCAAAATGCACTGTCTGACATACAGTGTGTGGTCAGCAAATTTTTTTTTACTTAATGAATGAATGAAATATTAGGAACCTAAAAACAAAAAGCATTAGTATCACCTGGGAACTGGATAGAAATGCAAATTATGGGGCCACATCTTCTATCCATGAAATAAAAAATTCCAGCTTTTTTGCCTAGCACCTGTGTTTTAACAAGATATTGTTGGACTTGTGGGTGGCTCAGCAGGTTAAGTATCTGCCATGGACTTAGGTCATGATCCCAGTGTCCTAGGATGGAGTCCCTCATCATTGTCATCCGGTTCCCTGCTCCTCTCCCTTTACTTCTCACCACTGTTTGTATGCCTCTCTCTCTGAAATAAATAAATAAAAATTTTAAAAAAGATATTCTTGATGATCCTGATGACCATCCTGATGCTGGCTAAGGTTTGAGAATAATTGATCTAGAACAATTTCTGGTAGGTGTCATGAAGTAAGAAAGTCTTAGAAAAGAGAATGGAGGATAGTTTTCAGATTAGGTAAGGGGAGAAAACATAAGTGGAACGATGAGGAGATGCTTAGCTAGATACCACTGCTGGGGCAGGGAGCCTGAAGTATTGTCTTCTTTTGGGAGATGACAATAAGGAAACCAATCTTCAATTATATTTTAATTATTTGCATCAAATGGTGTTACTTTCACGCTCATTGATGATGTGAGGTTTTTGGTGCACTTGAGGATAGCTTTAATTCACAGAAAAGATTATCAGAATGTTTTATTTTTTATTTTAATAACAACATTATTAAAACTACATTAAAAAAACACAACAACCTGTTTTTTTCATAAGTCTCTGGGTTCAACTCACAAATGGTATTGTTCCACATATAAGTATAGCAAATGTTAGCAATTTTTTTTTAAGAAAAGAAACCTTGAATGTTTGGTTTCATTTACAAATTTAACATCCTTCCAGATAGCAAAAATTTAGTGGTCCAATGTTTAAACATTTAATACTAACTTTGTTTTTTTTTTAGATCTTCAATCTTCTACCTAGGCAAAATCTTTCTAAATGATAAATAATCTTATACATTTAGTAAGAATCTTATAGCCTATTATAAAGGTGTTTTCATAAATTTTTTTAACAATTTAGGGGCCCCTGGGTAGTTCAGTGGGTTAAGCCACTGACTTTAGCTCAAGTCAAGTTCTCAGGGTCCTGGGATCGAGCCCTGCATCAGACTCTCTGCTTAGCAGGGAGCCTGCTTCCCCTTTTCTCTCTCTGACTGCCATCTTTGCCTACTTGTGATTTCTCTCTCTATCAAATAAATAAATAAAATCTTAAAAAAAATTTTTCAATTTAACTTTTTAAGTCAAATAATTAGACTCTCTAAGTTAGAGTTATTTTTTTAAAACCAAACTCCTATAAACATTATGAAAATATAAAATATCAAACAAATTACTTTTTACCTGAAAAATATTATAACTGGGATATTTAATACTATAGTTTTTACTCTTTTAAATCTTTCTGGGTATACCAAAACCTTTTCTTTTTTTTTTTTTTTTTAAACTAGGCTCAGTGCTCAGAGTAGAGCCCAATGCGGGGTTTGAATTCATGACCACGAGATCAAGACATGAGCTAAGATCAAGAGTTGGATGCTCAACTGACTGAGCCACCCAGAACCCCTGGATGTGCCAAATTCTAAATCCTCCTGAGGTTAAAAGATACATTTACCAATTGAGAAACACTGTGATCATATCAGCTATGAGGATATTTAGACCTGATAGGTTAACCATGGTGGTGACTATTTCTTATTTGTAACTAAAATGGGACTTACTGCATAACTGTGTTCAGTCTCTGAGTTATCATTCCATTTCTCAAATAGGTAGTCATGGGCCATGAACCTGAATTCAAATTATACATACTATAACAATATATTTCCAAACTTTTGACTCAACATATAGAAGGAAATGAATACATTTCACACAGTGCAGACACACACACATAATTGCTGGACCCAACCCACAAAATAGATTTCATGATATATTAATAATCAATTCCCACTTGTGAAAGGCTTCACAATACTTTACCTTTCTGTCCATTCAAAGAAGACTTCCAGAGTGACCACTTAATAGAATTTGCATTTTAGGACTCTGCTATGGGCTGAGTTGTGTCACCTCAGAATTCAGATGTAGCAGATCTAACCCCCATGTGACTATATTAAAGAAAGAGCTTTTAAGGAGGTGATTAAGGTTAAATGAAGTCATAAGCATGGAACTTCAATGTATAGAATCGATATCCTTATAAAAAAGGAAGAGACACCAGGATCTTTCTCTCTCCACCATGTGAGGACATAGAAAAGCCCTGTCTGCAAACTAGGAAGAGAGCTTTCACCAGAAGCTGAAGTTTGATTTTGGAGTTTTCAGCTTCCAGAGCTGTGAGAAAACAAATTTCTCTTGTTTAAGCCACTGAATCTATAGTAGTTTGTTATGACAACTGGAACTACTAAGATAAACTCTGTTAAAGTTATGCAAGTGCAAAAATTAATGGGATTTGTATTTTCTTATTTTGAGGGGGTCTATAACTTGTAGAAGTCCTATTTTTAAAAATGAATTTGATTTAATTGCGAATATTTTATATAAGATAGTCTGACTTACAATCATAATTTAGGAAACTATTTTACTAACATCCATCTGGGTCTAACTTTTTATTATGTCTGAATTATGTCTATTTTTAAAACCATAGGGAGGTGTCAGTTTTGGAGAATGTGCTTAGTATGAGTACACATTCCAGGAGAGTAGCCTATTTTAAGAAAATCAATTTAGATGGAGTTGGCAGAAGTCAGGTTAAATCTTGGGAAATGGAATGAGCATCATGATATGGTTTATCCACCTTTCTCACTACAACGCAGTTCTTTAATTACAGAGAAAGTTTGGAGGCAAGGTGAACTGTTCTGGGTTAGGAGCAGACTCATCTTTGGGATCCCAAATATCATTTAAGGTGGCCTTAATTTTTCCTTAAACACAGCAGGGGCACCCTCCAGCCAACTATGTCAGGCTGTTTATGAACTTTTTACCACTTTTTTACTTTTACCACTTATTTATTTTTTACCACTTTTTACTATGAAGGCTATTTATGAACTTTTTACCACTAATGCACCTGCCATGCTATCCAATTGGGTTCTATTTGTTCTGGAGGAGAGGCCAGGAAGGCACAGAAAGGGTGGGACTGAGATTATATGGGAATGACAGATGTGCATGGGTTTCTTTTCTTGACCCAGTCCCTTCCTTTGGGAGGGAAATTGAGGTAACACAGGAAAGGGAGAACCTTTGTAATAACAGTCACTTGCTGGTGTTAGATTTTAATATTAGTATCAACATGAAGCAAGTATGTTGAGATCTTGTCCTACACGTGCTTCACTCAGAAGACGGAAGGATGACTCATGACCTGAGTGACCTTACTTCCCTTTCATGAAAGGAATGGGAACAATTGAAGAGAAAAAGAAATTGGGATCAACATATTGCAAGAACATTTGATGGGGGAGAGAGAACAGAGGGGGAATTTCCAGGCTATCCCTCTATCTTAGGGGGATTCAAGAGACTGGTGAAAAGCGAAAGGCCATTTTGTATCATTCTTAGAAGCCAATACTTTCCTAATTATCTGGTGGGGAGATTTTCTTTCTGATCATAGTTTCTTTCTACTCTTCCAGGTAGTAAGTAGTACCTTCTATATGTACAAAGGAGATTGCTATTGATGAGCCTTCCCTAAAACATGACAAAGTGTTAGCTAGCATTAAAATATTTTCTTCTCAAGTGAAAAAAAAAAAGGAAAAATCATCGTTTTCTTTTTTTTTTTTTTTTTTTTTTTTAAAGATTTTATTTTTATTTATTTGACAGAGAGAGATCACAAGTAGGCAGAGAGGCAGGCAGAGAGAGAGAGGAGGAAGCAGGCTCCCCACGGAGCAGAGAGAGCCCGATGCGGGACTCGATCCCAGGACCCTGAGATCATGACCTGAGCCGAAGGCAGCGGCTTAACCCACTGAGCCACCCAGGCGCCCCAATCATAGTTTTCTTCTAAGCTGCTTCAGGAAATGTTCAAAAGTGAGAAAAACAGTAGATAGAGTCATTAATAAATAAAAATTACTCCTGTTAATGTAGGAGACAGGACTCTTAACTATGACAGTGTGAAAAGTACCATTAAATGCGGTCAAGAGTATAAAACAGAAGTAGGTATTTAATAAGCTCCAAGAATACATTCAAATGTGTAGATTAGAGGGGCCTGGGTGACTCAGTTGGTTAAACATCTGACTTTGGCTCTGGTCATGACATCAGGGTTTTGGGATCCAGCCTAATGCTGAATCTTGTGTAGGACTCTGTGCTCAGCAGGGAGTCTACTTTTCCCTATCCCCCTGCTCCTTCCCCTGCTCATGCTCTCTCTCTCAAATAAGTAAATAAAATCTTTAAAAGAAATAAAAGATAAAAAATATATGTGTAGATTATATGGCAAGGTAAGGCAATAATTTAAAATTTAGCATCTTCTCCATAAATTATCCCCTAATGATTCTTCTTGCACTTGTTTTTACTACACTCAAATCTATATTGCCAGGCATATCTTTCTAGTAGCTGTCCACTAGACATCTCAACAATGGCTGTTCCAAAGTTACCACAGGCTCAACATGTGCACTTTGGTATACTTCTTCCTTTTTCCTGAAGCTGCTTTTCAAATTGCATGTCCTGCTTTAGTTGGCTGAGTAAGAAACTTGACATGCAATCAGTTATCAAGCCATATCCTTCATATCTCTTATGTCTACCTCCTCCTCTCTAGCTCTGGCATCAGCACTAGGTTAGCCTCATTGCCTGGGCAATTAAAATAAGCCCTTAGCTCATTTCTGTGGCTCTACTCAGCCAGTCTCTAATCCATGATTGCAACCAGAGTAATCTTTCTAAAAAAGCAAATCTCATCCTCTCTCCAGGGCTTATAATTCTTCACTAGCTCCTCATTGACTGATGAATAGAGTCCAAACTTCTAGTTTGCCAAACCAGTCTCTGATTTCTCTAACCTGATTGATTGCCATATCTTTGCCCCTGGAGTTATGCTTCAGTCAACCTGAATTTCTTCAAATTCCCCTAATGGGAATTTCCCCTAGTGAAAGTGCTCCTTAAGAGTTAAAGAGGTCTCAATGAAAAGTTTTCTATTTTTTGTTTTAATTTAATGATTATCTTTAAAAATAATATAAGCATATTTTGTATCATCTAGATCAGTGTTTTTCAAGTGCATAGGAATCACTTGGACATCTTGTAAAGGATCTAACTAGTAAGTTCTGTATGCTCAAGGCATTTCTAACAAGATCATAGTTAATGGCAATGGTGCTACCCTGTGGACCACATTTCAGGTAATAATGATCTAAATGACCACTTTCCAATGGAGTACTACCAAAAAATTCTCTCATTGTCATTGACACTGAGATAAATGAATAAAGAAGAGAAGCAGACAGTATTTTTTTTAATTTTATGTATATATATGTGTGTATGTATTTATTTAAAGTACATTTTTACTGAAGTAAAATTATCTTTTTATTGGAGTATAATTGATATACAATATCCACATGGTTTCAGATGTATATCATAGTGACTTCATATTTTGTTTTTTATTGAAATGTAATTGATATACAATTTCCTATTGCTTTCAGATATGCACCATAGTGATTTTATATTTTTATACATTAAAAAAATCACAATAAGTCTAGTTACCATCTGTCACCACACAAAATAATTACAATTTTATTTATTATAGTCCCTATGCTGTACATTTACATTTTCATGACTTATTTATTTTATAACTGGAAGTCAGTACCTCTTAATCCCCTTCACCTTCAGTGCCTGCCCTCCTCCAATCCTCCTTCCCTTCTGGTAACCAACAGTTTGTTTTCCATATATAAGACCGTTTGTGTTTTGTTTGTTCATTTGTTTTGTTTTTTATATCCCTCTTATAAGGAAACTCACATGTGTATTTATATGTATATATACACATATATATATTGCACATCTTCTTTATATATATATATACACACACATATATATTTATATATATCTCACATCTTCTTTATATCTTAACTGCTGGGTGATATTCATATATATATATGTGATATATATAAAAAAATGAAAAATGAATGAAATATTGCCATTTGGGGCAACATAGATGGACATAAAGGTCATTATACTATGTGAAATAAGTCAGAGAAAGATAAATACCATATGATATATATATCTTACATCTTCTTTATACATTCATCTTTTGATAGACCCTTAGGTTGCTCTCATAGCTTGACTATTGTAAATAATGTTGCAATGAACATAGGAGTGCATACATCTTTTCAAATTGTTATCTCTGTTTTCTTTAGATAAATATCCAGAAGTGGAATTGATGAATCATATGGTAGTTTATTTTTAATTTCTTTTTTTTTTTTTTTAAGATTTTATTTATTTATTTGACAGAGAGAAATCACAAGTAGGCAGAGAGGCAGGCAGAGAGAGAGAGAGAGAGGAGGAGGCAGGCTCCCTGCCGAGCAGAGAGCCCGATGTGGGACTCGATCCCAGGACCCCGAGATCATGACCTGAGCCGAAGGCAGCGGCTTAACCCACTGAGCCACCCAGGCGCCCTATTTTTAATTTCTTGAAGAACCACCATACTGTTTGTTATAGTGGCTGCATCAATTTACATTCTCACCAACAGTTCACAAAGGTTCCTTTTCTCCATATCCTTGCCAACATTTGTTATTTTTTGTCTTTTTTTTTTTTTAAAGATTTTTTCTTTATTTATCTGACAGAGATCACAAGTAGGTAGAGAGGCAGGCAGAGAGAGAGGAGGAAGCAGGCTCCCTGCAGCGCAGAGAGCCTGATGTGGGGCTCGATCCCAGGACCCTGGGATCATGACCCGAGCTGAAGACAGAGGCTTAACCCACTGAGCCACCCAGGTGCCCCATTTTTTGTCTTTTTGATAAGACCCAATCTGACAGTGTGAAGTGATATCTCATTGTGGTTTTGATTTGCATTTCCCTGATGAAGAGTGATATTAAGCATCTTTTCATGTGCCCATTGCCCATATGTCTTCTTTGGACAAATGTCTGTTCAAGTCCTCTGCCCATTTTTCAATTTGGTTGTTTATTTTTTGGTAGTAAGTTGTAGAAGTTCTTTATATATTTTGGATATTAACTCCTTATCAAATGTATGATTTGTAAATATCTTTTCCCATTCAATAGGTTGCCTTTTTGTTTTATTGATGGTTTTCTTTGTTGTGCAAAAGCTTTTTAGTTTAAGGTACTTCCATTTGTTTATTTCAGACTCAATATTTTAAATGGTACATTCATTACAAATGAAGGCCAAATGATGTCACAACTTGCTATATGAATAAAGATCTGGCAATGATTCTAGTAAAAAAAAGATGATGAAAGAATTAGTCATCATTTAACCTAAAATAGTACAGGCATGTCAATTTCAAAAGTTTCATAACAATAGAGACAACATTTTTTCAGCAAGAAATATTACTTATACCATTAAATTCATATTGTTATTTGGAATAATATTAGTTTTGTGTTTTTCTTTATAATTAATTTGTCTGTGTGTTTGTTTTTATAATTATATAATAGCTACAAACATTATAGTTTATACCTGGTATTATATTTATACACAGTTAAGAAAACAATTTAAATTGATTCCAACATACAAAAGAAATTTAACATTTTATAAGAGGTCTAAACACTTACAAGTTTGAGAAACACTGGTCTAAAGCCAAGCCATGCCTTTTTGCCTTTGCTTCTATTGTCTTCTCTGCTTGAAGTACCCTTCCCTAATCCCTTAACAACATTGCCACCTTGCCATGTCCACTTAATAAACAGTTGCTTTTCCCAATGGCTCTTTTTCAGAGATCCATAGTCAACTTAATAATACAACCATGCTTTATCCTTTCTTTCATACACCATGTGTTCACATTTGTGGGTGAAAAAAATTAACATTATAAAATAATTGTAATATTCTTTTACATATAATTTAACTTCAATATGGTAATTCGAAAGCTTTACTTGTCTTCTAGAGAATTTGCTGAAAAGTCTGTATTTTTACTAATTTTCCATAAGATCATAAGATCTACGTAACACTTTGCTGCACATTTACCTGTGTGTATTTGCTTGCTTTGCTGGTTGCCTCTTCTATCCCAATGACAAAGGCCTTGTCTTCTTTGTATTCTTTATATCTGTTCAGTGCTTAGCATAACATACTTGTTCAATAAATGTTTCTGAACGCATAAATGGATGTAAAACTTGGCTTGCTCCTTCCTGGAGAGAAAAAGTATATTCATACACCATGTGTTCACATTTGTGGGTGAAAAAAATTAACATTATAAAATAATTGTAATATTCTTTTACATATAATTTAACTTCAATATGGTAATTCGAAAGCTTTACTTGTCTTCTAGAGAATTTGCTGAAAAGTCTGTATTTTTACTAATTTTCCAGAGATCTGCTTGTTGAGGTTAAAGCTCAGACAGTTTTCAAACAATGTGAAAGGAACATTGTGATTACATTTTGGTTGGTACATCATCAAAACTAAAAATAGAATGGAAAGATTGAGAAAACTTTACTCAAATCTCCAGCCAAAGTATGGTTAAATATGGGTGAGCTGGAATTGTGGTTTCCAACTTTCAGTTACGCAGGATAAATTCTATAATTTATGGGGTCTCCCGGCCCTGACTTACCCTTAGTTTGGTGTTGCCACCCAATTTTGGTTAGCACCTTCACTGGAACTGGAAGAGGGAGTTCAGTTTGCCTTTAAGGAAAGGACAAAATCTGAAATACATTTGGCTTTATTTGATAGCAAGACTGATATGTTTGCCTATGTATGGAAAAAGGTCCATTTTCTAATAATACCCTCTTTGAATTGACCAGGATGTTGGACAGTGTGGGATTGGGATTGAGGTTCAAGTTGGGATGAGGAGCTGGAGACCTAAAATGTGTTCCATACAGTTTTGTACCTGATAAACAAACATGACTGTAATGCTGTTCAAATACTGTTTGAGAGAAAGTCTTAGAGCAAAGTTCTGTGGACACAGTACAGATTTTTATTTTAGGTTTTTATTTTATGGGCATGGCTGTTACCACTTCATTATCAGAGGAAGATTCTTTTGACCCAAGAAGTTATAAAACTTTGTACACCTCAATGGTTTTGGAGGAAATTAATTCATTTATAAATTTGAACATGTCTATACTTAGAATAAACAAACTAAGAAGGGGGTTTTTCTTTCAACTCTTTCAGAGTTATGTATTTTATTCTCTAGCAGTATCAAACTGTACTGCAAATTTATCTTGATTCTCTCTCTCCTTTTTAAAAGTAGGTTCTATGCCCAACCTGGGGCTTGAACTCACAACCCTGAGATTGAGAGTCACACACTTTACTGAGCCAGCCAGTTGTCCTTCATCTTGATTTTCCTATTTCCTTCTGGACTTCTCTTCCTGGAATGCTCATCCCCATGTGTGATACAATGTTATTTTACAATAACTTGATGTGCTAAGGGATACCCAGATGGCTAGTAAACTGTTTCTAGGTGCATCTGTGAGGGTATTTCTGGAAGAGATTAGCATTTGAATTGGTGAACTGAGTAAGCAGATGGCTGTTCACAATGTGGGTGGACATCATCTAATCCATCAACGGCCTGAGTAGAACAAAAAAATTGGATGAAGGGTGAACTTGCTGTCTCTGAGCACTTGTCTTACTGCCCTTAGACTTTGGCACTCCTGGTTCTTAGGCTTCAGATTCAGTGAATACTTATTCAATTACCCTGTTCTCTCTTCCTCTCTTTTCCCTCTTCCCCTTCTCAGGCCTTGGACTTAACACTGAATTACATCATCAACTCTCCTGGTTTTCCAGTTTGCAGATGGTAGATTATAGGACTTCTCAGCCTCCAAATCACATGAGCCAATTCCTATAGTAAGTCTCCATACATATCTTATTGGTTTTCTTTCTCTGGAGAAACCTGACCAATAAACTATCTGGGAAAAAATAACTTTTAAAGATTTATTTACTTATTACTTTAGAGATGGAAAGAGAGAGAGAGAAAGAGAGAGTGGGGGAAGGGGCAGAGGGAGAGACTCTACCAGCAGATTCCCCACTGAGTGTGGAGCTTGTTGTGAGGCTAGATCTCATGACCAATATGATCATGACCTGAGCTGAAACAAAGAGTCAGTTACTTAACCAACTGAGATACCCAAGTGCCTCCTACCCCCACCCACTGCCACCAGAAATCTTAAAAAAAAGAAAAAAACCCCAAACAAAAAAACAAACCCTATCCAGATATTTCCTTCAAAAAGCTTCCCCACCCATCCTCAGGGAGAGTTATCCATTCTCTCCCATGGGCTAGCTTACATCTTGTACAGTCTTCATAGAGGTACTTAGTGCACAACATTCTATTTGTTTACTTGATCCCAATGGGGAAGGAGCTCATAAACATAGACATGTAGAATCTCAAACGCAATAGATGTGGTTTCAAACCTTCCTTCTCCATATGGCCAAGTAGAGAAATTTCCCTTTTGTATATTTCATAGATTGGTCTTCCATAGCTAACTCTTCTCTTTGGGAATAGGATATTAATAAATTTGTATGTTTACTTTCTCACCCAGTTTCCATCACACTGTGAGTATGTGTTCAAATTATTCATTATGTTGAGTTAAATTAAATGTGGATTATTTTTATTGTACCAACATTCTCTTCTGTGTTTCATACACAGGAACTTAGTGTGAAATTATAGACTCTTTTCCATTTGGTAAAGAGGAAAAAACACAGACTAAAAACAGATTTTCCCTGTTTATTTTCTGATGTGTCAGAAAATTGTCCAACCCACATGTCAGAGAAGAAGGGTGATTTAACATCACTGTTACTCTCCAGCATTGTACATATAAAGGAATCGAGCTACTCTTTCAGACTTTATTTTCCTCAATGTCGTTGCTCTACCTGTAGACTGTGTACATTTCTAAATGGGGTTCTATCCTGGGAATCCTATTTTTGAGACAGATATCTAAACCACAATCTGCATTCTGAACATCTTAAATGCCTACGCACTAACCACAGCTCTTTGTTTATTCGATTTCAACAGGGACAAATATAGTCACTAATTTTTGCCTTTTAAGGTAACAACCAATTTAATACTAGAAGTGGAAGGGAAGCTATCATAGTGCTAGAAGAAACAAAAATATAAAATATCTGTGTTCTCTGAATATTCACATTGGCAACTAAAACAATGTTTATACAACATTATTTACGGGAGTAGGAGCAATTCTGTGATTAAAAATATATCTAAATGATTACTTTTTTTTAAGGCAGCTTTTGAAACTTTATCATGTAGTGTGGTTTATCAGAGCTCAGTTGTATTGTATTTACCCAAAAATTATTGCCAGAATTTCAGAGTACTCTCAGGAGAAAAGCTCCTCTCTTATTTTGGTTATGGGATATGACTGGATGTCATGTAATAAGTATATTCATATTTATCAAGTGACCCCACATGGTACAGTCCAGAATATATTTCTCTAACAAAAAATTTCTATTCATGATAATTTTGGAGGCCAACATAGTATTCCCTGAGTGATAGTTCCCCTTAGTTTTATACAAGACTTTATACTCTGCACATTTTATGTTTTAACCATCTGCATCCGAACCCTTTCAATTACAAGTGACGAAAACCAATCTGAACTAGTGCAAGCATTAAAGGGAAATCTTTTTGGTGGAGAGGGCTTAAGTGAAGATATCGAGTATATCTGACTTTAATTATGGTAGGATTAAGGTGAGGGTTTTTTTGTCTGTAACTCTCAGCTCAGTTTTTCTGACAACTCCATCAATTAGCTTTTTGGCCTCACATGTTTCTTAGTGTTTGCCATTTTACAGAAGTGAATCTCTGTGTGTTCACAGAGCAAAGCTCACAAAGGAACTTTCAATTAGCTTTTGTGGATCATGTGCCCATCTCTGGATCTGTCACAGCAGAGAAAGGATTGAGGTGTTCTGATTGGCCAGACTGCTGTCACCTGCTAAACCCTGTGTTCTCACTGGTGGTGCTTCAGAATTAACTATTGTATCAGAACAGTATGGGGCAGTGAGGTGCAGTTCCTGAGGGAAAAAAGAATGCTGAGAATTTGACAACAGATGTCTGTTTTGTTTGTTTGCCTTATTTTAGAGACTCAAAAAGAGATTGATCTGACAAAATTCACAGAGTTACTAAGTAGCTAAACTAAATCCTCTAATCTATTTTGTTCCTATCACTGATATTTAGACAAAAGAACATATTTACCACTTAAAAAAATTCTTTCTCCCCCATGAAAGGGACATTTAGATGGGCACACAAAATTATCATCTCAAAGTGAAAGAGTAAGTTGGTACACTTTATGACCTAGGAAGAAATCTGGACTATTTTGTAAGTGGTTGCAAATAACAGAAACTCATTTTAAATATAGTACAGTATTATAAAAAAGTAACATGAAATGTACAAAAATTTTGATCACTTTTTTATTTATTGGAAATAACATTCTGTAAAAAAATAATGATAATTTCAAGTTTTACTGTTTGATATCTCTTTTTACAGAGAGAGAGAGAGAGCACTTGTGTGTGTGGGAGCAGAGGGTGAGAGAGCAAGGGAGAGAATCTTAAGCAGGTTCTATGCACAGCACAGAGCCCATGCGGGGCTCAGTCTTACAACCTGTGGTGAAATCAAGAGTTGGATGCTTAGCTGATTGAGCCACCAACACCACCAGGAGAAAAACAAAACAAAACAAAACAAACCCACAACAACACTTTAACAATAATACAATGTGCTTTTTATTTTACTTTTTTTACAGAGAAAGACACAGAGAGGGGACACAAGCAGGGGAAATGGGAGAGGGTGAATCAGGCCACCCTGGCGAGCAGGGAGCCCGATGCAGGGCTCCATCCTAGGATCCTGGGATCATGACCTGAGCTAAAGGCAGACACTTAACTACTGAGCCACCCAAGCACCCCTACAGTGTACTTTTTAAAAAAGACTTTATTTATTTGAGAGAGAGAGAGAGAGAGAGCACAAGCAGGGGGAAGGACAGAGGGAGAGGGAGAAGTTGACATCCCACTGAGCAGGGAGCTTATTTGGGGCTTGATCCCAGGACTTTGTAGTCATGACCTGATCCCAAGACAGACACTTAACCAACTAAGCCATTCAGGTGCCCCAATGCAGTGTACTCTTAAAAATACTATTGCATTGATCTCATTTTTGTCATAGATATTTTTCTGGGTTATCTAGGTGGGATAGCAGAGGGAGTTGGATCAAAATGACACAGGGGAAAGGGCAGAATCAAATAAAGGGAACACCTTTTTATCAAAGGGTGGTAGCTTCATGAATGTCTGGTGACAATGGAGACCCAGATTCAGGAGAACAAAGACAATCAATAATAGAGGTCAAGTGGTATCTGTTCATAAAGCTAAGTATACACACTTGACTTACATTGTCTGCTCCTGGACACAAGAAGAAACCCAGTGGCTTGTTCTTCCTCAATTCCCAGAATCTCCAAAGTCTAATTATCAAGAAATATTTAAATATTCAAATTTAACACATTGATTATTGCTTAATTTTATCATTAAATTTTCTTGCTTTATAAAATTTCCCAACAAACTTCAGAAGTATCAAGATATAGCTTGAAGAAATTTAGAGAAGTTAAAAGTGAAATCTGAAAAAGTCACTGAAAGAAGTTTTGTGAAGAAATAACAGATAAGAACACAATTTTAGGTGAATTAAAAAAAAAAAATGCAACTCCCAGAAGTAGGTACAATGTTGATTGTAAAGAAAAATGAGTTAGACTTTATGGAAAACCTTATTAACAAAACAAACCAGGAGAAACTATAAACATATAGTTTTAGGGAAGAAATTCATGTATCATTTATCTTTGGGTCTGACAGAAAAAAAATATGACCATAACTTAGAAACATTCTATAAGCAACAAAAGCTTTCTGACCACATAATTAAGAGGATTTTTAAAAAGATAGCCTCATATTTAAAATAGTTTTGTGACTTTTTACTATGTAGATGGGACAATGTTTTTGGTGTTAAGGAAAATGGCAGGTGACAATTAAAAAATGCAACACATGTTGAAAGTACATAGGAGAGAAACCTGAATGGGAAGTCATTAGAGAGGGAAAAACAACATGGGAGACTCTTAAGTATAGGAAACAAACCGAGGGTTGCTGGAGGGGAGTAGAAGGATGAGGTAACTGGGTGATGGGCATCAAGGAGGGTACATGATGTCCTGAGCACTACGTGTTATACATAACTGATGAATTATTGAGCTCTACATCTGAAACTAATAATGTACTCTATGTTGGTTAATTGAATTTAAATTAAAAAAGAAAATACATAGTATTTTCAAAATCAATTTGGAAAATACACTGAGCGCATGTTGTCCATAAAGATCTGACAATGTCTAAAAGTTGATATTCAGCAATAAATAACAGATGTGTTGGTTTAAATGTTTTAAAAATCTCTATGAATACAACAACTTTAAATAAGAAGTGGATATTTTACACTAATCTTGGTTATTTTATCTCCTGCTTAACATCACTTTCTAAAATACTTCTGAAATATTTTACTTTTTAGAAGCTGATGGTAGTCTGTGGCAACTCTTCTTGTGAAAATCAAATCAATTTCTTTTTTCAAAATCAGGAGGGAGAAAGATGAATAATGCCAAATGTTAAAAAAAAAAAAAAAAAGTTTATCATCTCAATCTCATCCTTGGATTTTCACTTGCATTCTGTTACAGCCAGATTGTTCTCTGCTGCCTAAAGCCATGCTGCTCAGTCAGGGTACTGACTGACAAATAGAGCAAGTGGCACACCTGGCAGGGGTCTTTGTGAGAGGCATTGGCAGAGGGATCCTGACAAGTATGCTCACCTGTTGCTCAGTGCTTTTCTCTATATATTTTCAACTCTCTGATTTTCAGGTAGGAAAAGAAGACTGCTGATCTCTACAGGATCACAGAATTGTCCAATAATTATTGATATAAATCACTATGGACTAACAAAAAATAAACTCTCATAGGCTTGTTTGTATTTCACCTGTCTGAAGAACTCTATTTTCTAAGTGATGCAGGCAGAAACTTGCGTGTAGTCTTACCCTCTACTCATTCTGTAAGCCATCTTAGAACTACAATGAGAAGATTGCATTCAATTTTACAAAACTGGTAAACATTTCAGGCTTACAGCTCATAAACAAACATGTTTATACTGGCATTTGTTTACAATTTAGACCAAAACTTAAGTGAAAATTCACAATGGCTGAATTTCTTTTGCAATAGAGGTTATTTTAAAACCAAGAGCCTACTAGTGTTTGAAAAGAAAACATATGCTCATTGGTATCAACCAGATCCAACAGTTACAAACTTGGTTTTTTTATTGTCTTGTTTGGTAAGCAGGTTTTGCCTCAACTATGATCCTCTTGTTTTTGCTCCGGATTGACATAAAGACTGGGATTAAGGAAAATGATGTTTGTTTCTAGATGTCCTCTGTATGTCTTTGTGCTTCTATTTTTACCATCCATTAAAAAAAAATCAGCTTTTCATGGAAGTTAACTAATTTTGAAACTTTTTCAGAGCTTAAACTAAATAAGCTATATACATTTTAAAATTATTTTTATGGGCTTTGCCATTCTCTTTGATTTTAACAATTTTCATGAGAGTTTAAAGGTAATAACGCATTTTGGGTAATACTACTTAATTATTATTACCTACTATTTATCCAATGATCTCATGATGGCTTATAAACACTCATTAATTGAGATTTACAAAAACCTGTGGAGTTCAAGAACAATGGCCAAGTTGTGTTAACTACTTAATTCTCTAAATGCTGCTTTGAAGTCTTTGAATATTTAACCAATGATTATAACTCTTGTTGCTATCTGGGAAACTTGAAGTAGATTCATTTTTTTCTTGTGCCAATGGTTTTCAGAGTTTTGGAAGTTTTTATTCATGATTTCTGGAAAGAATCAGAGGAAATTTGACTAAGTAATGTTGACTTTGAGTTGAAACTATACCTTCAAGAGTATTGAGATTAGGGAGAAAGCGATATTGACATTTTCAGTCAGCTGCAACTATAGTAGTGATACACTTCATTATCCCTGCCATGGCATTTTCCACAGCAGTCAGCCTATAAGACTTCAAACTGTGGCCCACCGAGTACACTGATATCACAAAAATTTTATCATGAGCCTAGCTCCTTCTTTCCACACATTCTATGATTCTCTTTCTTGACCTTTTTTCAAATTAAAAGTATAGAACAAAACTACGGGCTGGTAATCCAGAGGCCAAGAGGCTTGCAAGTATGTGACTTGGAAGGAATGAATTTCGTTTTTAAAAAATTGTTTTCTATGCACAATGCAGGAAAAAAATAACATCTATGTTACATAATACCTATCCCACTATTTCTCAATACTGTGGCCATTATAAAGGGAGAGTTTATATAGTTGTTCTCTTTTTGGAGTCTTCCTGCTTGGTTCATACCTATTCAACAAATATTTATTCAATGCCTAATATAAGTATTATAAAGAATCTTGATTCAATACAAGTTCTACCACTTATGAGGTACGTAGCCTTGGGAAAATTATTTGACCTTATCATACTTCAGTTTTCTAATCTGTGAAATGGGGAAAAGAAAACTATTTACATTTTAGAGTTGTTTTGAAAATTTACATCCATCTTATTACAAATAGTTCAGTTTGATATGCTAGTAAGATTTATTGAATTCCAGTCATTCTTAGAATTGAGATTTCAACCCAGGCAGCCAAACTTAAGATTCCTCCATTTAACTACTGTCCTACATTGCCACCCACTAATAATAATAGCTAAGAGCTTCATATGTATAATCTAATTTAACCCACACAAGAACTCCGTAAAATAAGAAACATTAATATCCCCATTTCACAGGACCCTCCTTTGAGTTCCTGAGTTAGCTTTTCTCAGAGAATTGAGTTTCAGCTCTGTGGCTCTCTTCCAAACTTAAGATACTAATTGCCCCAATCTTTCCTCTTTGTACCCCTAGCCACTGAGGTGATAGGGCCTCCTGAAATTGCTAGCTGTATGTTACCTCAGCGACCTCTTTTCTCATTTTCGATTCTCCAATAACTGATCAATCCCTCTGAATAAAATTTCTCTTTTGAAATACTGTGGGTTTTGTCTTCCTGCTTTAACTTAGCCTGATTCTGTACTTAAGTACAGAATGGTATTAGTACACAAAGATGGTATTTTGGGATTGGCTAGGTCATGTCCTTGACCTTGAATGCCATACTAAGTTCACTGCCAGTGAGAGAGGGAATACTAATAATCCATGGCATGCAGTGCCAACGGCCATCATAATTAACTTTTCCCCTGTGGTTGACTATGATGAAGTGTTAACTCAAGCAAATGTCCCACACTTTTTAACATAATAGTCCTTTACTTAGATGGTATATGATTTGTTTAACCAATCCCCTATAAACAGGGAAATTTTCAATTTTTCATATGATGATACAATAATAAACACATATACATTATATTCTTATATAGCATATACACATATCACTTTGTATGAATATGAGTATTAGCATAATAATCATTTAATGATTTATAGTAAATCATTAAAAAATAATGGCTAGTAGTATGGATAAGGTTATTTCTGGCAGTGGAATTATGGACTATTTTTATTTTCTACTTTATAATACTCTATTTCTGGTTTCCTCTCCAATAAGAACTTTTGTGATAAGAAAAAATGAAGTTGTTCCTATACCCCAATTAATGTTGTTAATGTTGCCACTATCACAGCACAAGTGTACTTTGCTGTGATTTAATGAGGTTTACAGCAATTGTCAACTTATAATAATCAAGAAAAGTCATTAAGTCAGCTGAAATGATCACTTTGATTCATTTGTTTGATCAATTCTTTCTCCTCAAGGATGAAAGTAATTCTCAGATAATCTGAAATTAATTCATGGAATCATGCAATCTCTACATTGGAAGGGACTATGAATGCCCTGAAGAAGACTTCCATGTTAATATTAAAATACACATGATGTCTATAATTTAATAAGTCACTAAATATATCATATGTCGAAAGTTAGGAAATCCTCAAGGCCCTCTATTCTTCTCTTTTCTTAAGCAGATTCATCCAAAACAAAGTCTTCGATTATCAACTATCAAGCTAGCATTACTCAAAAATTTTTTTTGCATTCTAGAGTTTTCCTCTGATGTCCAGAAAGGTTTTTAAAAACTCAGGAATAAAAGTTTGGACTGGAGGAAAAAGGTCATAAGCTCTATGTATAATAGAATTGGGTTAAGATTAAAGGTAGAAAGATATCGCTCTGTATCTAGCCCCTGCAAAGATAGAAAAGGATGCCTCAGTTGGGAGTGGAATGCAGGAGAGGAATATGATATGATCTTAGATAAGGTACAGCCACATAGATCTCACTGAATCCACTTATAATGTGGGGAGTGGCAGGGCATCAAATGGAGAACTCAAGATCAGGATATTGCCTGACTCATTGATGAACAGCAACAGTGAACCACCAGGAAGCCAATCAAAGCATGGAAACCAGCCAAAGACTACAGATTAGAATATTTATTTGAGAAAGCACTGTGCATTCCCCAAAGAAATCATATTGATTGTTTGATTCTTCCTCCCATTTTACAGAAGTTGAGGGTCCTCAAATGTACCAAGTCAGTAGTGAAGGTGGTATGGAAAGACCCAGCACCGGTGATTTCAGGGTAGGGACAGAATGGAAATCCTTTACCCACTTCAGTGAATGACTCCTGGTTGGACAGGCCAAAAATTAGAAACACTACAAAAATATTCCTCCATAACTATTACTCAATTCTCTAGTGTTAACAATTTACTGCATTTGCTCTCTGTTTATTGTACACATACATGCACACTAACATTATTTTTTCCTATAATTTAAAAAAATATTATATGTATTTATGTGACAGGGAGAGAGATCACAAGTCGGCAGAGAGGCAGGCAGAAATATTAATATTTTATTTATTTATTTGACAGAAAGATATTGCAAGCAGACAGAGAGGCAGGCAGAGAGAGGAGAGGAGGAAGCAGGCTCCCGATGAGCAGAGAGCCCGATGTGGGGCTCGATCTCAGAACCCTGAGATCATGACCTAAGTCGAAGGCAGAGGCTTAACCTGCTGAGCCACCCAGGTACCCCAGTTAACTCTTCTTTTGAGGTCTTTGACTCTCATTGCCAATGACAGACATTCTCTGGTTTTAACTGTTGGGCCTGTCGTTTTGTCTACTAAAGATCAACTGGAGAACCTTTGCTTTGGACAATCTTTGAAAGGATGGACAGACTAAGTTTACCTTGTCTTTTAAACGTAAATTGTATGTGTATAATTTTGAGATCATCAAAAGCATCAAATAAGGACCTCTGGAAAACAAGTAGTCATTCTGCTGCTTTAGAATTTGAAGTAGTTTTCATTAACATATAATTTATTATTCTTTTAAGTTTATATATTTATTTAATTTTTTTTAGTAATCTCTGCACTTAACTTGGGGTTCAAATGCACAACCTCAAGATAAAGAGTCCACTTCTATTCCAACTGAACAAGCAGGCACCCCTTATTAACTTGCAATTTAATTAATGGCATGTAATGGGGCACCTGGGTGGCTCAGCAGGTTAAGCCGCTGCCTTCGGCTCAGGTCATGAACTCCGAGTCCTCAGATGGAGCCCCGCATTGGGCTCTCTGCTCAGCAGGGAGCCTGCTTCCCCCTCTCTCTCTGCCTGCCTCTCAGCCTGCTTGTGATCTCTCTCAATAAATCTCTCAAATAAATAAATAAAATCTTAAAAAAAAAAAAAAGAAAGAAAGAAAATGGCATGTATTGCTTAGGTCCAAGTAGTAAAGAGTTATTTTTTTTTTCCTGAAGTTTTTAAAAGTTTTAATTCCAGTTTAGTTAACATACAGAGTTATATTAGTTTCAGGTGTACAATATAGTGATTCAACAATTCTATATATTACTCAGTGGTCATCAAGATTATTGTACTTAAAAAAAAAAAAAGATTATTGTACTTTTAATTCCCTCCACCTATTTTACCCATATCCCCACCCACCTCCCATTGAGGAATGACCAGTTTGTTCCTCAAGAGTTAATTTTTCAGTACATGTTGAATTGAGGATGAAGAGTGAAAGTATGTTTACATGCCCATAATTTACAAAAGAAAAAAAGAGGTGTGGCTAGAGTTCAAATACCCAAACATCAAGGTATTTGGGAAGATGTGAGTGAATTTTTCATTATTGGAAAAAAAAAAAAAGTTCCATATTTTTATAGTAGTCTGCTTATCCACATAAACTAACAATGGTCTGAGTTTGTGTTATATCAAATTAATGCATAGTTTTGGAGACAGGTTAAACTTCTTGTCCTTTTAAAGAGATTAAAAAAAAACCTTGGCAATGTCAAGACACAGACCTGGGTTGTGGGATCTGAAGTTGACTTTAGGGTATGTTACAGACTATTTTATCAAATTAGGGAGAGAAATCTTTTATCTGTGAACCCCACTGAATAAAAATTTATGATTAGGCAGAACATGAAGGAGAATGCTGAATTGCAGCCAGTTGACTCAAGGTAGAAGTAATGCTGTACGGGGGCAGATGGGTGGCTCAGTTGCTAAGCCTCTGCCTTGTGCTGAGGCCTTGCTCCCCGGGTTTTTTTTTTTTTTTTTTTTTTTTTAAGATTTTATTTATTTATTTGACAGACAGAGATCACAAGTAGGCAGAGAGGCAGGCAGAGAGAGAGGAAGGGAAGCAGGCTCCCTGCCAAGCAGAGAGCCCCATGCAGGGCTCAGTCCCAGAACTCTGGGATCATGACCTAGCCAGAGGCAGAGGCTTTAATCCACAGAGCCACCCAGGAGCCCCTGGGACTGAGCCTCGCTTCCGGCTCCCTGCTCTGTGAGAAACCTGCTTCTCCCTCTCCCACTCCCCCTGCTTGTGTTCCCTTTCTTGCTGTCTCTCTCTATAAATAAATAAAATCTTTTAAAAAAAAAAGAAAAGAAAAAGAAAAAGAAGAAATAATGCTGTAGTTCTTGAGAGCAATAAACTGAAAAGATTTTTTATGGTGGACCAAAAAAAAAAAAAAAAAGATACATTAAAAAAAGAAGCATAGTGTGCTATATATTTGAATTACAGAGTTAATAAAAATTTGAATTTTTCTTGTAAGTAGTCATAAGTGTTACAGAAAACACAGAGAAGCAAAAAATAAAAACATGCATATATATTATATATCTTTACACACATAAACACACAGATATACACGTTTTCTCAAAAAATGGGTTCCAACTGTACATAGTGTCTGCCTTTTGCTCAGACCATGATCCCAGAGTCCTGGGATCGGGTCCCATGTTCTGCTCCCAGATCAGCAGAGTCTGCTTCTCTCTCTACCCCTCCTGCCTGCTCATGATCTCTCTCTCTCATCTTCTCTCTCAGATAAATAAAATCTTTAAAAAAAATTGCTTTCGCTATTCAACCATACATCACTGTTTTCTACCTATAATTTAAAATATTCATCCAGAATATTTGTTTCAAAACTAATTTTATTAAACAGTGTAACCCTTTTATCTATTATGTAGTGAGGTTTTAAATTAAATTTTGAAAAAAATCATAAACTTACATAATTTTAAAAAGACTGTAGTTTACAAGATGGCAATCCCAGAGCTTTTACAGCACATTCCCCAACAGCATTTCAAATGGTTGCAGAGTATCCCACAATATTGCCACATCGTGATTTATCCACTATGGTTGAGCATCATGTTCCTTCAATCATGTCTTTTATCAAGTAAAACTAAGGCAAACAGTATCTTCGAAAGCTGATTTATGAACACATCCATGATTGTTTCTTTGGAGTGATATCCTGATATCTTGATATCTTGTCTCCCAGAAAGGTTTATTTAAAAAATCAATATATTGTTCCCAACAACGTTGGAGAGTTTAATTTTACTAGAATATTGTCAAAATTTCACTGGAACTGTAAAAAGGTGAAGTTTTAAACATTTTTTAGATGATAATTTTATTTATTGCATTTTTGATACAAAGAGTTTTTTTCTTCTGTTCATACTCTTAATTTTTAGAAATTTTTTATTTTAATTTTTGTTAACATACAGTGTTGTTATATTAGTGTCAGGTGTACAATATAGTGACTCAACCATTCTGTATATCACCCAGGGTTTATCACGACCAGTCCACTTCTTAATTCCCACCACCTATTGAACCCATTCCCCCACCCACCTCCCTTCTAGTAACCATCAATTTGTTCTTTATAATTAAGAGCTATTTCTTGATTTCTCACTCTCTTTTGCATTGCCATTTTTTTTCTTTTTTAAATTCCACACATGAGTGAAATCATATGGTATTTTTTTCTCTGAATGACTTATTTCACTTAGCATTATACTCTTTAGCTCCATCCATGTTATTGCAAATTGCAAGATTTCATTCTTTTTATGGCTGAGTAACATTCCATTGTGTGTGTGTATGTGTGTGTGTATAATCACTTCTTCTTTAACCATTCATCAATCGGTGGACACTTGGGCTGCTTCCATATCTTGATTATTATAATTAATGCTTCTATAAATGTAGGGGTGCAAGTATCCCTTTGATTTAGTGTTTTTGTATTTCTGGGGTAACTACCCAGTA